>NC_138729.1:46529742-46684742 GCF_965113295.1 Leuciscus leuciscus
CATGGCTTGGTTGAATTGTAATGTAGAATTCGGTCTGTTATTTCTTGATAACAGACCGCTGCTAAGTATAACACACCGTTGCCATGAAAAACAGAGCGTTGCTATGGACGCAGGATTCTAACCGTAGAGATGGAATGGACTATTTACTTTAGCGGAAGCAATACAATAGCTTTTAAATCAATAAACTCCTTTTTAAATCAATATTTTGTGTCAAATTATTGATTAATTTGGTAGGTAGCCATGTAATAAGCAGGATAATGTAGAGCGAGGCGGTTTTTATAGCGAATACAACCCCTTCAGGCTGATTCAAGACCCCTCCGCTTCACGTCAGGGTCCTGATCAGCCTGGCGGGGTTGTATTCACTATAACAACCTCCTCGCTCTACATTACCCCTTACATATCGCCCAGCCCTAAAACTTGTTAAAGCACTATACACTCACCTGCCACTTTATTAGGTTCACCTGTTCAAATGGTCGCTGACGCAAATATCTAATCCAGGGGTTTTCAACTGGTGGTCCGCGGCCCCCTGGTGGTCCGCGGCGGCATTGCATGTGGTCTGTGACATGCATTCCAGCCTACGTAATTTCACTATTAAAATTACTTTTTTTCCATAAAAAAAAAAAGTTTGTCTTAAAAAAAAAGGCAAGTCAGTCAGTAATAAATACATTGGCATTCAGTAAAGTGTCAAACCCATAAAAAGTAGAACCATTGTCCGCTTTACATAAAACAAATCACAACATGACCTTGTATGAGTGAGTGAGTGAGTAGCGTTCACACCAAACGCGAATAGAGCGTCTGATTTGAGGGTGAGAGAGCGAGAATTCTGATTAGTCGAGAGGATGTATCGCGTTTAGGCTAAAAATAAGTTTGGCGCTTATCGCTATTTGGAAAGAAACTGCATCTTGCAGTACATTTTAAACAAGGAAATATAGCGATTTGGCATGAAATGTTGATGGAGCCGTGAATCATGTACTTGTATGAGTGAGTGACATTTGTAGGCTACACAGCAAAATTACATGACAAACTCTTTTTTTTTTTTAAATGTTATGCCATTTCCTCAATTCGAGTCTGACTGTGCTATCTGACAAAGGAATCCACACACAGACACACATAATAGTGGGCCGCCGATTACTTGTTAGTCAGAATGGTGGTCCCTGGCACAGAACCAGTTGAAAACCCCTGATCTAATCAACCAATCACATGGCAGCAACTCAATGCACTTAGGCATGTAGACATGGGCTGCACCCGAAAACGTAAAAATGCTGCCTTCGGAGGATGCATTCCAAGGTAGGATGGCATCAAGGCATGTCCGAATCCAGTGTTAGCTTCACTTCCTGTCTCCTGAGATAAATTCATCTGATCCATTTGTGAAGGCAGCATATATGTGTCCTTCGCTGCCCTTGATATCCCATAATACAATGCGTTCCATTCAGCTAGAAAAAGAAAGATGGCATCTGAAAGTGGCGGTTGTTGGTCAGTTTGTGTGTACATGTATGTTTTTGACAAACGCTTTCCACTTCTGGTGTAATTTCTACCAAGAAATTACTACTGTAGTTATTAAATATTTATTTAGTTCTCACCAAAGCTCTCTTTATTTTGCTGTAGATCATTAAACTGTTACGCTGCCTCAGAAGTCTCTCCAAAATCCCATTTGTGAATCCCAAACGCTTCCTGCAAAGTCATTGCCTATAAGGCAGAGAGGCAAAGTCAGCTGCCTAAGATTTCAGATGCAGCCATGATCAAGACGATCAGATGAAGTTCAGCCTGAGCATCACTGAACAAACAACACGTCCAATCTTGAAGCAGACGGGCTAATAGCAGAAGACACACCAGTGCCACTCGAGTCAGATTAGAACAGGAAACTGAGGCTACAATTCACACGGGCTAACCAACATTGGACAATTGAAGATTGGAAAAAAGTTGCCTGGTTTGATGAGTCTCAATTTCTGCTGTGACATTCAGATGTAAGGGTCAGAATTGGACATAAAACAACATGAAATCCATCATGCCTTGCCTTGTATCAACGGTTCAGGCTGCCGGGGTGTAATGGTGTGTGGGATATTTTCTCGGCACACTTTGGGCCCTTTAGCACTGACTGAGCATCGTTTAAACACCACAGTCTACCTGAGTATTGTTGCTGACCCTGCCCATCCCTTTATGACCGCAGTTAACCATCTTCTGATGGATACTTCCAGCAGGATAATGCGTCGTGTCACAAAGCTCAAATAATCTCAAACTGGTGTCTTCAATGGCCTCCACAGTCACCAGATCTCAATCTGATATAATCTCTGGGATGTGGTGAACTGGGAGATTCACATCATGGATGTGCAGTCGATAAATCTGCAGCAACTGCGTGATGCTATCATGACAATATGAAACAAAATCTGGGGAATGTTTCCAACTCCTTGGATTTATAAAAAAGAAATTATAATAAAGTGGCCAGTGTATAAGATATTATGACATTATGACTTTCTGTAAAGCTGCTTGGAAATGACGTGTATTGTGAAACGCTAATAGATTTGATTCAAGATGGGATAAAAAGTCAATGGATATTCTGGTTATTTTCTACATTCTGGAAACTTTCAAAGATATCTGGTTAACTGGCAGCTGCAGACAATACAGAGTTCTGCGCTGTACACAATCAAAAAATGTTAACTCATTTGTCCTATCTATTTATCTATCTAAACTTGCTCTGTAAGGAAAAATGTGTATGTCTGACATTATTTACAGTTTCACAGAATATAGGATAGTAAATATTTAACTGTGTTATCAATACAATTAATAAAGTAGGGTATAATTTTACCTCAAAATTAAACATATCTGACACAAAACAGTAAATGCAAACCCACGTTTGCTGCCTGTATTCCAGTTGTTTCTTTAAATTGCAGCAATCCATTTCCTTTTCTTTTCTGTAGCTTTCGGCAGTCTCTAAAATGATAGCTCTGATTTCTTGTTGAATTTATTTGTAGAGTCAATCGCAAAGCTCTTTCCCATTTTAGATGTTTTTTAGTTTAATTTCCGCGGCATTAACGCTTAAAGGAGTCATATAATGCCATTTTTGTACAAGCTAATATGATTCTTTAGGGTATAAATTAAAAGTTTGTAATATACTTTAATAAAAAATTCTCATTAGTATTGTAAGAAAACCAGCTTTACTGACCCTCGTTTGTAAAGCTGTCTGGTGTGAAATGATTTGCAAACATGAAAGCATGGACATTGATCGTGGGGAATCCCCGCAAGGGAATCCCCGCGTCAATGCTTTGGGAATATTCCATCAAAATGACTGCTGTGTTTCTTATTACACCCAAGAACAGAACGCCACAATCGCTTAGACGCCTTTCTTCTCCAGCATATCAATGCACTATGATGACGGACAGCTTGCTCACGAGCGAGGGCGGGTCTGTGTTGAAACGCTGCTGTCAATCACAATCGTGGGAGGGGCGTCGATTTTGTTACGTCACAAAATTGAACAGCTTGATTTCAGAGAGGGTCAAACATATAAGGAGATAAAAAATTAAAAAAAACACTGGATGGATTTTTATCATTTTATGATGGTTGTGTAAAGGCACTGCCAACACACATTTCAGTACAATCAACTTGTAAAAGTGCATGTACCATTATATGACCCCTTTAACAACAGGGTTGCCAGGTTTGTGTAACAAAACCAACCCAATTGTTATTCATAACCTGCCCATTAACTGCCAAAACTAGCCCAATTGTGTTCAGGGGGGTAAAAATCGAGTTCCGGTGGACCCACAGACTAAAAAAACAACCCACGGCAACAGTGTAAACGTTTTTCAAACTTCGGACTTGACAGCAGTAGGTGTAACCGCAGTGACTCCCGCTTAAGTGCTAACATTTGCACACCCTCTATTCCAGTATAAGCATTTCTTGTGCACTTCCACCTCAGTGTCACCACACATTTCATTGTGACTGAATCACATGTGTTGCAGTGCTTTCTGTTTTCTAAAACGGAATTAGGGCTTCTTGTGTTCCATCTATTCATTAGTCTATGTAGTTGCGTTGGTCTTTGGCCATTGCATCAAGCATTCAAGCTTAAATTGCTTCTGTGGTTGGATTTATGTACCGGTCAGGGGGTATGATTAATTGCACTCATTTTTTATTGAATAATTATAATTTTTTTGCATAATTAATCTCACTAAATTAATGTGTAGCAGTGATAACCCTAGTAAACATTCAAATAAATGTAATTCTGTTCCTAGAAATGGAGTTTAATCTGATAGATACTAATACTGAAGAACGGTGTAAAATCTGGGAAGAGAAAGAGAAAAGATGAGTAAACATGAAAGAAAGTAGAGGAAGGTGGGAAGGGGGTATTCTTGTCCTCACTTGCTCTTTATTCTAAGTCCTGAGATGTCAGAATAATCGCAGATGGAAAACTGGACCTTATTTTACCTTTTAAAAAGAGTCTTATCTCGATCAGGAGATTTATGCACTAATTCCAGGAAATCTGTTTGTGATACTCTTACAGCAAGGCTGTCTTAGCTTGATTTCGTTGACATACAATAGAAAAGTAAAAGATTAAAATGAACTCATTATACTCAAATATCCATTGAATACCTTGTTCTAAGACTCTTACATTATTATAGTGAAAGCCATGACAGTGTTTTTTGGGTACTGAGTAATGGAGGGGAAGCTATATTTTTTTATTCTCTATTCTCTATTCTCAGAAAAAAGATACAAAAGCTGTCACTGTGGCAGTACCCTTTTAAAAGTCACACCTTTTTACATTATTTACCCCTTAAGGGTTAGTTCACCCAAAAATGAAAATTCTGTCATTATTACTCACCCTCATGTCGTTCCAAACCCGTAAGACTTTTTCATCTTTGGAGCACAAATGAAGATCTTTTTGATGAAATCTGAGAGTTTTCTTTCCCTCCATTGACAGCTACTACCACTTTGAAGCTTCAAAAAGTTCACAATGAGATCGTAAAACTAATACATATGAATCGGGCAATTTATTCCAAATTTTCTGAAGAGACACGGTCACTTTATATAATGAACAGATTGAATTTAGGCTTTTATTCACATATAAACATTTATCAACTCACACATTAGATCTGGTAAATGGAAGCTCAAGCATCAATGAGGTTCATTCTTGTGTTACGCAGCATGTTTGAGCTTCTGCAATAACCAATGAGGTTCATTCTTGTGTTACACAGCATGTTTGAGCTTCTGCAATAACCAATAAGGTTCATTCTCGTGTTACGCAGCACGTTTGAGCTTCTGCAAGAACCAGTGAGGTTCATTCTCATATTACGCAGGACGTTTGAGCTTCTGCAAGAACCAATAAGGTTCATTCTCATGTTAAAGCAGCACGTTTGAGCTACAGCAAGAACCAATGAGGTTCATTCTTGAGTTACGCAGCACGTTTGAGCTTCTGCAAGAACCAATGAGATTCATTCTCATATTATGCAGGACGTTTGAGCTTCTGCAAGAACCAATAAGGTTCATTCTCGTGTTACGCAGCACGTTTGAGCTTCCAAGAACCAATGAGGTTCATTCTCGTGTTACGCAGCACGTTTGAGCTTCTGCAAGAACCAAAAAGGTTTATTCTCATGTTACGCAGCACGTTTGAGCTTCCAAGAACCAATGAGGTTCATTATCGTGTTACGCAGGACGTTTGAGCTTCTGCAAGAACCAAAAAGGTTTATTCTCGTGTTACGCAGCACGTTTGAGCTTCTGCAAGAACCAATGAGGTTCATTCTCGTGTTACGCAGCACGTTTGAGCTTCTGCAAGAACCAGTGAGGTTCATTCTCATATTACGCAGGACGTTTGAGCTTCTGCAAGAACCAATAAGGTTCATTCTCATGTTTGAGCTACAGCAAGAACCAATGAGGTTCATTCTTGAGTTACGCAGCACGTTTGAGCTTCTGCAAGAACCAATGAGATTCATTCTCATATTATGCAGGACGTTTGAGCTTCTGCAAGAACCAATAAGGTTCATTCTCGTGTTACGCAGCACGTTTGAGCTTCCAAGAACCAATGAGGTTCATTCTCGTGTTACGCAGCACGTTTGAGCTTCCAAGAACCAATGAGGTTCATTCTCGTGTTACGCAGCACGTTTGAGCTTCCAAGAACCAATGAGGTTCATTCTCGTGTTACGCAGCACGTTTGAGCTTCAGCAAGAACCAATGAGGTTCATTCTCGTGTTACGCAGCACGTTTGAGCTTCTGCAAGAACCAAAAAGGTTTATTCTCGTGTTACGCAGCACGTTTGAGCTTCCAAGAACCAATGAGGTTCATTATCGTGTTACGCAGGACGTTTGAGCTTCTGCAAGAACCAATAAGGTTCATTCTCGTGTTACGCAGCACGTTTGAGCTTCTGCAAGAACCAGTGAGGTTCATTCTCATATTACGCAGGACGTTTGAGCTTCTGCAAGAACCAATAAGGTTCATTCTCATGTTTGAGCTACAGCAAGAACCAATGAGGTTCATTCTTGAGTTACGCAGCACGTTTGAGCTTCTGCAAGAACCAATGAGATTCATTCTCATATTATGCAGGACGTTTGAGCTTCTGCAAGAACCAATAAGGTTCATTCTCGTGTTACGCAGCACGTTTGAGCTTCCAAGAACCAATGAGGTTCATTCTCGTGTTACGCAGCACGTTTGAGCTTCCAAGAACCAATGAGGTTCATTCTCGTGTTACGCAGCACGTTTGAGCTTCCAAGAACCAATGAGGTTCATTCTCGTGTTACGCAGCACGTTTGAGCTTCTGCAAGAACCAAAAAGGTTTATTCTCGTGTTACGCAGCACGTTTGAGCTTCAGCAAGAACCAATGAGGTTCATTCTCGTGTTACGCAGCACGTTTGAGCTTCTGCAAGAACCAAAAAGGTTTATTCTCGTGTTACGCAGCACGTTTGAGCTTCAGCAAGAACCAATGAGGTTCATTCTCGTGTTACGCAGCACGTTTGAGCTTCTGCAAGAACCAAAAAGGTTTATTCTCGTGTTACGCAGCACGTTTGAGCTTCCAAGAACCAATAAGGTTCATTCTCGTGTTACGCAGCACGTTTGAGCTTCCAAGAACCAATGAGGTTCATTCTCGTGTTACGCAGCACGTTTGAGCTTCTGCAAGAACCAAAAAGGTTTATTCTCGTGTTACGCAGCACGTTTGAGCTTCCAAGAACCAATAAGGTTCATTCTCGTGTTACGCAGCACGTTTGAGCTTCAGCAAGAACCAATGAGGTTCATTCTCGTGTTACGCAGCACGTTTGAGCTTCTGCAAGAACCAATGAGGTTCATTATCGTGTTACGCAGCACGTTTGAGCTTCCAAGAACCAATGAGGTTCAGTCTCATGTTACACAGCTTTTGTACCTTTCTGAGTGTTTTTTCTATATTCTTAATTGATTATTTGTTCTTAAGGCAGAACGTAAATAGTAGGTCATAAGCCTATATGTACACAAATATATTTCTCAACTCATCACAACTAGTATAAGTTGTAACTTAGCCACAGCTGGTGCAACCTTCCCTAGAGTATAATGTGTATATGTAGAATACAAAGTGTCCAATCTGTCTGATACTAAGTTCATTATAGAAGAACTTTTGAAGCATGCAGTGGACGAAGGCAGGCCATTTTTCTCAAGGTAAGCTAATTTATATAGCAGCAATTGAAAATCTAATTAAAAAGACAAAATTAAAAGGAGAGAAAGGGAGCGAGAGGAAGACAGGGGCGGTGTAATTTCAACTTAATGTGAACAAGTCTACATTGTCTTTATTCCAATGTGTTAATGAGTTTTGGACAGCAACGCGGGGCAGTTCCATCATGGATATTGTCTTTCTAGGCCGCTGATGAGAATGAGCTGTCACAGGCTTTTAACAGTAACAGTGTCACTGTGCAGGAGGATGTATATCTGGGCTTGGACTCAGTGCAGAGGTCACCGCGCACAGTAAGCCATGATAGTGGAGCTTTGCGTGGCGGATCTGTGTCATGTCGACAAATGATGGGGGATGGGATTGTCTCATCGGATTGTGTATGAATGCTTGTTAAACGAAAAGGATTGCAGTGGAGGAACAGAGCCTGTAATTAGTGCAGAAACGCTCACCATTGATCCTGCATTTCCTGTCCTATGATATTTATGTTGTATGAGTGTTATTGGAAAAGCTTTTTAAAGGACAGTGGAAATATGTGAGTCAGCATGTCAGAATATCTATCTATCTATCTATCTATCTATCTATCTATCTATCTATCTATCTATCTATCTATCTATCTATCTATCTATCTATCTATCTATCTATCTATCTATCTATCTATCTATCTATCTATCTAATCTATCTATCTAGGCATGACTGTACATAATACAATATTGCCAAAGCTTGGAATACATAGAATAAATATAAAGACATCAAAATAATATTATAACATAGCTTAAATTTAAATGTACAAATTAAATGAATTGTACAAATTAACAGTGTAACAAATTAAAATATGTGTGAACATTTGATACCACAGTGTTTTAATAAATACACACATTACTAAGGGTCACTGTGTTGGGCAGTAGGGAAACACACTGAGGTCAGACACACACATTACACACACATTCACCTGCTATCTCTCAGTCTGTGGCACGCACGCACGCACGCACGCACGCACGCACGCACGCACGCACGCACGCACGCACACACACACACACACACACACACACACACACACACACATATCTGGCAGCCAGTGCTGCTGTTTGTCCCTCTCCTAATATGATGTTGTTATCTATTCTTCCAATTCATAATTTGATTTCAGAGTTCGATAGAATTGTAATTTACTTTGTGTTTTAGTTTCCTGATCCCAATGTTCCAGATATGTATTTTTAGACTGGTGATAATTTGGTTTAGTTTGATGTTTGTGTGAGAAGCAGTGCTGGTCTGAGACGGTTTAGTGTTAGTAGAGTTAGTCCGGTTAGTAAGTATCAGAACCAGCTGACTGAGAGGACTTTTTTCGGGATTCAGTTCTTGGGTTTGTAGTGCTTTAAAATGTGGCGATTCTGTGGGACTTGATTTTAGAAGCATCCAGAATTTGAGCAAATTATTTTTTGCATATTAACAATCAATGGGAATCGGCCTAATTCTGCCCTACATGCATTATTGGGTGTTTTCCTCTGTAGTTTTAGAATAATTTTGCAGTAGGGCTTCTGTTGAATGTCTGTCCCATCTAGTGTAGCTCTGATCACTGAGTGGACCCCAAACCTCACTTCCATACAGCGCAATGGGCTGAATTACTGAATCAAAGATTTTACACCAGATTGGAATTGGTAATTACATTTTGTTGGAATTTTTTCTTAATGGCGTATAGAGCTCTTCAAGCTTTATCTTTGAGAGCTTGATGCTTCTGTCCTGTAGAGTGAGTTTAGGGCCTGTAGACTGTTCCAACTGCACCGCTAGTTCATTAATGTAGATGTTGAACAGCGTTGGACTCAGGCTACAGCACTGCCGCACTCCTCTTTTCTTGGTGAAGAATTCTGTATGTTTGTTGCCAATTTGTATTGCACATTTGTTGTTCGAATACATTGATTTTATAATGTCTGTTTAAAAAGTTTGTGTATAATCCGTTGTGCCAAATAGAATCAAATGCTTTTTTGAAATCGACAAATCATGCAAATATTTTTTCCATTTTTGGTCTGTTTTACATGTTTACTGAGGGTGTATGGTGTAAATGTGGTCAGTAGTTTTGTGATTTGGAACGAAGCCATCTATCTATCTATCTATCTATCTATCTATCTATCTATCTATCTATCTATCTATCTATCTATCTATCTATCTATCTCTATCTATCTATCTATCTATCTATCTGACCGTTAGTTTGTTCCGTCTGTCTATTTGTCTTTCGTTTATTCTATTTGTTTATCTGTCATTCTGTCGTCCGTTCGTTTGTTGTCTGTCTATTTGTCTATTCTTTTTTTTTTGTCTGTCTGTCTGTCTGTCTATCTATCTATCTGTCTGTTGTTCCTTTGTTTGTTCGGTCTGTCTATTTGTCTTTCGTTTATTCTATTTGTCATTCTATTTACCATTCTATCGTTCTGTCCACCGTTCAACCTATCGGTCTGTCTGCTTGTCTGTCTGTCCGTCGTGCATAAAAACTGCAGTTTACTACCTGAATTTTAGGCTTGTGTATTTTATTAGATTTTTTAATACTTCGACTGATGTGTCATGTGATATAATCAAAATTGTAAAAAAAAAAAAATATTAAAAAAGCTGCGTGATTGGATAAATGGAGATCTCTTGAGGAATTTGCAGTTGGACGGGAGCTTCAGAAGTACTATAAATACATGATTCACAGAGAATATTTTCACCAACCCTGATTTCTTCACATGTCAGCATGCAGGCAGATCCCTAACTAATACAATTTGATTTGTGATTTGACATAAAGAAAACAGCCAGCAGGAAGTTCTGGACGTTCCTGATGGAAATGGTTAAAAACAGCTCCCAGCATGAAAGCTCTCTCTGTCATCTTAAAGCCTCTTCATCACTTCAACTCTTCAAGACTTGAGAAGGGATAAGTCTGAAATTGTGGCCATCGTAAATAATGTATGTTTGCGTTTAAAACAATCTTTAAGAAGTAATTTAGCATGCCATGCGCCTGTGGTGCATATTTGATGTTCTTTTCTAAATCCTTTCAAGGATTTCTCTCTAGGGGAGACATGGCTTGTTACAATAGGAAGTTGTCACAAGAGTTATAATCAACTCTTAATTCAAAACAGTCACTTTTCCCCAAAATAAAATATATCAATATCATGGTAATTGTCTAGAGACTAAAAATAGTATTGTGAAAAGTGAACATAACAAAGCCACAAGGACATACATTCAGACAAGAGTCAAATAAATAATAGATGTAGACTGGAACAGAGTTTGAACTTTGTTCTTTGTAATCAGGACAAGGTATATAAATAATTAATATGAAATACCACTTTATATGTTGCAGTTGTATGACAGTACATATTGAGATTTTTGTATATAACTTTTTCAATGTGTGTTTTTTTTTTTTGCTTAAATAAATAGCTAAAAAGCCATTTAATCACCCAGAATTTTAAATACAGAACTGTCGAAAGATGGCATTTGATTTCATATTTCAAAGGCATCCCTTTCAAATCTGTGTCATTAAACAACAGGTTTCCATTGTGTCA
Organism: Leuciscus leuciscus; assembly: GCF_965113295.1. NCBI lineage: Eukaryota > Metazoa > Chordata > Actinopteri > Cypriniformes > Leuciscidae > Leuciscus > Leuciscus leuciscus. The sequence continues at coordinate 46,540,879 of NC_138729.1, forward strand.
TTATGTGACAACATGCCCTACAACAAGACATATATCATCACACAATAAGAGAGGGAATCAGCATCCAAAACGGACTTCTCCATCTTCTTTGGTCACCGTGGGGCATCTATTGTTCTGCCTAAAACAATATCCCTAATTTTTTAATCAGGTTAATTTATTTTATTTATTTTTTGAATTAACATGCTAATTTCATCCACTGTTCAAGTTTACACACTGTATTGCATCCACAATCTGGCACTGCTCATTACACTCCGCACTAATTTGTTAGTGCAAAATGTGTTTGGTAGCCACAGGCTTAATTATTGCTCAGTATTAAAGGCAATATCAAATACGGCACAATCAACACCTTCTGAGAATCTTCAAGGTAATGTGTATGCATGGACAAAATTAGTTGGATGCTGCATAATTGCATGTTGGGAGCCATATATAAACGAATGCCTAGATGCTAAACAACTAGAAATCGACCGTAACTGTTTTGTGCACTGTTAAATAAAGCGTTCACCTGAAATGAAAGCACTTATATATTCATTCTTATGTCTTTCTGGTGGGGAACACTCAAGGAGACATTTGCAGAAAGTCTGAGCTCTTCTTTGCATTATCAAGATGTTGTTTATTTATTTTTTAGAGCATAGTATTTTTGTTGTATATTTTGAAACAAATGCATATATAAACGTATAAGCTTTGTGTTTACAGTGCTTTGGCAATGCTTTACCCCAACAGAAATGCAAATAAGTGAAAGTGAAAGCCTGATTTAGAAATAGCTTTTGTTCTTTTGTTCTGTGCTCATTGGAGACACCTAACCAGTGGATAATTCACACGAGACTGTGAGGTGAGAAAACAGATCTATGGATAGCCAAAAATCTTTTCGTATGACTGTAACATAAGAGGCCTTCAAAGTCATTAAACTCGAATGTCATCTTTCTGGTTCGAACATCTCATATTTCACACCTGTACGTTTTTTGTTTTTTTTTAACAGAGACAGTTGATTTATGGAGCAGTGTGTTAAATGAAGGCAAAGGAATTTGATGATTTGTGGCTGACACGTTCTATTAAATGATTTGTGGCTGACACGTTCTATTAACTTTAATGAGAGTTAGTTGACAAGTTGCAAAGTTAGTAGAGTGAGTATTAGTATTAGTATTTAAAACCAGTCAGTCAAATATGTTTAGGTCAAATAAATGCAGGAGCAATTCACCAGTACTTACAAATAATCAGTACATGGAATATGCGTATTTGGCATGGTGTGCGGGGAGAGGGCTCCGAGCTCAGAATCTGGCCCGGACCCAAAGTACTCCCCCCATCCCTGGCTGGGATAGGAATAATGGAGAGTGAGGAGTTGGGTTTGAGGAGGGATGCTGGAAAACTGCTGTGAAACCGAGGTAAGTCGGCTCTATATATAAGCCTCCTCTCGCACTGATTGGTTAGATTATCTGAACGTGCTCCTCCCGAACTTTGTTAATAAAAGATAATTCTCTAAAAGTTTGTATGTCCTCAGGTGTCTGTGTTTATAATTCTGTGTGTATATGTGCAGGAATGCTTTCGTTTTATACAAATGGATTCTCTGCACGTCAAAGCATCTGAAATCTATAAAAGATTCATTAGTGCTCTATTCCTGCTCCTGTGCTATAAAACATTAATCTCTCTCTCTCTCTCTCTCTCTCTCTCTCTCTCTCTCTCTCTCTCTCTCTCTCTCTCTCTCTCTCTCTCTCTCTCTCTCTCTCTCTCTCTCTCTCTCTCTCTCTCTCTCTCTCTCTCTCTCTCTCTCTCTCTCTCTCTCTCTCTCTCTCTCTCAATCTTTGACTAAAAAAACCCACAATACCCTCTCCCTTTATAACATTTTTATTTTTATTTTATTTAATTCAGCTGAGCTTTATTTGCACTACTATTTGGGTACAATATTGTGGAATTACATTTTAAGATAAGTCAAGTATTATACTAATATTTTAACAATAATAGATGAATAATAATAAAAAAAAAAATAATAATAATAAAAATATATATATATATATATATATATATATATATATATATATATATATATATATAACAAAGATAAAGAAAACACTAGAATATTAAGATCTTAAAGGGATATTTCACCTGTATGTTTTTTTTATCTTCTGCTGAACACAACATATATTTTGAAAAATATGGGTAACCAAACCAAAATGGACCCTTTTGACATCCTTTTTTCTTTTTTTTTTTTTTACTATGGAAGTCAATACTATGGATGTCAATGGGGATTCCCAACTGTTTGGTTTCAAAATATCTTCTTTTGTGTTCAGCAGAAGAAAGAAATTCATAAGAGTTTGGAACAGCCTGAGGGTGAGTAAAAGATGACAGAATTTTCCTTTTTGGGTGGACAATAAACACGATTCAATGTATGGATCATTCTGTAAAACGGGTGCTTTTCTAGTTTCATTTTAGTGATTTACATTGATTTTTAAAGTACATTTTAAGCATTCGACATGACTAATAAAATGTGTTAATTGTGCAATCTCAAGCTAAAAATAAAGTTAAATAAGGCCATTTTAATGTTAGGACACATTAAAAAGAGAACTTAATATTGACAAGGATCTCTTGAAAAGATCTTGCTGTCATTATTGGTTGATTAATTGATTGAATAGCTTATTACTGTAGAAAGGGAATATAGGGAAAAAAGGTTTGACCTAAAGTGGAGGCACAACAAATTATTTATCCATATAATTTTATCAAAATTTTACATACATTTTGTTGATGTGTTTATAAAAATGTCTGCAAAAATGACCCGTATTCATCTCTTAGCTCCCACCCCCCAATCTCTCTCTCTCTCTCTCTCTCTCTCTCTCTCTCTCTCTCTCTCTCTCTCTCTCTCTCTCTCTCTCTCTCTCTCTCTCTCTCTCTCTCTCTCTCTCTCACACACACACACGCACGCACGGCGCCACAGCCTCTTCCCGTTCCTCCCGCGCGGCTGCACGGACACTCGGGTCGTTGGAATACTTCTGCTTTCACCGGAAATGTGCCATACAGTCTATATGGATTCATCCCGACAGTAGTTAATCCTCTTCCAGTGTGACTTTCGCCAGGTTTCGGCATTCCTCCGGGCAGGTCCTCTTCGGCAGAAGCAGATATTTGAGTTTGGATATTACTGTGATTGTGTCTCTGCCCAAATGACTGAGAGAGGAACCACCGGGAGACGCTGCTCTCCGTCCCGCGCCTGTCCGGCGACCGTCGGCTAAAGTTTCAACGACAGGGATGATGGTGGTTCATCTTCCGTGAGGTTTGCAAATTATTCAAATTTACCACAGCGAGGAAAACACCGTCTTCTCCAGTCCAACGGGGACCTCTTTCTGGGATTACTCATTTACTGGATATATTAATAAAACATGAAGACTTTAATTGTTGAGGGTAAGTCACGGAAATGATTTTTAAAAAGTTATATTTGTTGAATTCGTTATTGTTTATTTCATATCTACATATATTTTAACTGCCGCATTTATACGCTACGCCGCGCGCATCCCCAAATGTCTGTCACGGACGAAAAGGCTGCTTGTATCCCGGAACATATTGTTATTGAATCGGTTTGGTCATATATTCAGAACTCTCCATAGAAAACGATCATTTTCTGCTTCCGTACACTTCGTTTTTAAAGCATCCTAGTTTGACACGTCGGTCTGTCCCACTGAAAACAGTCTGTCAGTGAGAACCACAATTGCTATGGCTCGTGCAGTTATGCATGTTTCTCAACTCGTTAATGCGCGTTCATGAAGGGATGCGCGAGCTTGGGTGCACCTGAATAGGTTAATGCATGGTTGAGGTTAGTAGTTTCCTACCGGAGACGAGACTCTTCTCAAAGGAGAGTGAAGTACATCATTTTATTTATCTGAAAACGTTTTACTAATGAGCAATAAGAAAGGGGTTTAAATATAAAAACTGTGTCATTTTGAGTTGTTTCAGCTGTGGTCCTGTCTACTTATTTGCATATGGTGTTTGGGGGAGTGGCCATTGGCTTTTACACCCGAATATTTAATTACGTAGGGCTGGACAATGAATGGAGCGAATGAAGATTGGAAATAGTTGTTGTTGAAATTGATAGTGGCGCGTACGGTTCTGTTGATGCTGTTTTGCGGTCTATGTTGGTATTTGATTTGATCTACAATATTATTATAGTTATCAAACGTAGCCTAGGTTACAATAGGTATGTTTGCACATTCAATACCAGTATCCGAAGAAAGGGACGCTAATCTAACATTTTGAACGTTTTCCTTATCAGCATCCAATGCAACTGCGTACATACTTCATAAAAAAAGTGTCATACAAGTAGATGTGAATGGATATGCTGACTTTATTATAATTGAGCTTATATATCTAAACATGAGTATGTTAGGCTCAAGATATCTGTTATAGATAAATCAATTTCATTTATAGTAAAACCAAAAAGGTATTTTCAGTGTAATATTCTTTAGTTTGCCCTTGCATTTATTGACGAATATGTCAAGGGGATCACGCATTTACTGACTAATTTAATTCTATCAAGTTGTATCAGTGTTAAGTCTCACATTTGGTTTATATCCTACATCAGACAGTAATTCAGAAAGACGCTGTCCGTGGTCCTGAAATCAAGAACATAAAGACTTGAGTTTAGTTCAGCTTCCTGTTTTGCTGTTTTCAACCCAAAGAGGACAGCAGAGCTTTATTAGGGCACTGTAGAAAATGGTTGCAACACATTTGTTCTGCATTATCCATGGTCTAATTAGGATTTAACAAATAACTTGATGATGCTTGTTGTTGTGCTTGCACTTGTGAGTTCGTGAGCAGATCTAACTAAAGATCACATCTCAAGAAGCTCTGGGAGGTGTTGAAAAACAGCAGTGCTCCACCCATACAGCAGCGACTAAATCCGTAAAGCTCAAAGGATGGAAGCAGCTCACTGCACAACTCTCATCCGGCAAGCGCAATGCATTCTATAGTGTCATTCTTTGCCACAATGCAAAAGGTATTGCATTAATTAAAGTAAAACAAATAAATAAATAAAAATATGTTGCAGTGCTGTGTTTCATGCGTGACCCATCTTGTGTGTTTCCTCACGGTGTGCTTTCTCACAGGAGTTGTGATGTTGTTTAGGATGCCAGGTGGTCACGTACTTCTCACTGTTTAGACCCATTGGGTTTCCGTGGCCCCTCCCGTCTCGCTGAGCTAACCTGATTGAACTGAAAACACATTAAATATTCCATCATAGAGAGACGGAGAGCGTTAAGGATGAGAAAGAGGGGTAGTCTAGTCGCGCAGATGGTTTTGCTGGGGTAGAGAGAGGAAAATGAATAAGATGTCTTCATTTCCGTACAGTGTTGTGGGAAGGTATTGGTATTTGGATGATAAATGACATATGTTTTAGTTTTTTTTGTTGTGAATCCTGTAATTAAAGTAAGAGCAAAATGGTGGGCAAAATGGTGACAGCCCACTCAGAAAGCTTTTTCTTTCATTCTCTTTGTTTGTCTGATTTTTGCCTCTTAAGATCTAGCTACAAGCTGTAGTCATCTATAAAGTATATGATTAATTTCATTAATGAGTGAACAATAGTATATAGAAAAACCTTTGTTATTATTTATTATACTTTATTATTTACTCACCCACGTCAAACTGTTATCTTTTCAGTAGAAAAAAAAAAAAATTGTTTTGAATGTTTATGCTTTATGAATGTTTTCTGACTCATAATTAAGTGAATGAAATACTTCTGGCTTTAAAATGCTTGACACAAATATATATTTATTGTATGTTTTTGTTTGTAATATGCATTGTAGCTAGATCTTATGTGCACATCTATCTTTTTATTTTTATAGACTTGCACAGTGCATTGGCAGAATATCTGATTTGATCTGAATATGATCTGATTAGTCAAATAAATACTTGATCAATTAATCAATTATAAAAATATCCATTAGTTAATGCCCAAGTTCCTGATGACATGACTGTCAAGCTTCAAAATAAAGAAAGAAAAACTTAAATGATCCACTGAAAATCTTCCCATCTGCTACAACTCACAAATTTAATTTGTACTTGCTTTCAAATTAAAATATGGCACATTCTGAGACAACCCAGCAGGTTTGATATCATTAACACCGATGCCATTGATTCTTGCCTGAAGGAGAATTAGAATGGCTTAGAATGACTTACGGGACATACGGGTGAGTATAATGACAGAATTTTAAGGAATTTTATTTTTAAAGAATGTGCATATATTTGTGTTGTAATCTTTCTGTAAAGTAAGTGGCAAATAATACAAATCAACACCAAAGACAAAAGCAGAAACCTGGTGAAGATGGTTCTCTATAGTGAGTTTAGAAGCACTTCAGTCAGTAGACATGGTTAACAGAGATGTGTGTGTGTTTTAAGCTTGTCAGAATAGTGTTTTTCTCCAAGATGTTCTTGTTTCAGAAAAGCAGTTTTCCTCGAGTCCATCAGAAAACGTATTTAAACTGCGGAAAACATTCCAGCCTGCAGCTCTCCAGCAGGAGCGGGGGAAGCTAATTCATTGTGGTGAGCTTTCAGAAGAAGGCTTTGTGTAATAACTTTCCTTTAGACTGTCACTCTCAACCAGACCCTCTTCAGAACCATACATATTTACACAGACGGCAAACAAGTCATTTACACTCTAGTCTCCTATTATCCAACCAAATGATGAGGATGATCAGAATATATGGCAGACTCTCAGAGAGCGCTCTGCTGGAAGGAGACTCATTCTGCTGAGAGGTCTCTCTGATACAGAGCTTCATCTGCTACTCGCAGGTGTGAAGAAAGAGGATCAGCTGTTATGAAGTCGCATGGGTTGACAGGATGAATCATGCTAGCTATGGTCTGGATAGTGCTGGGATTTCAAACATCACAATAGGGCTGGGCGATATATATTTTTTCAATTGTGTGCAATGATGTGTGCGTCTGCTTAATTTCGAAAGCATCAGAGTCAGCCAATCAAGTCACCTGGATTTTCACCTGCCATTTATACTGTGTAGTTAGAATCAGTGTTATTTGTTAAATTAAATAGTTTTTAATTGTATTTATTCTTAATTAAATTTAAATAAAAATATATATTTTTGGTATTTAACACAAGGCAATGAGTATATTCATAATTAAAAATATAGTATAGGTAAACACATAATTTAATATATACACACACACACACACACACACACACACACACACACACACACACACACACACACACACACACACACACACATACACACACCAACACATACACACACATATATATATATATATATATATATATATATATATATATGCATACATACTTTGCCTCCTCATTTTAAAACACCCCCACAAATATATTCTCAAATTTTGAGAATAAATATAATGGGGAATACATTAATTATATGTATGTATATTTTCATAGAAAAACAACAACAGCTATGAGAATAAACAACAATATGTTACCAAACATAAAACCAATATGCATATATTTCACTTTGGTGACTTCCTGAAGGAAATAAAGTATCTTCTCTCAAAAGAAAGATCAAATAAAGTTTTGCTCCAGTATCTCAGATTTTGAGAGAAAACAAAAATCTCACGTGTGAGTTTCTGAAGTGATCTCAAAAATATCTCAAAATGAGATCTGATTTTAATGAGATTTCAACATGAACTCAACTTGTGAGTGTGCGGCTTTGATTTTATTGCTCTATACTCATACTGTGTGTTAACAATTGACTCTAATTGTGTCTATTTTGTATTTCTTTTAGGATTTTAGGAGGGATGTCGCTGATACATAATGGAATTCTCAAAATATGTTTAACTTAATTCTCATGAGCTATGAAAGAGCAACCTTAGAGCAAATTTCGTGTGGGTTTGTCCCTGACACATTATGTAATTGAATGGATTCCAGGATGATGGAAACACATTGAATAATATAATAAGAATACTGAAAATATCAGCTTCCTGTATCTTGTAGGCTTCAAACTGTCAAAGCTGTATGTGGCTGATGCTGCGTTATGCAACATTTGTGGATTCCATCTTTCTCAAAAATTAATAATTCCATCGCATATAGTGGGGAAAGTATTACAGGCGTGGTGAGAGACTCAATAGACGCTCATCAAATCCCTCTAAATGAACTGAATCCACTGCAATAGGTTCATTTATCCAGGTAATCTCACATACTATTGCATCAGACAAGCTCTGTGTTCAACCGAATGACCGAACCGCATCAATCGAGTGACCTTTCCTAGATGCAGTTTAATGATGCTTTGCAGTCTTTCATCGACACAGGATGTCTTGTGAATGACAAAATGAAGATATTGTTAAATTTGAAGTTATTCTTAGCAAAATAAGCTTAAAAGTCATAGTTGAAGGTATGAAATCACGTTTCCAGCTGCTGTAACTTCTCATTTTATGCAGCTTTTGACTATTAAAATGCTTTGAGCTATAGCGTGGAATGAAACTGGATTAACTTTTGCGTGATTTCAAATTGAAATCGAGGAGAAATTAAATCTTTTAGGATCGTCGTAATGGGTGTGGACCATTTTATGAAAATCCATTGTGCAATTTTTAATATCAGAGTTCCAAACATTATTATTCTGGATAAAAAATTATATTTCCTGAATTATAGGGCAGTATGATCAAAATCACAGTATGTGTAATTTTATATAATTTTACATCATATGTGTATACTGTGAATATGTGCATGTTTGTCTGTGTGTATACTGTATATGTATATATATATGTATGTATGTACACACACTACTGTCAGAAGTTTAGAATGGTTATAGTTAATATTTATATTTATTTTAAAGAAGTCTCTTATGCTCACCAAGGCTGCATTTATTTTATCAGACATACAGTAATACTTCATTTTTATTACAATTTAAAATGACTGTTTGCTATTGTAATCTATTTTAAAATGTAATTTATTCCTGTGATGCAATCAGCATCATTACTCCAGTTTTCAGCATCACATGATCCTTCAGAAATAATTCTAATATGCTGATTTGCTGCTAAGAAACATTTCTTATTATTATAAATGTTGAAAACAGTTCATATTTTTGTAGAAAAATCAGCATAATAAAACGATTTTTGAAGGATCATGTGGTAATTCAATGGAAGCTTGTTTCTGCCACAGAATAAAAAATAAAAAAGGTAATTGCAACTTTTTCTCACAATTCAGACTTTTTTTCTCGTAATTGTCGAGCTTATATCTTGCAATTCTGACTTTTTTCTCAGTATTGCAAGTTTATATCTCGCAATTCTGACTTCATAACACGCAATTGTGAAAATTATAACAGATTTGTGAGATATAAACACGCAATTCTGGGGAAAAAAACGTAGCCTATAGAAAGACTAGAACTAAAAAAAATTGCCGAAATGCGAGATATAAACTTGCAATTGCAAAAAAAAAGTCAGAATTTTGAGAAAAAAAGTCACAATTGTGAGACATAAACTCGCAATTGCGATTGTTGGAATTCTGACTTTATAACACACAATTGCGACTTTATATCACGCAATTCTGAGGAAAAAAACCCCTCTGAATTGCGAGACGTAAACTCACAATTGCAAGAAAAGAAAGTCAGAATGTTTAGATAAAAAGTCGCAATTACCATTTTTATTTTTTTATTCAGTGGCGGAAACAAGCTTCCATAATTCCAATAATGTAGACATAAATTTGTGATTTCTCACTTCTTGTTTAAGTGAAAAACTATTGTAAACATCATCATCCTCCTCATCCTGTGTCCTTGTTTTTGTGCATGTACCTCGCTGTCATTTGTAAAATAAAGCATACGCCTGCATACTGATAACCTCATAAATACACCTACCACATTATAAATGGTAAAGCAAATTTGGCACATTTTCCCCATTACCTGCGCTGAACACATCGTACCGTCCAGCTCTGTTAATTAGTGCTCCTCCTGGGCAGGTACAGTACTGTTTGATCAACAACTTTTGTCTGCATTAAAGTCTGCATAAACGATCATATGTAAATGTATTTCAGATATTGCCTGTGAGGAGGATCTAATTGCGGTGAACACGGTGCCTTGGAACTTACAGCGTAATTGACAAGAGGTGGACATGCAGTAAAGCGTCCCTCTGAGGATTAACTACGACTCTATCTCTAGACAAACACCACTTTCTCCCTTTCAAAGCAAACACGTATAAAGCTTTAAGCTACTAGTGAGCCTGTGCTTTTCTTTCAAGCTGCGGTGGCCATTCTCTTTTCTTAGGAAAAGAATTCATGGTGATTCATGTTCAACTTCTTTTATTTTCTCATTATACAAAACTCGAATATGAACGCTACAGAACGCCATTTTTAGCTGAACACGCCCATGGTAATGAAACATTTATTCTTTAATCTGGAGAGGAGGTCTCTGTAAGAAGCTGAATAGAGTTCATGATGGATGAGCTGGTAAATAGTTAATTAGACAGAGCACAGGACGACCTTAAATTAGGTGCATGACTGGAGCCTTTGTCTGGATGATAAGTCAGTGTTGTTCCTCCTTCTTTCTTCCATCTGTCTCATCTTTTTTTTTCTTTTCGCATTTCTTTGTTTGTTCCTATCCAGCCACCTTTACACTCTGTTTCTCTCTGCTCGCTGTCACCTTTTTCTCTTTATCACTCAGGCAACCGGGATTTTTTTCAGACCTTTAACACCACGGATCCATTAGTGACAATCTTTTAGCATATCTCTTAGAAATCAGCACTATTAGAGTGTGAGAGCCACAAGGCTTTGGATTCAGACTTTGACAGAAGGTCGTTATGATATAGATTTATTCATCTGGTTTTGAGGATTTTCATTATATCTAATAGAATTAGAGGGCCACAGTGTGTGTACATTTATATTTGCCTAGTCAAAACAAAACTGACTTTGGAAAATAACCCACTAGATAATAAGTAAATGGGAAACAGAGTTTTACAAGTGTATAAATATGTTTTACAACATCTCAAGAACATATCTGGATCACAGTATCTCACCACAATAAAAAAAATACAAATAATAATAATAAAAAAAACGTTTCATAAAGAAAATCAAATATATATATATATATATATATATGCATTTATGTAATACAAAAAAAAACTCTAATTTAATAATAAACTTTAATTACTTTATTGATAGAAAGTGCTATAATAAGCTAATTATTATAAATATTAAAATGATCCGATACTTATATTACAGTACTGTGAATCTAATGGGAATAACCATTTGTTTATTTATTTAAAATCTTCATTTGTGTATTACAATAATCTGAATTTGTGGGGGAAATAATTTTCCATGTTTTATTCTCATAAAAAAAAAAAAAAAAAAAAAAATATATATATATATATATATATATATATATATATATATATATATACTGTATATATATATATATATATATATATATATATATATATATATATATATATATTATCCAAAAAATCATATTGGACCAATGCAAAATATAATTACTTATTTGTCTTCTTTTTGTTTTGGTGACGTTTTTTATTCAATGAGATTCACCCATATATGAAGTTCTGCTATGAAACTCTAACCCAAATCTACTTGCAATCACATCGTTCTCTATAGGGCACAGCTGATTGGTTCCTGCTGTATCAGTAGCCAATGAGCTCGCTGCTCAAACTTCAAGTACTGGTCAGCATTTGCTGTAGCAGTTGCAACACACTTTCAGAAACCCTCCACCTTCCCCAGCTCCACCTGTATAGATCTGCAACGGGTACAGTAATTCATGTACTCTATATTGTACAGTAGCAGCATGTTTTTCTTGCTCACAGTAGCATGTCATGTTGGCAGTAGCAAGTCCTGTATTTGCTCAGCAGCAGCAGCTGTGACAAGTCACCTTTATTTCTATAGCGCTTTTAACAATACAGATTGTTTCAAAGCAGCTTTACGGTGATAACAGGAAAATAAAGTTTGTTTGGCTGTACAGCAGCTCTAGAAGAAAATAGTGTCATTTTCCAGTTTAAATAAGTTCAGTGTTGATTAATTTCTGTTGTAAAAAAGTTGTTAATTTAGTTAATTTATCTATACAGCTGCTCTGGACGAAACAGTAATGTCATCGTCCAGCTCAGTTCAATTCTCATACAATGATGCCAATGCAAGCAGATGGGTAATATTGTTGAATAGTTTAGCAGATCTATTCCGCCAAGACCAAACATATCAACACTGTCACATCCATTACCAGGACAAACACTCCAAGAGTTTTCATGACGGAAACATATTCATCTGGAGCTCAAGGATGCAGTGGAGATAAGGCACAGTCAACCACAGTATCATTTTACATTAGACTATTGTTGCGAAAGAGTTGGCTCTTGTCTGGATCGGAGACTAGCATGTGTTTCAAATGCTAAACAAACTCACTTGAGATATCACATAAAACCTTAGCGTATCACACTGATATTGATTCTTTCTGTGTTAACTGATACTGCTCAATAACACTGGGAATTTAATCAAATATGGACAAAGAAAGACTGTGTTTATCTTCTTTGCTTCTTTCTTCCGGCTTTAAATAAGTATATCTCTTTAGATGGGGGGAAAAAAAACATTCTCTAAAGCTTCTTTGGAGAAGAAGCCCCTTATAAAGAGTTTTTTTTTTTTTTTTAGAACAGCAACAATACTGATTCCTTTTACACTTCTTCTTTATAAAATTCAGAAGTGCAAGTATTGCTCATCTTTTTCCATTGAGGAAAGAAAAATCTATGATTAAGATAGAAAAAGAATCACAGACAGATCGACAGTGAGAGAGAGAGACAGACGGATGGCTAGACAGAGAAACAAAGGCACAAAGTGAATGGCTGATATACCCATCGGACGAAAACACACTAATAAAATGAAACAACAAAAAAGTGTGAAACAGAATAGAAGACAAAAGATCTTGCATTTCATCATAAGTGTAGTTTGAAACAAGCAATGTATCTACATTAGGAGTCAGGCCTGTATGGGGAAATATATTCAGACCGTCATTCGTCTGGTTGGAGAGGACCGAAGCGTGGCAGATGAGAAGGCAACGTCTGACAGTGAGAAACAACACGGATGTTTCACTGGATCCGAGCAAATGACTTACACACGATTACGGAGATAACCACCTTGATAGAACTAATGGCATCATTGTTATGGGTGATTTTTCAGACACTGTTCACTTAGGTTGCTTGTGGGAAGTGAATGAGATGAACTCAGTGCAAATATTCTGGTGCATGGCAATAGAGTTTTCTGGGCGATTTCAAATGCATCTGTACAGACATAAGATTGAATGAAAAATAATGAAAAATCTAACTCTAAAAGTCAAAACAATTCCAAGTTTCTGAAGAAAACTAAAGAAACCTTTCTTTTCTAGGCCTATGCAAAACCCACAAACACAATTCTAGTGTGTTTTGGGAGGTTGTTGTTGCTGCTCTGCTGTTGCTAGGGTGTTCTGGTGGTTGCTAAGTGGTTGTTAGGGTATTCTGCGTGGATGTTATGGCTGCTATGCTGTTGCTGTTTTGGGTGGTTGCTAAGTGGTTGGTAGGGCTGCTGTGCTGTTGCTAAGTGGTTGTTAGGGAGTTTTGTGTGGTTGATGGCGCTGCTGTGCTGTTTCTAGGATGTTATGGGTGGTTGCTAGGTAGTTGTTAGGGTATTCTACATGTGGTTGTTAGGGCTGCTATGCTGTTGCTGTTTTGGGTGGTTGCTAAGTAGTTGTTAGGACTGTTATGCTGTTGCTGTTTTGGGTGGTTGCTAAGTGGTTGGTAGGGCTGCTGTGCTGTTGCTAAGTGGTTGTTAGGGAGTTTTGTGTGGTTGATAGAGCTGCTATGCTGATTCTAGGATGTGCTGGGTGGTTGCTAGTTAGTTGTTAGGGTATTCTGGGTGATTGTTATGGCTGCTATGTTGTTGTTAAGGTGTTTTATGTGATTACTAAGTGCTTTTGGGGAGTTTTGTGTGGTTGATAGAGCTGCTATGCTGATTCTAGGATGTGTTGGGTGGTTGCTAGGTAGTTTTTAGGGTATTATGGGTGGTTGTTAGGGCTGCTATGCTGTTGCTAGCGTGTTTTACAGTATGTGGTTACTAAGCTTTGTGTGGTTGATAGAGCTGCTATGCTGTTTCTAGGATGTTCTGGATGGTTGTTTTTAGGCTGTGTGTCCACCAAAGCGTTTTTTTTCCTGAGGCTATAGTATTTTTTCAAAAATGGAAATGTTTTTTATTTTTTTCCGGTTGTTTTCAATGGGAGCGCCATGTTTTCAAAATGCCAGCAGCATGACGAGGCGCTGAGCGTCTATTTCACGCTGAGTGCTCAGCGTTATTTTACCAGTCGCCGGGAGTTGGGTAACTCTGGATAAAATGCAATACTTATCACTGTCACTTTTTACCCAGCCGTCCAATCACAGTGGAGGAGGGGCGGGACAAATCCATCACTGACCAACCGTCACATTCTACTTGTACAACGTGGACACACGGCCTCAGTGTTGCTATGATTTTCCGGATGGTTGCTAGGTAGTGGTTAGTGTATTCTTGGTGGTTGTTAGTGCTGCTATGCTGTTGCTAGGATGTTTTGAGTGGTTGCTCAGGCTGATTGGTTACTTATTAGAGCCTATAGAACCAACCATCCATTGGAAATTCTGCACAAAACAGTCAACTAAAATTCTATCTTTCATTAAATAGAGAATGCACAGTGGAAAAGCTGTCTACTGTCACCAGCCTTGAACCAAGAAAAGCCTTGACAGTGCACAGACTCCACGAACACGGCCTGGGCGCAGAGACAGACAGGTACAGACACGTACAGACACGCACGGACAGGCTGTGCTCTTTGCTGCACACAAAATGAGCTAGAAACACCTTTCTAAAGCTAGACTTTCTGACCTTATGCCCTTATCCCCACACGAATTAAAAACACATTGTTTCCCAGTTTGTAAAGAATCTCAGAAACTCATGTCTGCTGCTTGAATGTGAGGTTCGAGTGTGAAGTCTTGTTTACTGAGAACCAGTGGGACACAAATGTCAAGCTGAAAGTGACCTACGTATTAGATAAAATACACTTTGATTCTGACCTGGTTTGCAAAATAAACTTGAAAATTAACAGGCACACTTTACTTTATGTACATAGATTAATGCTGGATACACACCAAAAGATAATCGGGCTGATTTTGGGCCGATTTCCCCCCTTCCGACAATCCTAGCTATGTCCCGATTATCTTGATGGTTCAACAAATTATCTTATCAGATTTTCCCTTGGTGTGAGGTGTGTTAAGAGTGTCCGAACCTGCTCGGAAGAACGTCGAAGCCGCCCCGATCGCGAATCGTAAACATTCAACATGTTTAATATTTACGATCAGAATTCCTGATGTGTGGGGGGAACTCCGAGGACAAACGCGCGCACGTTCTGGAGATTATCACGTGAAACAAAAAAATATCCAATCAGAAAGCGAGATGATGGAAGACACGGTCATTCTCACACACACACACACACACTTGCAGGAAGCTGAGTGTTAAGGGTTCAGTGAGGTTCTATAGAGGGATTAAATAACTTTTTCTAAAGAGACAATGAATCCGATAAAGAATAAATAAAGACAATAAAGAATGAATATATTTCTGTATAAAAGGTTATATATAATGGTGGGTACAATGGGTTTGTTCACGTGAATTTTCTGTGAAAATCATTCCAAACACTATCATTGCAATTTCTTCCCGCATATAATCCGCCATGCTTATTCTGAAGTCTCGCGAGATTTTGCGAGATTTCCTGTGTTCACAGTCGAGACTCTGGTTGAAAATCTGTTCGTGTGTGACAAAGACAGCACACCACACACTATAGGAGCAAAACGCTTAAATCTATGATTTTTTGTCCTCATGTTTGTGGACATGAAAAAATCTTTTGGTGTGCACCCAGCATAAGTGTGTCAGAAAACCCACGCTGTGTGAATGGAACTAAACTGGATGACTATTTGTCACGTCATGTTTGAGAGAGTGTTTAATGTGTGTTGTGTGTTTTCATGTGTGCTTTCGGTAAATTCGGTAAGCGATGGATGGATGGATGGATGGATGGATGGATATATGGATATATGAGCTGTGTGTCATCTGAAGGTTTAAAATCCAGTCACTGCTCCCGTCAGACTCAAATGCTCCGCTCTCCATCCAGATATAAAAGCTGCTGTCGGATAATGAAGATTTGACGGATGAACTCGCAGCTCGATTGGACTTATGTTGTGTCAAAAGTGATAAGACAAAGTTTCAGAGTTTAAAGTTTCAGTTTAATGGATGTCGCCATCTTTGATATTACTTTTGCCACTGTCGCTATAGGGTAACTGGTTAGAGAATATGAGCCTGGCTCCCATTGCACATTCAAACAGACAGTATTTGAGACGATACTGTGAGTTGCTGTGTGAACGGGGCATTTCAAGACTCACACCTGTAAGTAAATGCGGTGTCAATCCCAAAAACTGATCATTGTGTAGCCCAGATAATTTGGGAAATATTCAATATTTAATATTCAATACTGAGATCATGTGCAACAGTAAATGGGCAAGACAGAAATACATTTAAGTAAAAAGACAGTAAACGACAGCTCATTTACAAAAGTAACATTAAGCCGAAGAAAAACATGACAAACATCTAATAAATGAAACACTGGCATGTTTTATTCCATTAATGAACTCTCTGAACACATCATCAGATGCTACTTCAAAAGTCTTGAATGAAACACACACATGCAGATAAAAAAAAAAAAGAAAAAAAAAAGAAAAGCCAGATAACTGCAGGGTTGAAAAACATCACGTAGACTTCCAGTAATTAGGAGATTATATCCACATAGCCGGAGAGGGGAGGTGAAATCACTCAGCTCTTCTCAAACCTCTAATGGGGTCAAAAACAGCTCGATAAATCCAGTGCTTGGCTTTCAAATCCACTGCAAGCGGGGTGAAAGGGAGCGATGTAGGGGCAGCAGAAGCAGTCGATAAGGGTACGGATGTTAAAGTCAACAAGAAATCAAAATTGACCACATTGACTTTCTTATTACATGTTCCTGATGTTATGTTGAATCTTTCATCATTTCAATGAATGTGATCACCATTAATTAAAAATAGTCGGTTAATTGTTTTAAAAAAATTTTTTATTGATTGACAGCATTAATATACAGTGCTGGTCAGAATTATTTGCCCCCTTGGTAAATATGACAAAAGATGGCTGTAAAAAGTAAATCTGCATTGTTAATCTTTTTGATATTTAATTTTTTTTTTAAATCACATTATGAAACAAATGTTTTTTTTCTCCAAAACACATTGGGGAACAATTATTTGCCCCCTTTTATTAAATACTTTTTGCAACCTCCTTTTTCCAAGATAACAGCTCTGAGTCTTCTCATATAATGCCGGATGAGTTTGGATCTCTCCAGATCCTCCAGATTCCCAGATCCATGTTGGCGCTTCTTCTCTTCAGTTTCAGTTTCCTCATTTTCTATAGGGTTCAGGTCAGGGACTGGGATGGTCATGGCAGAAGTTTGGTTTTGTGCTCAGTGAACCATTTTTGTTTTGATTTTGATGTTTGTTTTTGGATCACTGTCCTGTTGGAAGATCCTAACATGGCCCGTTATAAG
This sequence comes from Leuciscus leuciscus, assembly GCF_965113295.1. NCBI lineage: Eukaryota > Metazoa > Chordata > Actinopteri > Cypriniformes > Leuciscidae > Leuciscus > Leuciscus leuciscus. Next base: position 46,558,410 of record NC_138729.1, read on the forward strand.
ATTTCTAGCACAGGTTGTCAGGTTTTGATTTTTTATCTGTTGGTGTTTGATCGAATCCATGATGCCATGTTTCTGAACAAGATGTCCAGGACCTCTGGCAGAAAATTAGGCCCAGAGCATTAAAGATACAGCAGAGTATTTCATTTTACACATGACCGAACCCATCTTAAGTGTTTTCTGCCAAAAAAGCTAATATATATCATCTTTTTTTTTTTTTTTTTTTTTTTTTTTTTGACCATTGGCAAATAATTGTTCCCAATGTGTTTTGGAGAAAAACATTTATTTCATAATATGATTTTCCCCCCACTTTCAATTATTTTACTTCAATAAAAGGTTAGATTTTTGCATTTTTGTAAAATAAAATATCAAAAGGATAAACAATGCAGATTTATTTTTTACAGCCATCTTTGATCATATTTACCATGGGGGCAAATAATTCTGACCAGCACTGTATATATACACACACAACAAATATAGAAAATAATATGATATTGTATACTGTACTTAATAAATATATATATCTATCTCTCTCTCTCTCTCTCTCTCTCTATATATATATATATATATATATATATATATATATATATATGTATAAAGTACAAAAAAATAAAATAAATGTGTGTGTGTGTGTGTGTGTGTGTGCGTGTGTGTGTGTGTGTGTGTGCGCGTGTGTGTGCGTGCGTGTGCGACTGTTTACCAGACAGTAATTGACAGGACTTGGTGTGGTTTGTGCAGACTATTATTGTATGTATACCATAACATGACAAATTAAATGTGACCATACTTTCCCTGGTGGAATGTCCATGATAATGTTATCGCCAATCGCTTACGTCTCACGAGTGCAGTCAAGGACGTGGTGGCAGGACAGGTTATAGATCTGTCTCTTAAAACTTGCCATTGGTACAGTTTTATGGATTTTCCAACAGTGAATGACATTGTTTGTCCACACGTCACAAAAGGAAGCTGGTCCAGTCATGTGAGCTTTAGAATATGTTTTTGTTCGTTTGTTTTTTAACTCAGTGTGTGTTTTTAAGCTCGAAGGTCATCCATTCTTCTAAATGTACTGACAAAAGAAAGGTACGCTGTTGGTGTTTCACTTTCTGTTTAATTGTCTGTCCAAGTCTCCAAGAAACACAATTATTTCAATAATCAACATCAGAGAACGAGAAACGTCCACTGTCAGCAGCTCATTTTCTGCATGTGAACAATCTTCCATTGTCATTCAAAGTAGAATTATTATAGAAAGAATCCATTTCATTCTTATCATGTCTAAACAGCTTTGTGGATGGCTTTTACATATTTACGTATTTTTTAAATAGCCAGCATCGTTCCTCAGGCAGCTGTGGTGAAAATCAAGCTTTTAATGTTGTTTAAATGTCTATGTGGTGTTTTTAATATGCTTTAAGACAAACCATGTACAAATTCATAAGTCAACACCATTGCTGAGTATTTTCTCCTTAAAACTGCAGTGAACCAAAAAGACAGTCTCAAAAATGCGTTTTGAAATCATCAGTGTTTCTTACGTCACAAACTACCACATCGTCAACCAGTGGATCTCTGAGCTGGCGGGAGTGAGTGGAGGCGGGGCTAATTTGCATATTCATAGAACCACGTATACTAAATGAGGCAAGGGTGTAGAGTTACATTCAAGCTATTTTAAGTAGTGTAGAGCATTTGATGTGACATTGAACTGTGGTGATCAGGCAAGATTTGACTTTTAAAAACCAGCTCAATTCTGGGATGTTTACTCTTTAGTCACTTCATGCATCTTGATCAATTACATTTCTATCTGATTAGATATTATTCTTGGCAATATAGAATAGATGAGTCGTCCTGGATAATTGTTTTTGAAGTCTACGCTCTTGGAAAAAAAAAGGTTAAACTAGATGTACCGCATCGCGGTACAAAATATGACCGCCGCTCAGGCCTGCACTGGCTTTCCACAAAAATAAATGACGTGGAGTAATTTGGCTGTATTGCGTGTTTATGTATATACCTAAAAAAAGTAATAGTATGTGCATGTCTGTCTGTGTGTGTGTGTGTGTGTGTGTGTGTGTGTGTGTGTGTGTATGTGTGTGTATTTGTGTATGTGTGTGTCTGTGTGTGTGTGTGTGTGTGTCTGTGCGTGTATGTATGTGTGCGTACATGTGTGCGCGTGTGTGTTTGTGTGTGTGTGTGTCTGTGCATGTGGATTTGTATGTGTGTGTATGGGTGTGTGTCTGTGCGTGTGGATGTCAGTGTGTGTGCATGCTTGCGTTTGTTTGTATTCCTGCATGTGTGTGTGTGACAGTATCATCCTAAACCAGCAACCCTTCGCTCAACAGCACCATCTACAGGCCGATGAGTGTACAGTCACTAAATGTGCACATAAATGAATTTATTTTATACCCCCCCATGGATGAAATTCTACAAAACTTAGCAGAGGATACCCCCAGAGGTTGTCAAGTTAATCATACACATGAAATATGGTGCCCCCGGGGACCAAACGAAATTTTTCCGTAGAAGTCTAGTGGGGCTACATGCCCACCAAATTTCATGTTCCCCGGTGTTTCGGTGTCCCTGGTATCGTTGACGAAAAATTTACGGGGGCCCCAGCGCAGGGGGGGGAGTGGCCCCCGGGGACCAAACGAAATTTTTCCGTAAAAGTCTAGTAGACGAACATACCATTAAAATGTCTTCATCCTCGGTGCCACGGTTCAGGTAGTTATTTAGGAAAAACTGCATTTTTTTGGGTTTGGGGGGGCCCAGCGCGGGGGGGGAGTGGCCCCCGGGGACCAAACGAAATTTTTCCTTAGAAGTCTAGTGGGGCTACATGCCCACCAAATTTCATGTTCCCCGGTGTTTCGGTGTCCCTGGTATGGTTGACGAAAAATTTACGGGGGCCCCAGCGCGGGGGGGGGGAAGTGGCCCCCGGGGACCAAATGAAATTTTTCCGTAAAAGTCTAGTAGACCAACATACCACAAAAATTTCTTCATCCTCGGTGCCACGGTTCAGGTAGTTATTTAGGAAAAACTGCATTTTTTGGGGTTTGGGGGGGGCCCAGCGCGGGGGGGGAGTGGCCCCCGAGGACCAAACGAAATTTTTCCTTAGAAGTCTAGTGGGGCTACATGCCCACCAAATTTCATGTTCCCCGGTGTTTCGGTGTCCCTGGTATCGTTGACGAAAAATTTAAGGGGGCCCCAGCGCGGGGGGGGAAGTGGCCCCCGGGGACCAAATGAAATTTTTCCGTAAAAGTCTAGTAGACCAACATACCACAAAAATTTCTTCATCCTCGGTGCCACGGTTCAGGTAGTTATTTAGGAAAAACTGCATTTTTTGGGGTTTGGGGGGGCCCAGCGCGGGGGGGGAGTGGCCCCCGGGGACCAAACGAAATTTTTCCTTCGAAGTCTAGTGGGGCTACATGCCCACCAAATTTCATGTTCCCCGGTGTTTCGGTGTCCCTGGTATCGTTGACGAAAAATTTAAGGGGGCCCCAGCGCGGGGGGGGAAGTGGCCCCCAGGGACCAAACGAAATTTTTCCGTAAAAGTCTAGTAGACCAACATACCATAAAAATTTCTTCATCCTCGGTGCCACGGTTCAGGTAGTTATTTAGGAAAAACTGCATTTTTGGGGGTTTGGGGGGGCCCAGCGCGGGGGGGGAGTGGCCCCCGGGGACCAAACGAAATTTTTCCTTAGAAGTCTAGTGGGGCTACATGCCCACCAAATTTCATGTTCCCCGGTGCTTCGGTGTCCCTGGTATCGTTGACGAAAAATTCAGTAAGGTGACGAAAAAAAAAAAAAAAAAAAACTTTGACAATCCCTATATGACCGGCTAGCTACGCTAGCGGCGGTCATAATAAGGTTCTAAATAGAACCCTATGGGTTCTTAACTAAATTTTGAAGAACCCTTTATGCCAAAAAAGGTTCTATATACTGATAAATGTCTTATGATTGCATAATACTTTCATGTTTAACATGTTATTTCAGTTTTTTCTAGTGCTAAATGTTTATGAGATGCAATAAAAATGACTCGAAACTAAATTAATTAATTAAAACTAAATCCTTCAAATGATCCCATGATGGGAAACCCTAAAAGGTTCACCATTTAAGGTTCTATATAGAAGCTTTTCTTCTAAGAGTGAAATACCTATTTTCTAATTCCATCCCTCCATCATTATAACGGTTGCACATTTTTACCCTTTTCTAAATGTAAATGTAAATGTTACATAATCAATATTCATGATCCAGATTTTATAAATTGCATAATCTGTTCCTCACATTCTGTTGTACTAGTATTTACCCCATCGTGTGGAAAAGCTACTTGTGATGAACTTTGATTCATCATGTGTTTTTTTTTTTCTTTACCACCATTTTTATGGTGGATATCAGTATATGTTCAAAACAGATTTAGGTAGCAACATGGCCTTGCTAATGCAGCAGAAAAGGGTTGGATTTACCGGTTTAAAAATATTTTTGCTTTGTAAATTACAGTTTTAAATTGTAAAATGTTCAGGTTGTTCTGTAAATATGTTTACATTTTTACTGTATTTTTTACATAATTAATCTGGCAATCATAGCTTCCAGTTTTATTTCGTAAAAACAACAGATTTTGTTTTTACAGAAAGTAAGAAATGTTTTGCCATAAATTATGTTTCCACGATATCAAGGAAAGTTACAAAAGCACAATGTCTCGCTTCAGAGGTCAATATAGAATCACACACACACTGAATGCACGAGCACACATGAAAACACAAACACCACACGCCAGGCCATGCATGTTGGCATGAACACACACACACACACACACGCACACACACTCTCCCCCCTCATTTCCTCTGAAGCACACTAGGCTGAGGGTGTAATCGTCAGTTAATTACTCTGCTCTTGACCTGTGAGCGAAAGGAGTCGCTTTGGTGCTGCTATCTGTATAAAACGCATTAGTTCAAGCTTTCTCTAATTGCTTTAATTAGTCATGAAGGAAGGCCTGATCTGCTGCTAATTGATAACGACTTAAATAGAAGGCAATGGTTTGATAATAATGAGATTTTCTGACGAATTTGGTGAAAATGTTGGTCCATCCATCCATCCATCCATCCATCCATCCATCCATCCATCCATCCATCCATCCATCTATCTATCTATCTATCTATCTATCTATCTATCTATCTATCTATCTATCTATCTATCTATCTATCTATCTATCTATCTATCTATCTATCTATCTATCTATCTATCTATATTAGAGAAGAGAGAACACCTATCAGTGTTAGAGAAAATGGTCACCATAAAGAAAAAAGGTGTTATTGATTTTTTTTTTTTTTTTTTTTTACACAGCTCATATGAGGATGAACAGCTGAAAAAATAAACTGCAGAGAATAAGGGAGTCTGGAAAAAAGGAAATGTGTGATTGCTAATCTGAGCTTCACAGTCGTAGGTGTTCTTGTTTGCATATACAATATTTCTCATCTAATTTTCTACTCACGTGTATCTCTCTTCCTCTTTCTCTGTAGCAAGGTCTCCAGGGAGAGGGAGGTGTGTGTGTGTGTGTGTGTGAGACTGCGGGTGTATGTTCACCTGGATGAGGTGAGCCAGGTGTTCACTGGCCTCATGTGTTTGTGTCTCTCAGTATTATAAAAATCCAGTGGGATGCCGCTATGCTGTGCTGCACAAATTCAATCTGCTTACACATTTTTGCTGGGAGATATCAGACACAGCAAGCCAAAAAAGACAAAACCTGTCAATTAACCATCACAATGCTACAGTATAATTAAATATTAACTTTAATTGGCAAAACTCATTTGAGACTGAACAATCAAAAGACATTATTTAAACTTTGCTACAGATGTCTTAACCAACAAAAAGTCAACTTCAAGCAAGGATGTAAAAATACATTAAATTTATGAATAATTATAAAATCTGGCTCATGAATATTTATTATGTAATAAAAGGCGGGTAAAATGGGTGCTAGCAACAGTAGCATTCAGTTCAAGGGGCCTTTTAAAAAAGATGTCTTAAGTCATAAAATTGAATTTGAGTTACACCAGTAAAAGTCATTTCGAATGGTTTTGCTATTTATCCTGATTTATATGAAGTCAATTTAACTGGTTCCTAAGACCATATGATACTAGAAATATTTATGTCCATCAAATTCTAAATTAAAAGTAAAAAGATATTAAATAAGACAGAGTACCTTTAATTTATTTCTGAGTACCTCTAAGTAAAAAAAACAAAACAAAACAAAAAACATATACGTTGCTAAAGGTATATTTAATACACAGTAAATATAACTTTTCCTTTTTTAAATTACCAGCACACATAAATATATCATCATGATACATGCCATGATATAAAGTCACTCGTAGTGTGATTGAGGTCATACCACCCAGTCTAAAATGCTTAACTGGCGCTAATTATAGACACTCTCAAGATAAGTCAAGTTGAATGTGTGATCCACGGGGACGGCTGAATTCATATCTTGTCTCTGAAATAGTCTGTCAATTATTGATGCAGCCCTTGCTTTTGTCATGTTAAATGTAAAGAGCTTTACACCGTACTCCGACACGTTGAGGTTTTCTTCTGGGGTTTCTCGTCTCAGGCTGATCTCCTTGTGTCAGGCTGTTCATCAGGACGGAGTGATACTGAGGCACAGCGATAAACAAGCTGATCTGATCAGACAAGATTAGTAAACGCAGACTGAAGCTCTTTTCTAAACTGTTGAGAACTGCCTATCTAGACAGCATTTTTAGGCATACTTCTGACATGAAGGCTGTTTCGAATGGTAGATACTTGGAAACTTGGCAAAATTCTGAATTGAGGAATTGGCATCTGTTCATTAAATGAGAGTGAATTCGTTACACCCACAGAAAGTTTAATTAGAATTTGAATTGGAATGGCTAGATGAATTGCAATTCAAATAAATGTTACACAGGCAATGCATTCTGGGAAATTAAGTGTTCTTCCAACCCCGTTCTGCAGACGTTAATGTATATAAAATGATGAGAAAAACAAAGATATAAATACATTCTGTATTTCAAACATCTATCTTGACCAAGTTTGCTTTTCTAGTTGAGCCTCCTGTTTGATACTTAAATTAACATATTCTCACTGAAATCAGAATCGGGAATTGAATTGAAATTGGCACGCAACAAATTCTAAAGGTACATTTACACGACAACGATGCACTAAAAACGTAAACATTTTTCATTTGCGTACAGATTACAACATTGTTGTCGAAAAGTCCCTTTTACACGATTTCACGAAAACGACTAATAACGCTGTATTATGCGTGCCTGGCCAGTAGTTGGCGACGTCATATGCGCCTATAGACTGAACATGTAATTCACATGTGCATGTGTCACCCTTTTCACAAATTTGCGTTTTTGTTGTTTACACGGAGAAGATAGCGTTATTGCTTTCAAAAACTTGCACTTTGAAACCCTTTTTCAAAAGTTAGCATTTTTAGGCCCCCAAAGTACCCTGGTAATCCAGAGTTCTCACGAGAGCACAAGTTGAATTTGCTCAGCGAGTTACTCTGGTGTCGAGTAATGATGCTCATTAAATATGCCCGTTGATCTGAGCTGCACCAATCACATCGGGCTATCTGATGTAGGCGGGCTAGAGGCGAGCTAAACAGATGACGACAGCGCTGTGATGTCGAAGTCATTAGTAAACATTGCAAGATGGCTATGGATGAACACCAGTTGTTTGAAACGGCTTTGGCCGCTACAATGAACGAGTTAGACTTGGCTTTTTATCTAAAAGAGGAACAGAAGACGGCACTCGAATCGTTCCTTTGCAAGAAGGACGTTTTTGCTGTTTTGCCGACCGGATACGGTAAGAGTCTAATCTACCAGTTAGCTCCTCTGGTAGCTAAGCGTATGGGGTTTATTGTTGTGATTGGTCGTAGTGTTATCCAATTGCGTGCATTGAGATTTTCAAATGCACGCTTGGTGCCACCCCTCGAGCTGGCCGATTTTCATTAGTCGACTCCAGACCATTAATCTTTTAGATTTAGGTCTGGATTTCCAGGCTACCCCCAAAGTGCTGTTGTCGTGTAAATCAATGGCCAAAACGCATTAAAAGTTTTCCGTTTTTAGTTGAAAATGTTGAAGTGTAAACACCCCCTATGACATTATTGCATGTATACTTTATGTAGAGCAGGATTTCGGCAAGTTGATGAAAAAATTATAATTAATTATTAATTAATCATTTAAAAATAATAACACTTTAAAATTATGTGTGTATATATATATATATATATATATATATATATATATATATTTATTTAATTTTTTTTTCACTTTTTTTTTTTCACCTGTATGTCAAATACCGATATGACTTATCCGACATAAAAGAAATGAACATGTGAATGTGTTGTTAATTTGATGACATAAGGATAGTTCACCCAAAAATGAAAATATTGTCATAATTTTCTTACCCTCAAGTTGTTCCAAACCTGTATGAGTTTCTTTCTTCTGCTGAACACAAAAGAAGATATTTTGAATAATGTTGGTAACCAAACTTTTGACAGTAGCCATTGATTTCCATAGCAGAAAAAAAATAAAAATAAAAATACAATGAAATACTTCTTTTGTGTTCAACAGAGAAAAGAAACTCATACAGGTTTGAAACAACATGAGGGTGAGTAAATGATGACAGAATTAGAATTTTTAGGTGAACGATCCCTTCAACTTAAGAATCATAAAGTGGATTGGCTGACAAAAACAGTTTGGGAATCCCTGATGTATTTTAAACAAAAATTTTACATTATTATGCTTAGTAAACAATCACATTGCTAGTTTAGTAACATGCCAACATCAATTTTGAGTGGAGTCTCCTGTGGGCATCGCGTGAGGAGTATATATGTGCCATGCTGAGTCGCTGTCGAGAGCGTTCCAAATCAGTCACTTATGAGGTTCCATTCCAGTTAGGATGCAGACAGTGACGCAGCTCGCACATTTTTGAATAAATCAAGAGTGTCAGAAGAAGAGAGAGAGAGAGAAGAAATTAGCGATTGTGTGTTTGAGATGGAGAAAGAAATTGATAAAAAGAAAGGGTGGAGGAGAACAGGATGTCAGGAATCTGATCAAAGACCGTAGCAGTGTGAATATTCATGCATGTCTTGTTAAAGTCCAGTATGTGTTGGCCTATTTACCAGAGAAGTGCAGAGATCTGCCTCCGGGGTTTATTTTCAAATATCTCATGGCCATTAAGAAGTAATGGGGCTTAAGACGGTAAACCATCACATCGCACACCGACCCGAGTGACACGCAAGGACAGGGAAGATCGACGAATCGAAGCAGGCAGGCAGAAAGAGAGGCGCCTTTGTAGAAAAAGTCGAGGTAATTCAGCACAAGGGTAAATAAATAAAGGAGGAGAATAGCCACATGATGGATGGATGGATGGATGGATACATGGATGGATGGATCATGTTCGCGTCTTGACGGAGCTGACGAAGCAGGATCGACTCATTCGGTATTCCGGAGGAGAAAAGCCAGGGATTCTACGGCCAACTCGACTCATCTTCAAAGAGATATTAACATAGCGCCGGGTCTCTTTTATCTCTCCTCTAATTTCAAGGATGCCAGCTGAAATTAAAACACTGCGATATTGAAACAAGACTAAAAATATACAAAGAGAGGGTAGGAAAACAGGGCGAGGAGGAAACAGGCAGCCCATGGTGCTCAGGAAGCAAGCGTGCTCGTAATGAGCTCTGCTTTATTACGACCCGAGCCACAGTCAAAGGAAGCAGCAGGTGGGATGTGGGATTCGGCATTACCGGGATCGGGTGGAGATTATGATCGTCAAGAGTTCAGATTGCAGGAGTGACTCAGTTCTTAACTCTGCCTACTATATGAAAGAATAAAGTAAAATGCCTTAAAGGGATAGTTCACCCGACAATGAATCATTTACTCACCCTCATGTTGTTACAAACATGTATGAGTTTTCTTTCTTCTGTTGAACACAAAATAAGATATAAAAAGAATAATAATAATAATTTTGGTAACCTGACAGTTGACAGCCATTGTATTTTGACAGCCATAAATAAATGGCTGCAGTCAATTGTTTGATTACCAAATTTTTTTTTAAGTATCTTCTTTTGTGTTCAGCAGAAGAAATAAACTTATACAGGTTTGGTACAACTTGAGGGAAGTATTGACAAATTTTCATTTTGGGTAAACTATCCCTTTAAGAAGAAATTACTTGACAATACTCATCCTCAGATGGGACGCCTACATTTCATGTCATATATATATATATATATATATATATATATATATAAATATATAAATATATATATATATATATATATATATATATATATATATATAATTTCTGGAAAGTAAAAAACACTAGGCCTATTCGTTTTTTTTCCATAGAGATATCAGTAATAAATATTTTATGTTTTTGAAAGAAGTCTCTTATGCTTACTAAGGCTGCATTTATTTGAAAAAATACAGTAAAAACAGAAATATTACGAAATAATATTACCATTTAAAATAACTGTTTTCTATTTTAATGTATTTTCAAATATCATTTATTCCTGTGATGATCAAAGATAATGTCATCCCTTAAAACTCATCTTTGATCACCAAAAGTACATATTTAAAAGTTTTTTTCCTTGAAAAAAATGTCTTAATGCTTTAAAATAGCTTGAATGTAACTCACAACCTTGCCTCATTTAGTATATGCGGTTCTATGAATATGCAAATTATCCCCGCCTCCACTCACTCACACCATACAAGGTTTGTGACATCAGAAACACCAGCGATTTCAAACCGCGTTTTTGAGACTGCAATGGTGTTGACTTATGAATTTGCACATGGTTTGTCTTAAAGGTATAGCGGAGGATTTTTTACTTCCGGGTGGATCACCTATACTATTGGTCCTCCTAATTGTCAATCATTCTGGTGAATCAATCAAACTTATTCAAAAAGTGGAGAGGGTGGGTCTTATCTAAAATTCAGAAAGATCCTCCACTATACCTTTCAAAGCATAATAAAAACACCACATAGACATCAATTTTAGACACTTTTCTTTCTTTTTTTTCTTTTTTTTTTTATCACAGGGGGACTTTAATATTCCATTCACAATTCTTCATAGGCTGTTTACATGAATAATTGTGAATGGCATGATTTAATTTCCTCTGAAAAACGTTGAGTACATAGCCTTGAACATTTGTCATTTTTCATATATCTTTTTTGCTTCAAATCAGTTAGAAAATGTTGTGATTCACCTCAGAACTGGTTGGTTTGGCTCAGGACTTAGAAGTCATTTTTTCAATATATTTTTTGAAAAATGGGGAAATACTTTGAGGCGGTATCAAGGACGCTGGAAAAGTGGGCCATCACTGTTGCGCTCTATTGCCCCCAAAAATTGGCAAGCACAAGCTGAGATTGTCCATTTTTTTGTACATCTGAAACCTGCCTTACTGGATTTGGCAAAGTTTGTGATATCAAAAATTTTGAAAGAAAGAGTTTTGCTTGAGGTTCTACTTGGAGCTTGTTAAATAGATGTGCGCGAGCAGAACTGTTTGTAGAAAGTGTGTATGACCAGAATTTCTCGGTAGAATATTTCGCATATGGATGCAGCAAACCTTTTTACTAGTGGATATATTTTACTTGATACTAAGTGATTCTAAGTAGACGACTGTATTGATTATAATAAGAGCAGTCTAGTTTTTCTGTGTTGCTAACTTTCAGTGTAGACCTGAGAATAATATTCTATTTTAGTGAAGTCTATGTGTATGCGCACACGGTTGTGTAACAGCCACAACATAACCCAAATACCAGCTGCACTCAGAGACGGCTTGCATTTTCAAACACGCATTCATATTTTATAGCAGCTTTTCTTTTAAGTTAGACTGTTGTATTAGACTTTTTTTGACCTTTGGATTGTTCTCTCTTTGACTTTGCATGCATGTACATAGTGCACTTGTAAACATCTATGGATTTCTATTGTATAACTTTGGCTCTGCATACTAGTCATCTTTTGGCATTTATATTTTAATGAAGACATTGGCCTTCAAATGAAGATATCTATTCCAAATGTTAGAAATTGCATGTATGTAAATCATGATAATTAAATAATTAAACACATGTCCTTGATTGACAATACAGCAAAGCAGTGCCTTAATTATTATTACTCAAAATACCTTAAAAATACAGTGGAAGTACCATGGTAAGGTGATGTATCAGATAGCTATACAATTGTTCTTTGATATAGTGGCATTCACACTGACAATTATAGTATTGAAGTCTATAAATACCATAGTATTATTATGGTAAATGTCATAAAAAAACATGGTATTATTTGAAGTATATTGAAAAGACCATGGTTTTAAGTAGTAAATGTCCAAAAAACATTGTTCCCCAGGGTACTTTAAACTGTAAACATAGTATTACCTTAGTAATTGTTTTAGGTACTTCAAATAATACTGCGGTATTACTATAGTAAGTGTTTGAAATAACATTGTTTTTAAGGTAATTCAAATAATATCATGATTTTACCACGTTAACTGTCAAATGAGCCTCCTTACTCCAACATAATTCAAATAATACTCTAGTATTAAAATTCTTCAACATAGTTCAAATAAAATTGTGGTACACTGTAAAAAAATGTGGCTGCGATTAGTTATAACAACTTAAAATTTGTTGAGATAACTTAAATATCCAACTTAACTAAAGTTAACTAAACTTAATATTTTAAGTCAAGCATGAACAATGTTGGATTTTAAGTTGTGATAAATAATCGCAGCAATTTTTTTTACAGTGTATTAATATAGTAAGTGTTCTAAATAATATTGTTTTTAAGGTACTTTCAATACTATGATTTTACCATGGTAACTGTCTAGCTATCCTTCTTATTTAAGATACTTCAAATTACACCATGGTGTTATTATGGTAAATATCCAAAAATTTCAAATAATACTGTGCTTTTGCTATAATACATGTTCAAAATAACATTGTTTTTAAGATACTTCAAATATCATGCTTTTTTATTGTGGTAACTGTCAAGCTAGCCTTCTTATTCACAGGAACTTCAAATAAAACCATAGTATTATCGGTAAATGTGCAAATAATAATAAAAACATGATTATTTAAGGTATTTCAAATAAAATTGTGGTTTTACTGTAGTAAATGTTCAAAATGATTAATTATTCAAAATAGCCTTCTTATTCACCGGAACTTTATTATTTATTGTGGTAAATGTCCAAAAAAACATGATTATTCAAGGTACATCAAATTATACTGTGGTAATACTACAGTAACTGTCCAAAATAACATTGTTTTAAGGTACTTTAAATAAAATCATGATTTTACTATGGTAACTGTCAAAATAACTTTCTTATTCCAAGACACTTCATATAATACCATTATATTATCACGGTAAATGCACAGAAAACCATAGAAATACTCTTTGGTTGCACTTTATTTTACAGTCCTGTTCCCCATGTACATACTATGTACTTATTATAGTTAATAACTGGGTAATAACTAGGTACTAACCCTGAACCTGCCCCTAAACCTAACCTTAACCCATGTTACCTTATATTAACCAGTACTTGGGTAAGTACACTGTAAGTACACAAAAGTGCGCACACTGTAAAATAAAGTGCAACCTACTTTTCTGTTGTGGTTGAGAGATACAAAGATTATGTAAACAGTCCTGAAACGTGAGAGAGAGAGAGAGAGAGAGAGAGAGAGAGAGTAGGTGTGTGTGTGTGTGTGTTGTGTGTGTGTGTGTGTGTGTGTGTGTGTGTGTGTGTGTGTGTGTGTGTGTGTGTGTGTGTGTGTGTGTGTGTGTGTGTGTGTGTGTGTGTGTGTGTGTGTGTGTGTGTGTGTGTTTATGTTACGTGTGTGCTCAGGTCCAGAAGAGAAATTCTCAAAAGAGGATTCTCCAGAGCCCACTGAATATTGATGTTCCACTCCTTTATACAACACTTGGCTTTTATCTCTCCCTCTCTTTCTGTACACCACCTTTAAAAGTCGTATATCTACCTATTGATACAATGCAGTCTAAACCACCATTACAGCTCACATTCACAGTGCGCCACTGCGGCGAACATGTAGAGAAAGCCTCTCTCTGGCTAATTACTGATCTATTATCCTGTAACACTGAAGGGGACCATTACATACACAGAACATGCAACTGAGAATGCAGCATTCATTTATCAGAGGCACACACACACATTCACACATAGTCAAGTCTTTTATCAGGGCTCTTAGAGTTTATTTGTTGTTCCTCGATGCAAAAATCCCAGTTAAAGCTGTAAAACAGCTCCGCATTAATTTGAAATTCCTTGAGAGTGTCCTTGCATAATAAATGTTGTGAATGCATGAGCACAGAACCAATTGTTTATCCATCAAGCAGCAGAATTATTAAAGGGGGGAAAACATCCTCGTAGAAGGCGAAAGTATTCGAGCAGCAGTTGACGTTTTAGCTAGTACAGTAAAACACCCCAGTGCATTAGACCTCAGGAGTCAGAGATGCTGGAAGGTTCAGGATATTTTCCATTATCTCCTCACTGTTTGGGCTGATGCATTTCACTGACGCCATTATAATGGCTGAATCTCTTCCATTGTAAGAGAAAATCCACCGGATTTAATTGTGAGTGTTTTTGATTGAGTTGTGAGGACGTGATGTTGTGGACTGGTCTTTCTTCGGTGTGGTGGTTTAATGTGAAGGTAATGATCTGGTGGTGGATAGAGTTTGATGATTAAGAACAGATTGCTTGGCTGGAGATCACAGTGTGTATTTCAAGGTACATGAAGGATCTCAGTAACTGATGCTGCTAGCAATGCCAAAGCTGGGAAGGTTTGATTCTGAGGGAACGCACACACACCGATAAAATGAAACACCTGCTAAATGCAAAAACATACTTCATTATGTATTCCGTCAGATATGTGACTAATTTAGCTAGAATATGATATCTGAATATTGAATATAGTATAGAATATCATATACTTGTAGAAGTAGTTCATACACTTCATGCTCATACGGTTTCTCTACTCGTTTGTTTAAAGAGAGAAAAAAAAAAGGCATGTTCTTGGACATGGCAATAGTGTAAACCTTTAGTTTTCTTTCATACAGAATGAATGTTTAATAAACATATACTTTCCAACTTTTCTTATTAGAATCAAAAGTAATACGATTTTTTGAAATCGGAAGTAAATCTGTAAGTTTGATTTTTTCACTTTGCTTCTGCTTTTATCCAATGCAACACACAGTGCATTCAGAATAGGAATTAGCTGAATTTGAATGAACATACACTGGTCTAAAGTTTGAAATTATTACGATTTTAAAATGTTATTTTTTTTTTATTTTTTTTTTAAAATCTCGGTCACACTTTAGATTAGGGTCGAATTCTCACTATTAACTAACAAAAATATGACCTTTGCCTCAATAAACTCCTAATTACTGCTTATTAATAGTTAGTAAGGTTGTTAAGTTTAGGTATTATAAGGTTAAGGGATGTAGAATATTGTCTTGAAGAATAAGGCATTGAGCTTTTTAAATACTAATAAACAGCCAATATACTAGTAATATGCATGCTAATAAGCAACTAGTTTATAGGGAGAATTAGACCCTAAACTAAAGTGTTACTGAAATCTCTTCTGCTCACCGAGGCTACATTTATTTGATGACAAATACAGTAAAATAGTAATATTGTGAAATATTATTACAATTAAAAATAGCTTAATATATATATATATATATATATATACTTTTTTTTTTTTTTTTTTTTTTTTTTTGTGATGTAAAGCTGTATTTTCAGCATCATCACTCCAGTCTTCAGTGTCACATGATCCTTCAGAAATCATTCTAATATCATGATTTGCTGCTCAAGAAATATTTATTATTATTATTAATTTGAAAGCAGCTGTGCTGCTTTATATTTTTGTTGAAACCTCCTTACACTACCATTCAAAATGTAAGTACATAAAAAAAATGAATATTTTTATTCAACATTAAATTGATCAAAAGTGACATTTATAATGTTACAAAATAATTTCCTTTTGAACTTTCTTTTCATCAAATAACCTTGGGAAAATAAGCATCACAGTTTCCACGAAAATGTTAATCAGCAAAAACTGTTTTTAACATTGATAATAATATGAACCATTATTCAGAATTGATCCAAAATAATAATTGAGTGGAAAATCAGCATATTGGAATGGTTTCTGAAGGATCATGTGACACTGAAGACTGGAGTAATGATGCTGACAATTCAGCTTTGCCACCACAGGAATAAAGTATATTTAATATGTTATATTAACCCATGTATTATATAGTATATTATGATAGTAACCCATGACTTTAGTCTTGTTAACATCTTGCTTTATCAGTTGATCTACAAGAGCTTTCCCTCATGAGAAGCTGTAAAGTATTACAGGCCACTCTAACAGGCGAAATGTAGTTAAACTAGTCTTCCAGTACCAAAATTAATTCCCTTTAGGACAAAAAGAAATCTCAATTTGGCCAAGATCAATGTGACAGAGTCTGCCTATGGAGAACCACTGCTCTGTGGTTTCTTCAATTCTTCAATTAGAGAATCTTAATTGCTAACTGACTTTCCTTGTGTGGCTCTCTATTCGTTCCTCTAAAGCTTCCGGGCACGTACTGCACTCATCCTGACTTTGCCGTGTCTTAGGATGGTCTTATCTCGCCCTCGCCTTCTCTTTTTTTCAGTGAAAGTGTGAAGAGTTTGCAAGAAATGGATGTGCATTATTGATCCCTGATGGGAAATTCAGAGCAAAATAGCGGAAACATCAAATGTAAAACACACAGCTCAGTCTTCCTTGTGCAAGACATCACAGAGCGAGATAAAAGAGACACGTGCAGTGTTACTCCAGGCCCGGTTGACAGCTCAAAGTAATGTGAGGGCGGGCACAACTGGGAGAGAAGGAAGTGTTGTAACGTCTGATGGCAAGAGGCAGAAAAGTTCCCCAGTAGTGCTTTTTCTTTTTTATAACACTGTTGTCGAACAAGCCAGTGGCTAAAGGTCCTCCAGGACGGAGTGTTGCATTTTCCAGGATGGACTGAATTTCCCCAGCATCATCTTCTGTGCCAGTGCTTCCGGAGAGCCCAGGTGAGGTCTGATAACACAGCCGGCCTTCTTCATCACTTTGTACGGATTCTCAAACTGAACTAGTGTTGCTCCCTCTGCACTACATAAAGTACTCTGGCTCTCACAAACCGATATAACATCTCTAACAGGCTGCTGCACACATTAAATGACCCGAGTCTTCCCAGGCAGTGGAGTCTGCTCAGACATTTCCTCCATGATAGAAATCTGAAGAGCAGCAAGTGGATGTGGATATTTAATTGCTTTTAAGCAACAAAGAGAATGCAAATAATTCATAATAATGTTGCTTCAGGGTATAGCAAAACCTACTTGTAGAAAAAAAAAAATGGCCTTCACAATCAGACATTCAATATTACCATAATGCATTGACACCAATATGCTAAATAATTAACATGACATCATTTTATGTTGTCATCTATATTTTTGAGTTGTAAATTTGCATCCAATTGGACTAAAACAACAAAAGACGTGAAGTGTTTTCTCCTTTATTCTGGATGTCGATAAATCTATTTATTTCTTTATCTTCTTAATTATGCACTATCTTGTTTTATTAATATTATTTATAATATCATTCAAAAGTTTGTGGTCAGTATTTTATTTTATTTTTTCAAATGATTTTGAAAGAAGTCTCATGCTCACCAAGGCTGCATTTATTTGATAAAAAAAAACCCTGTAAATTCAGTAATATTATGAATAATATTATATTTTTTTTCTATGTGAATATATTTTAAAATGTAGTTTATTCCTGTGATGGCAAAGCTGATTTTTTTGCAGTCTTCAGTGTCACATGATTATGTTAATTATATTGTTTGAATCAGTGTATATAAATAAAATATTTTTACTCATACACACTGAAATATTATATTATATATTTGTATCATTGTATATATATATATATATATATATATATATATATATATATATATATATATATATATATATATATATATATATATATATATATATACACACACACAAATACTATTCAGAATATTCCTTGAACTTTTTTTAGTTTGAAATCATTTTGCTAGTAAAAAAAAAAAAAAAGTAGTTTGCTTTTTCCAGTAAAATCATTGTGAATATGTGATGAACAATTTTAGATATTTACCAACCCTAAACACTTCTCTCTATATTTTGTTTCTATCCATCTCTCTCTGATCCACCTGGTGTTTTTGCGTGAAACATCGACCACAATGATGCAAATCCCTTGTCGCACACACTCATGCACCTGCAGCGGAGCAAACAAATAGGTCTGTTTATCTTCCTGCTGCACTTAAATAAATCATGCAGTTGTTTTCTGGATTATCACGTTCGCTCTTCTCTTTTCTGATGTGCATGTGTGCTCTGTAGCGGATTAGTTGCTCTCAGGCGTGAACCGTAACTTGACCTAATAGCCTAATTGCCCTTCTGAAATCTGTGAAAGGGCAGGTAATCACATTCATTTCGTGAACTGGATTTAGTTCCCGTTCAAACACGGCAAGACTTGTGTGAAAGCGGCTTGTGCCTTCATGTATGAGATTTAAGTGCTTCTTTCAGGATGGACTGTATTAGGGCTTTTTCAGATCAGCGCCAGTGTTCCGCAGAAGCGTGCCATCCATTTAGCATAAAAGGAAAAGAAAAGACTAGTGTGCCTTTCAATAGTCTCTGATTTTGCCATTCAGGTTAATCAAATAGGACTGATGGTGATTTGCATGATCTCTGCGGATTAAAGAAGCGCTGAATAAAACAATCATTTTCAACCGAAGTTTGCTAAAGCTTTATTGACCAGATGCACTTCATCTGAGTACTTTCTGAAATATTTTCCCCTCTTTTTTCAGCTGAACCAATTTGTCACGGCAGAGATGCTGAGATAATAGGTTTAGGTATCACGAAGAGAATCTCAGCCTTTGTTTGCTATGCTTTATTGAATCATAATGAGTAGAAGAAGATGAGGGCTAGAGATGGAGAACGATGGCTGAGCGCCCATTAATAACCGCTGATCAAAAATCACTCACTTCCTGGTGGAGGAGAATCAAAAACAGCCAAGTTTGGCAAGCATTTCCCTTGATATCTAATTATAGACCTAACCCTAATAGTATCCGAGAGAGCATCTCAAACACGAGAAAAGTTATGAATTTTCACTTTTTGCATCACGATCAGAGAGAATGAGTACTGGAATCTTCGATGGTAAAAAAGTAGTTTGGAAAAGACCAGCTTGGAGAATTTAATTGTTTCAGAAAGTGCACAAATAAATCATGTTTGCAGGGAACCAGGCACATTCGAGTGCTTCTGAGGGTCAAATAATCATAGATGAATGGATGGATGGATGGATAGATGGATAGATGGATAGATGGATAGATAGATGGATAGATGGATGACTGATAGATGAGCCTTGAGAGCCCTGACGGACTTTAAATGGTTGCCAATGTGATAATATGTGATATACGTTTTTAAGTCTTCATAAATGACTTTGGAGATGAACAGGTTACGTGTTATGAGTTTTTGCTGCCCTGTTTGTGGGGTTCTGAGTGTCTTTCTGTAGGGACGGTATCTGTTTCTCCACTAAGGAAAAACAACAGTGGAACAGATGAAGCTGTCAGGGAAAAAGCAACAGCATCCCCTCCATTCAAAGCACAATTACAGACAGAATATTTCCAGGGACATTCATATTCATAAAACGGATTGAGCTGTTCAAGACTGATTCACAAAGAAATTATGAATTATTGACTGAGAGTATTTTCTAGGTGATATACGACTCCACTGAAGCGCAGAGGCTCAGTACCGCATTATTGAAAACAAGTGCTCATTCCCCAATATATCTCTTCAGAAATGTATAATAGAACTCAATTTCTTTGCATTTGAGGCATATCCTTTTGATTACTTTATTATATTAGGATACAAGGATCCACAAAGGAAATTAACAGCCAGCTGCATTCATCTCCTTATTACGAAGACTTCTGACAGCTTGAAGAGTCAGACACAGCAAAATTCCCTGGTCAAATTCAGTCCTGCAAGCTAAAAGTGGAGTTTGTGCTTCATATTAGCTTGTGAAACTTAGTTATGCAGAATTAATGCTAAATCTATATGTGCATTTGCAAAAGAAGAAGACATTATGTCGCTAGTGGCCATGAGTCTTCTGAGAAATGTGATTATTGATCACATCGTATTTTTTTTGACCAGAATATTGATTGTGTTAAGCATCTCTTGACACCACTTTGTAAGGTCAAGAAAAGCCTTTTTTTTATGTAGACAAGTCTAGTTTACATGTTTGCCTATTGGCATGTGAGATTTAGGTTGTTACAGGTCTTTAAGCACAGACAAAACAACTGACATGCAACACCGGACACTTTCTCTCTATTGCACACACCTATATCTGAGTGACCGAACCACTGACCAACAAATTGCCCTGGACTTGAGGCCTCGCTACAATGAATAAACCATAAAGAAGGTATTTATTACCTCTAGATCAAAGCCAGTGGCAGGGTATAATGATGAATGGGCGAGGGAAGTCAGTGAATGTGCTTGCCGTGGCCCTCCTTGGTAAAAACGACACCATTCATTAGTTAGATGGCTACAGCTCGGAGACTGGTCCTAAAGCATGCGAAACACTGAGTAGTGGGCTTTGAAGCTTTTGTTTTTTAACCGTAACTCAGGGCATGACTCAGTTAAGCCTCTGTGATTTCACGCTACGCACAAGGATCACTGGATCACTCTTTTGATGAGTAACTGCAAGTCTCACATAGCCAAATTTTTTGACTAACAACATCACTTATCACTTAGACAGGAAAAGACCACCTGACTGACATTTAAAGCAACCAATTATTATTATTCTTTTTTTTTTTTCTTTTTTTTTTACAAGACGTCTAGTTAGACGTTGATGCCAAAAAAGGTACAAAAGCTGTCACTGGGGTGGTTCCCTTTCAAATGGGACATCTTTGTACCTAAAGTGTGCATATTAATATCTCAAAGGTATATATTGGCACCAATAGTGTACATATTAGTACCTAAATGGTACATATTAGAACCTTTTGAACGGATACCATTCCAGTGACAGATTTGGTAGATTTTTTTTTTTCTGAGAGTGCACAGTAATTGGTCATGATCTCATTCAAATAATTAAACTGCAATGTCGATTTGCAATCGAATATATACAGAAACCTTAAAATAATTTGTGGAAATGTTGATCACAATCTTTGTCTGTTCAAGGATGCTGAACCAAAGTGACGGTAATGAGTTTTACATTGGTAGAAAACAGTTCTATTTCAAATAAATAATTGTATTTCTGACTTTCTATTCATTAATTGTAATAATTTTACTGTATCAAATAAATGCTGTCTCTGTGAGCATAAGATACTACCAAAAACATTACAAATTCTTACTAATCCCAATTTTTTGAACGGTAGTGCATTTTTGCACAGACATAACTTATGTCTGCACATGGATATGTAGTTACTTGCTACTAAGGCTGTGTTCAGACCGGATTTTTTCTCAAATCTTTTCAGGCAGACTCTCCGCACTTTTAATTGCAAGTGTTCAAATACGATGTGTGTGTCCAGACATAACCAAACGATCTGCATGCGTTGCTTTTGTAATGACAAAGGTGTACCCACGTATGTGACGAGGCTTTCAAAACAGATGCAGGAAAAATGGAGGTGCATCATCTCACTCTCCAAATAAGTGCCCTGTCAAATCGCAGTGCAGAACTCCTCTGTGACAAAGAAATACGCCGGAATCTTTTGACATACCATTTGAACACTGTATGAATATCCTTGCATTTCTGTCACCATTTGACGCAAAAGACTTCCAGTTTGAAATCCAATTTGAGCAGCCAGAGCTATATCTGCAAAAATCTGATTTGAATCGCATTTCAAACGACCTCCAAATGTGGTCTGAATCAGATTTGGTTGTTGTTATGCTGTGCAGACTTTCAAAAACCCATGGATAAAATCTAGATATGCAAAAAAAAAAAAAAAAGAAAGATTTTTGCTGGCAGTCTAAAAGAAGCCTAAGTGCCTCAAACAAAACTCTTTTCAAACACTAACCTGGTAAACTTTGGCAAAATCCAGTGAATAGTTCTTCCTCAAACTCAATAACTTGTAAGCATTACTTCATTTTTAAGTGGACTGGTTCACCCACACTCCTAGAAATTGTGTACTACCAACCAGGGGTGCGTTTCCCGAACAACGACATAACTCGCTTCTTAACTACCATAGTAAGATGCATCGTTGAAGAAATCAAGCTAGTCACGACTGTTTCCCGAAACCGTATTGTTGCAAAGTGGTCGTTCAACCACGTTGGTTTATGACGTCACGCACGTGGTGGAGTAATAACTTCTTTTAATGAATCTGTTTGGGATCGAATTAACGCTAGATGTTTTGCTATACATTACAGACATGGCAGCTGAGGACTATTTCTCATTTTTCTCAGTTATTTTGCTTTATTTCCAAATTCAATCATAGGCTCGTTCTTACATCGTTCGCACATGCACACTCTTCAAAAACGGTGCTTTAAATCTCTTGACAAACTAAAAGACGTAAATGACATTTGTATGTATTCTAAATAAAGGACAGGTTGTACTGAATGTCAGCTTGCTTATTTTGCTCAAGATAAGGATTTATTAAGTCCACATGTCATGCAAACTAGAAACTATGCTTCTAATCAGCTTCTAACTATGCTCCAACTACACAACTTTGCGATGCTGTTTGCGAATGTTCGTTAGAACGATGGTTTCGGGAAACACTGACTCGTTGAACTATGCTGATAACGACGGAACTTGCGAACATAGTTGGCTAACGATGCTTTTGGGAAACACACCCCAGTCAGATAGGAACTATCCATTTATTTATTTTTCAGTTCTTGCCATTTTTGTGTGCAAAAAAACATCAAACGGTCAGTGAATGGACTGAGGGCATAGAATACCCATAGTTAGACTCTGGCTGTCACAAGCATTGAGAATATCTATGAAAAGAAACTTTAATGTTTGCAACAGGCTGAAGAAGTCACTAATAAGCAGGAACGGACGAGTCAAAAATGGGTCCGTCATCCCCTGCAGGCCATTTCGCTTCCCTTGACACCATCTTGCCATTAGAAAAACAGAGGTAGTGCAGATAAAATCCATAAGCTTTAGCTCCCACTGCTGAATGTGTCAGGACTGTGATGGGTGTGATTTTCACACTGCATCTAATTGCATCAAGATATGAACAAAGCACATCTCGAGTATGTGAATGTTACGTCTGGAGAAGGATGTGCTGTTGGTTGTCTTCTGTCGACGAATATATATGTTATAGATAGACACAGACAGACAGACAGACAGACAGACAGATAGATAGATAGATAGATAGATAGATAGATAGATAGATAGATAGATAGATAGATAGATAGATAGACAATGTTAATATTGTATATATATATATATATATATATATATATATATATATATATATAATTGATGGAAATCTGCAGAGTTCTGTGGTCGTAGATTCCATGTGGGTCTGCTAATGAGATCTAGTCCATCTTGCTTCAGATCCATGGGAGTTTCTAACCACTTCCAGCTCCTGCTGCTCAACACAGTGGTACTGCTACAGCTCAGTGAAAAATTACCCACACTGCATTTGAACGTGTATGTGTATGTCTGCAACAACAAGTTTCGATTTGATTTGTGCCATAATATATATTTTTTTGCTAATGCTTTACAATGATAATCTTTACAAAGATTCTAAATGTAAAAAATAGTTATTGCAATGCCTATAACATGAACAATGAACAATACGTTTACAGCCTTTCTATAAGTGTGTAAGTTGTGTGAAACATGAATTAACAGTGAACAATTCTTTTTTAAAGATTAGCATTTTTAATAAATTCTGTAGAAAAAAAGTGTCATTGTTAGGTCATAATGCCTAACGCTTTAACTTCTTTGTTGCAGTATGAGGCCCACTGTGGTTAAGGTGTTATACATGTTAAAAGCAGGAAGAGATATTAAATCAAACATTGTACAAATCAGATATAAGCTGAACGGGTTTGAGTTTGTCATTCTTTGCATAACTCTCGTCCATGTGTCGTGAGACATATGAAAGTTTTCCTCAAGCAACGTTTTGCATTAAGTGGCTTAGATTCTGTAAATGGATAGAGTGACTGCATATTAAACCACTAACTCACCAACTCAAAGGTATTACATAATTCATAGGCACAAAATCATATGATCAGGCATGTTGAGCGGAGGGAAAGTTATCTGCAGGAGATTGCAGCGCGGGGGAGGGGGTCATTTATATTTGAACTGAAGTCCTCTGGGGAATACCGTGAACACTAGGGGGCAAACTTGAGCTTCATGCACACAATTAGAATGGCAGCAGAAAGAAATGGAAAAGCCACTTACAGAACATCTCTCACATCCCGTCTTGTCCTGCCCTCTGCCTCTCGCTTTGTTTAATTTGTGGCTCCACCTGCCATAGATTCACATTCATAACCTCTTTCTGCGTTCTGCTTCTTTAGGTCTTCCTAGTATTCTCAGTAGTAGTCTTTCTCAGCAGTTGGCTTTGTGTGTGTAACTGTAGCACTCCAGGAGAAGTCACTTGGATTTCCCAAGCATTATAGATGCATGACGGTTGAAGCCTGACTGAGAGGTCTAGGTTTGCGTTTGCACTGGCTGATTTCATTTGCATTCATCTTGGATGTGCAATGTCAGCTCAGGGCTCTGATCAAATTCTCAACAGACTTTGTCTACTGCACTCTCTGTTTAAAGGTTAAGTGTGTCATTTCTATGCCACTGGTGTCGGAATTGAAAAAAAATATTATTTTTTTTTCATACAGGTTTCCCAAGCACTTTTGCTGTAGGTCAGTCTAAAAGATTCTGTCCCAAACTAATTGGTCGAGTCAATAGCTATATTTGCACACAAAGGGCCCTATTTTAACAAACTAAGCGCATGGTCTAAAGCAAGTTCACTTAGGGCTTGTCCGAATCCACTTTTGCTAGTTTAACCACGGGAAAAATGGTAGGCCAGCACATGGTCTAAAAGGGTTGTCCCTATTCTCTTAATGAGTAATGGGTGTGTTTTGGGTGTAACGTGCAATAAATCAATCAGAGTCTCATCTCCCATTCCCTTTAAAAGTTCCCTTTGTGTGTAATAAGCAGAGTGTACATACGTTGTGGACCCACCTTAAGGCGCACATTACTAATGCGGCCTTTATATAACAATTGACTTTACACCAGGTTTTGTTGGTCAATGGCACAGTCTATTTCAGTTGCCTCAAAATAGCAACGCTCCAACAATGCGCCTGAACACACCTGATTTTCAGACCAGCAGTCCATGGGCGCACAAATGGGCACAGATGCATTTGCTATTTGAACAATGTGGCGCAGGACGTGAGATAACTGCGTCTGCCTGAAACTAGCAAAAAACACTTGCGTCTTTTCTGGCGCCACATTGCGCCGGGTGTATGATAGGGCCCAAAGTTGTGAATTTAACTTGTGTGCAAAATTGGAATATTGCATAGAACATTAGCAAATAAAGCAGCGTTTCCATTCCGTGTTTTCAAGAGAACCAAATTTTCACTTCCTGGGAAAACTCCTTTTATCCTATATCATAAATGACTCAAATCTCCAGAGTGCGCAGACAAAATGCAGTAAACGCTGTCATACTACCTTGCGTGTTTGGATGCTGGTGTTTGGGAACGCAATCATGTGAGACGCTTCTGGGAGGGATGGCGGAATTTGCTCAGGCATTTCAGAATGATCAAACCAACATTTGACATGCTATGCGATGAAAATGGTCCGCTGGTTAGTCCAGTTATCCAATCACATCCACTGTTGAGGCAAAGTCAGTGTTTTGCTGCGAATCGAGGGATTTATTCAGTAAACGTGTTTCCATCGTAGCTATGCGCATGTCTTAGATAAAACAAATGATCCGCCTCAATTTAGCGCATTTTTAGAATGTATGCACATCGCATAAAATCACAGTAGGTTGATGGAAACATAGCTATTGATAATAAGAAATGTTTCTGTTTTTTTTATCAAATAATTGCAGCCTTTACTCAAATATATCCTGTTTCACCCCACAGAGCCAGTTGTTTAGTTTTGTAAATTGCTTACAGGATAATTAAACGTGCTGTGACTGTGATATTTTGGCTAAGGTGGTTAGTCTGGCCTGGCTGGGTATGATTGCACATTTAATTGCAGAGAAATGCAAACTTTAAAGCAAATACACCTAATTAAATCACCCCGAGTGTTCCACTGCATTGAACGCAGGTTCATTAAACAGAGTCACAGGAGTCGCCCATATTAGAGGCACAGGGGAAGCTTGACTACGTTTTAATGGCTCAAAAGATCCGGGGAACTGCTCCCAATGCAAAATAACAAAACGATTGCCTAACCTTTCCACTAATCTCTGAATTAATTTACCTATGAATAACAGTATGGAATATTTAAACTAAACTTTGGTTGTCCTTGTCTTTATCCGTGGCTTGGCTTCCTTCACTCCAGCTGGTCTAAATGTCAGGAAGAAACTAAATGCGTTTAGAGTGGTAATGTCGTTTTCACAGCGCTTTTTATCATGTTGGAGCTTGACCGTCTCATTCACTTTCATTATTGAAAAGAGACAACAGAATATTCTTCATAAATTCACATTTTGTGTTTCACGGATGAAAGAAGGTTTGGAACGTCATGAGGATGAGTAAACGATTACAGAATTTCTGTTCCCACCATGCACTGGGGCATGAATTAATACGGTTGCATTTGTCACTGTTTTCCAGCTGTATTTACATTCTTTTATCATTGATTTTGTTGTTAGGTTTAGTAACTTGTTGTTTTGTGACATCTGGAGTTCATTTTCTACACAAAAATGATCCAACGAATGTTATTGTGTATTTTGTAACAAGTATTAAGGTCTCTGTGTTCGGGCGGGTACCATGCTTCTATTATGTAGATCTGCTGTCTAATATCTACTGTATTATTTACAGTACTTAAATGTTTAAAATGCTAAAAGTAAAGCATACACTTTAAAAGAATGGCTTAAGTCAGTGTTATATTGTTTGAGTAAAATGTACTTGAAACTGAGCATTGCAAAGTAAACTACATCTAAAATTACTCAAACTTTAACTGGCTAAGTTAAAGGTACTTATTTTACTTTGTTAATTTTACTTAACTTAAGTAGATTTTACTTAATTCCACATGTGAAATTTACTTAAAAATATGCAAGCAAGAACTCAAGTAAAGTAGTTTTTTCAGTGTAGTGAACCATCCCTTTAAGAGTGCTATACACTGATATTCAATATCAACAGTTTAAGAGAAATCAATAGTATATAGGGGGGAAAATGAACCTAAACAAACACTACCATGTGTGCTCTTGCGTGGTGCGATTAAAGACACGGTCGAGAAGGTTTGCCAACCTTATGTTCAACCACAGGCTTGTTCTATTCACACACAAAAAGGTTATCAAATCTTAAGGTTCAGCAAAAGACCAGAGATCTTTAACGAAGGTCATTTTTCACTCTGCCTGCTAGTAAATCTACTGTAGCTTAATATTCTTTGTAACATGGTAGCTGGTGGTAGGCTACATTATAGGTCCTTATTTTCAGGGTTATCTCAGGGTAATTTTAGGGTTATTATAGTTAACTAAAACAAAAGCCATTAAAAAAATCATTACTAAACATAAAAAAATAAACGTATTTTGTTTCAGCTAGTTGCCAAGGTAAATTTCTCATTTTCATTTAGTTAAATTTGATGTGCTAAAATAGCCTAACTGATAAAAATGACAATAACACAGCACTAAACCTTGAACTAAAGTAAAAATGAAAAAAAGAGACTAATTCAAAACATTAATAAAAACTATAACAATATCTCATTGATACTAAAATAACACTGCTTCATATCAGAATATTGTTCTGTGGATTCTTTAAAAGCACCAGTACAAGCAAAGTGTTCTTTGTCATCAGGCTGTAATACTGTACATATCTGTTATACAAGTCAGCACTGTGCAGCAAATTGACTTTCCACTATCAAATTCTGGGTCGAACAAGCGTCCATATTAGTTAGCATAAATCAAACCTAGCCTGCACTTTCCACTGATGCTCATTGCTATTAGAAGCTACACTACACCTAACAGCACTCAGTGGAGCAGCGCATGCTAATGCGAGCTGCAAAAAGCGGACCGTGTCTGCCTTTTTAGTGCTGATTTGCATGTCTGTTTAATTCCATGATGCGGCAGGCTTATTAGAATTAGCTAGTGAAAAGAAGTTTCACTGCACCTTAGAGCACACACCTTCCCCAAGAGATGAAACTACTTGGAGATGCTGGATAAAACATGGCAGATTGTTGTTCTCATGGGCTGAGCTACTCATTAGTGAGACATTAGTGCAGAAACCCTCAGTCATGTGGGTCATTACGAAAACAGGTACTGCAGAAACACATTTAAGGATGACAAGGCAAGAAAAGGAACAAACTATTCCTGACAGAGTGAAAGTATGTCCTGTCCACATGCCCTCAGTCTTAGTAATAATATGTGGGTAAACATCCATCTATCTATCTATCTATCTATCTATCTATCTATCTATCTATCTATCTATCTATCTATCTATCTATCTATCTATCTATCTATCTATCTATCTATCTATCTATCTATCTATCTATCTATCTATCTATCTATCTATCTATCTATCTATCTCTATCTGTCTCTCTGTCTGAAAATGTGTCATAAAATGTCACAATGGGGAAAAAAATCTTAATGTTAAGTGTCTTAATCTTTCTTAAAACAATTTCTTATTTTATTCAGATTTTTGGCTGTAAAATGTGTCCCCAAGCATGTATTTGATAGACTCCCCCTCTCTTATTAAATCCGTTTTGGCTTAGTAGTAACAATAACTGATTTAATTTATTTTGTTTTGGCAGAAAGCGACTGTGGTACATCTTTATAGAGCAGTTTTACCCTCTATAATATTGTTTAGCTAGCAAATACTTTGCTCTGCAAATGATTCAAAATGTAGAAGTGAAAATGCAATGGGGATGCTAGCAGGATAGTTCTCGCTTTTGTTGAGTAAATACTCAATTAGCAATGAATATTAATAAGACATTGAAATGCTCAGCTTTGTTTTCACTGCTCTCAGATGAACTGAAATTGCTGTCTGACAACGAGCTGTTTTTGGATATAAAAACACATTTAACTTGTGAGTACAGCTGAGGGCAGAATGATTGTACATGCTGAGCCGCAGGGAGCTGAAGTTCATGCAAGTGTAGCCAAACAGTGTGAGGTGAGCTGAAATCATGACTGGACAGCCAGACTGTTGATCCACCTTGGCATTGCTCACCTTTTTTTATTTTTATTTATTGGACAGATAAAGTGGGATCAGAATCAAAATCTGGTTACCTTATTTTGATAGACATTCTACTAAGTAACTTTGCAACTACATGTCAACTACCAGTCATTAGGGTATTAGTAGACTGTAAGGATAGGGTTCAGGTAAGTAGAATAAGTTGACAGATAAATTTGATCTGTACCTATATAAATTTTTAAAATGTAGTCTTTTAAAAAAGGCATCTGACATAATAAATTAAGTGCAATGTAGTGTTGTCAAAAATATAGATTTTTCTATACATGTCGATACTGAAATATCTGAAACACTTCCCATACTCATTTTCCGCAGAATAGATACACGATACTAGCTTCTCTCTCTTCTCTCTCTCTCTCTCTCTCTCTCTCTCTCTCTCTCTCTCTCTCCGACAGCGAGTGACACACAAACCCGCCTCCCTTAACTCACTCGTTTAATTTGCTCCGGATGAATATTGTTGGTATTACAGGCTTGAATTTCGGCGTGGGATTACACATAATTTTACTCGTTGCCACAGATGCTGTGCTCGCACCCAAAGTGCAACACATAAAGCCGTCTCTCAGTTCCAAATTGTTATTTTTCGCTGCTTATTGCGCTTAAACAGTAAAATACATACAAAATAATGTCAAAATGCCGGTCTTGGCGAGTATTCACGTAAACACAGTCAGTTATGTTTTAATTGAATGTAAAGAGTTGAGAAAGAAAACGCATGTGTAACTGTATAATGGATCCGTGCGTCAGGTCTTAATGTGACAGCAGCCTAATATACCTGCTGCCAAATTAATATAAAAAAAATATCTATATATCAGTTTTTCCTCATTGTATTGATGTCAAAATTATGGCCAGTGAAAATGCAGATTGGCTAGTAACTTTGGAAAACCACTAGCCACAGTGGCTGAAGAGCAAAATAGTTAGTCAAGCCCTGTTACTAACAGTGTTGAAAACAAACAAATCTTCTTTTTCCGGGTGGATCATCAAGACGGGTGGTCCTCCTAATTGTCAATCATTCTGGTGATATGTTTACGTAAGGCTGTTGTACGTGCTCGTCCCTAGGTAGTTTTCGCTTTCTGCGCATGCGCACTTTCAGGTGTATATGTGTGGTGAGCTATGGTTTCAGCCATTCATTGAAGCTCGCCGTTCTCACCGGGTTTTTTCAAAATGTCTGAGGGTCGCAAGAGAAAAAGTGTCTACGAATTGTATGACAAGAAGAGAAAGGCCTCTGAAGAATGAAACAAGACCAGAGTGTTTTTGGGAGAATATTTCACACGCTGGCGTGCGCTAAAAGCACAGGTTGGGCTTCCCACTGATGCCTCAGTCGCCAAGTTTCTACTCGACAGGTAAAGTTTGGCATGCTATTTGGAGAAATCCATTTAAAATCACTGCTAGTAGAAGTTAATGTAAGCTATGATTGGCGATGCTAGCCATCTCTCGTGCACACGTTTAATAGGCGTTCCCTTCCGGGAGCAGGTAGAGTGTTGCGCATGTGCATTTTTTCAAAAAGTGGAGAGGGCGGTTCTTATCTAAAATTCGGGAAAATCCTCCACTATACCTTTAATATTTTTGTAGAGACCATGATACATATGTTTTCAGGATTCTTCGATGAATAGAAAAAAAAGTGACAGTGTCTATACTGTCACTTTTGATCAATTGATTGCACCCTTGCTGAATCTTCCTTCAGATAATAAATAAGTCTGCAGCGCATGCGCTAACCTTTGTACCACATTTCCGGATTACTTATTTTCTCGGAAATGCCACAGACAGAGTGCAGATAGTCAAGCATGCCGGTATCATCCCCAAGTGTTTATATCCCTAACCGATCTGTCTCGCCAGCGTATCGCGCCGCTTATCTGATGGCCACCCCTGTAACGCAGTCCCTCTCGATCGTCCTCATCCCTCACCGCATGGACCTATCAGAGAGCACATCTGCCTCCACCTCTGTTTCACTGTCACAGCTGAGACAAACACACAGCTTATCAGCTTTCCGCGCTGCAGATATGACCTTTAAGAGAAAAGGGTGAGTGATCCATTGAGAGGACTGATAGAGGACGACCACTTCATCAGCGAAAAAGAGAGACAAAGAGAGAGGAGGAGGAGGAAATATGCTTGTGAAAAGGGCACTAGATTCAGATACAAGTTGAGATTGTTCAGCTGAAGATTCAAGAGACAGATGTGAAGGAGAGTGGAGAGAGCTCAGCAGCACTTTGAGGAGGAGATGGGCCACTCCTAGTGGAATTAATGGGAGGAATTGCAAAGCAATTGGCATGATGAGATGTATCGGCAGAAGAAATAATGTGTCCGTGTAATTTGGCAAGGAATCTGTTTTCTTGATGTTAAAAGTAAAAGGAATAGTCCTGGTCCAATACAAGTAAACTTTAATCTACAGCACACTCAGCTCAATTATCACAAGACATTATTTCTACTTGTCTCTTGTTTTATTTCTATAAAATATAAAGCAAAACTTCTGGGTTACAGTGAGGCACTTACAATGGAAGTGAATGGGGCCAATTCATAAATGTTAAAATACTGTAGCCACAAGATGAAAACTATACATTACAATGTAGGCTAATAGTCTATATGTAATGTGTGTGTGTGGTGTGGGGTGGGGTGGAGTGTGGGGGGTGGAGTGTGGGGTGTGGGGTGTGGGGCGGGGGGGATCCCAAATTATAACCAATTTAACAAATTTTTGCCATGACAGCGTAACATCATAAATGTTAAAATTGTGTAAGAATGACAAGAACTACTTTAAAGCTCAAATAATACAAAATATTTAACAGAAGAATTGAAGTGCTTATTATAAAATCATAAGCTTTAAATTGTATTACTTACATTTTATTCATTTAGTAATACGCTTTTATCCAAAGCAACAATTTCTGAAATTTAAAAAAAATCCTCCCTATTCACTTCCATTGTAGTTTCTCACTGCAGTCTCGATTTTTGCATTTTTATAAACATGAGGGGTGAGCCGAATTTCAATTTGTGTGTGTGTGTGTGTGTGTGTGTGTGTGTGTGTGTGTGTGTGTGTGTGTTAATCAACATTATGCCACAATTGCTGTCGATTAAGCTTAACTTGAATTGAAATATCCCTTTAACATTCTACAAGGGAAAATGCTTGTAGTCAAGTTGCAGCAGTGCATAATGTATAACATCATGATTAAGATAAACGATTATCAGTGCATGAATCAAAGTCACTCCAGAATGACAATGATTTTTTAATTATGTATCTACACTGGGCAGAGACAAATCATATAGAACAGTAACGTTGATTACAGTAACATTAACATCTTGTCTGCACTCACAGCAGATGAATCATGTGAGACAAGTGGCTCTTTATTTGCATAAAGTTACACTTGGAACTTTGTCAAGTTGCCAACACCCCATGTCGCACTCATTGGAAATTAATTACATCAAGTTCCTGTTTCGCTATCAGTGTGAACGGAGCTTTTTTGTTTAAGGCACGGTTGGTCATGCAAACTGCATCTAAAAAGGTTCTCACGCCCCGTTTACACCATCAACGACTTTGTTGCTGCATGTCGCTCGTCTCTGTACTGGGAAGTCACTTGAGGGCATCCCTATGCTGTCACATTTTTTTGTTTTTATTGGTGATTTGACATGATATATCTACAGTGGGTACGGAAAGTATTCAGACCCCCTTAAATTTTTCACTCTTTGTTATATTGCAGCCATTTGCTAAAATCATTTAAGTTCATTTTTTTTTCCCTCATTATTGTACACACAGCACCCCATATTGACAGAAAAACACAGAATTGTTGACATTTTTGCACATTTATTAAAAAAGAAAAACTGAAATATCACATGGTCCTAAGTATTCAGACTCAGTATTTAGTAGAAGCACCCTTTTGATCTAATACAGCCATGAGTCTTTTTGGGAAAGATGCACAAGTTTTTCACACCTGGATTTGGGTATCCTCTGCCATTCCTCCTTGCAGATCCTCTCCAGTTCTGTCAGGTTGGATGGTAAACGTTGGTGGACAGCCATTTTCAGGTCTCTCCAGAGATGCTCAATTGGGTTTAAGGCCACATCCACACGAAGCCAGAGCTTTCCCTATCCGATATTTTTTTTCCCGTTCAAAAAAAAAATTCCGTAAACACGGCGTCGTCTCAAGAAATATCTGCGTACACACGAAACCACTGAAACCGACTCAAAACGATGTAGTATACATGCCAGACCAGTATGTGGCGCTGTAATTCTGCCACAGACATACACTAAAAACGGAGAAGAAGACTTGGAGCTCGCGCATAAACCTTGCGCGCTGTATACAACAATAATATTAGGCACAGTAGCTTCTTTTTTTCTTTTTTCTTTTTTCTTTTTTAATCAAGAACTTTGTTGAACAATATGAAAAACCATAAATGTAGTTGCTGTGACATAACGGTGTCTGACTAGTTGACGCTTGGTGTGATGATGACATCATCGTTTCACAAAAAATACGGATTGGCCGTACACACGAAAACGCAAGGGCGGCGTTTTCAGATTTATCCACCTTGGGACCCGGTTTAACCACCTTGGGATCCGTGTGGACGGGCCCTAAGTCAGGGCTCTGGCTAGGCCATTCAAGAACAGTCACGGAGTTGTTGTGAAGCCACTCCTTCGTTATTTTAGCTGTGTGCTTAGGGTCATTGTCTTGTTGGAAGGTGAACCTTCGGCCCAGTCTGAGGTCCAGAGCACTCTGGAGAAGGTTTTCGTCCAGGATATCCCTGTACTTGGCCGCATTCATCTTTCCCTCGATTGCAACCAGTCGTCCTGTCCCTGCAGCTGAAAAACACCCCCACAGCATGATGCTGCCACCACCATGCTTCACTGTTGAGACTGTATTGGACAGGTGATGAGCAGTGCCTGGTTTTCTCCACACATACCGCTTAGAATTAAGGCCAAAAAGTTCTATCTTGGTCTCATCAGACCAGAGAATCTTATTTATCACCATCTTGGAGTCCTTCAGGTGTGCTTTCATGTGTCTTGCACTGAGGAGAGGCTTCCGTCGGGCCACTCTGCCATAAAGCCCCGACTGGTGGATGGCTGCAGTGATGGTTGACTTACTACAACTTTCTCCCATCTCCCGACTGCATCTCTGGAGCTCAGCCACAGTGATCTTTGGGTTCTTCTTTACCTCTCTCACCAAGGCTCTTCTTCCCCGATAGCTCAGTTTGGCCGGACGGCCAGCTCTAGGAAGGGTTCTGGTCGTCCCAAACGTCTTCCATTTAAGGATTATGGAGGCCACTGTGCTCTTAGCAACCTTAAGTGCAGCAGAAATTTTTTTGTAACCTTGGCCAGATCTGTGCCTTGCCACAATTCTGTCTCTAAACTCTTCAGGCAGTTCCTTTGACCACATGATTCTCATTTGCTCTGACATGCACTGTGCGCTGTAAGGTCTTATATAGACAGGTGTGTGGCTTTCCTAATCAAGTCCAATCAGTATAATCAAACACAGCTGGACTCAAATGAAGGTGTAGAACCATCTCAAGGATGATCAGAAGAAATGGACAGCACCTGAGTTAAATATATGAGTGTCACAGCAAAGGGTCTGAATACTTAGGACCATGTGATATTTCAGTTTTTCTTTTGTAATATATGTGCAAAAATGTCAACAATTCTGTGTTTTTCTGTCAATATGGGGTGCTGTGTATACAATAATAAAAAATAAAAAAAGAACTTAAATGATTTTAGCAAATGGCTGCAATATAAAAAAGAGTGAAAAATGTAAGGGGGTCTGAATACTTTCCGTACCCACTGTATATTGATACAGTAACACTTTAGTTTAGGGTCCAATTCTCACTATGAAGTAGTTGATCATTAGCATGCACAAGGATATTGGCTGTTTATTAGTACTTATAAAGCACATATTAATGGATTATTCTGCATGACCAGATTCTACATCCCTTAATCCCATAATACCTACATTTTACAACTACCTTACTAACTATTAATAAGCAGTAATTATGAGTTTATTGAGGCAAAAGTCATAGTTAATAGTTAGTTAATAGTGAGAATTGGACCCTAAACTAAAGTATAACCATTGATGCATAACTTGGCAAGGACTTTTGGGCGATTTTGTTCTTTTAATCACAAGAACTGTGCCTACATGACATAAAGGGTCTATATGTAAGACGTCTCATGCACTAATCGCTTTTTTTATTGCCAATGTATGAACAGCCTGCAACAAAACTTAAAAAAATAATAATAATAATAATAAACAAACAAAAAAACGAGAGGATGTCTATGGAATCCTGTAGACTTATTTTTATGCAAAGGACTTAGGACAAGTCGATGATGCATCTCAACAAAGTCATTTTTGTTTTGTTTATTTTTTTATTGAGAGAAAACCTTGTAGCACATATTTACATAATTCAAACGTGCACTGTAAGCTCTAATGCTCAAAAGAATTAGTTGGTTTGAGTAGGGCAAACCTAAATTAAACAAATTAGTTCAAACTAATTAACTTTGAGTATTTAGAACTTTATTTTTCTTCTGAGTTCATGAAACTGACACATTTTAATCATGATGTAACCATCATGATGACCAGTGGAGCATGAGCTTAGTTTAACAACAGATAGGCTATATGTTAAAGGTTCTATATTGTTGTACTCATTCAGCAATTGCTATGCTAATCAAAGCTTTGTGTTACCAATTAGCAAGTTAGCATTTACTGAATTAGCTAATTATAGCTAGTTATGTTTCCACTACTAAAAATATTTAAGTTGAGATTACATGATAATTTAAGTTAAATGTATGAGTTAGCTTACTCAAATACTCCAAGTTAAGAGCAATTAACATGTATAGTGCAAAATAAAAATGTGTGTTCTGCTTACTTAAACTTTGAATTTCTTACCTTAAAAAAATTGAGGTAACTGATTACCTCAAATGCTTTGAGTTTTGCCAACTTATTTGGGTTTACAGTGTGTGGATGACTTTGGGATGTTTGTTAACAGTATATCACTGCTAAGGTGTTTTCCAGCTATTTTTACTTCTAAGCAAAAAACGGCAAAAACTTCACTGTGAGTAGATCGGGGCATTGAATCAATCACATTCGGTCTCTTATACGTTATGTATGCACGAGTGCGAGCACATGCAAAAAGTGGCCACCGGTGTTGCTAATAACAAGGGTTTCTGAATTCTACATAGAGCCCCTTTAAAATAGCATGCAAGATGGCGGCCAAGTGGACTGACTTGCATTAAAGATGACGTTAGAATGAAAAAGGGCCTCAAAAGAGGCCTTGCTCAAGCTTCATCTCTTTCTCAACACACTTAATTCTCTGCTGTGGGCCGTGAGCTTTGTCTGAGCAGTGAAGAGCAAAGGAACCCAGGCAGGTAGTAAATAATGCATATGCTTTTCTTTTCTTTTTTAGCAGAGGCGTTCACACGCTCAGCCTTTACTCTCTGAAGTGCCCTTATTACAAAAAAGTGCAAATTTCTGTCCTTGTTTTCTTGGGGTTTAGTCAGAAACAGGGCCCATCTCAAAGACAAAAACTATCCCAAGAGATGGGACTGTGCTCTGAACAGAAGAAAGGAAAGGAACACAGCTACTCAAGTTGCTGTATTTCACACTTGTTTTGGTCTGAACCAGAGAGTTCTGTTCCTCCCTTTACCCCCACAGGACTTTTTTCACATTGTACTTTTGTGTCCAAACATGGTACTTTGCATCATCAACGTGAGGACCAATGTGAACTAGCGACATCTGTTTACCACTGTAGCTAGGTCACGACTCAGGAGGAGAAGACACCATTTTCACTATTCAAGTATTTTCCCTTTGGATTTGCAACCAGAACTTTGCATAGAACAACATTTGCAGCATGTGTTGCATGAGAATGTGAGCTGCTCTCAGAAGGTATTTTGTTTGGAGACAAACAGCAATAAGAAATACATTATCCTATAATATATGTAACTGGAAGCATGCAAAGATGTGAGTATCAGTTCACCTCCATGAGCCATATTGCTTTCATACTACAATCCACTCCTAAGTTCGTAATTTTCTTAATCAGTATTTTGTCTTGTTTATTTGTTTGTTTTTTCAGTCTGAATATCCTTGTGCAATGTACGTTTACATAAGCAAAATAATGAAATTTTTTTGCAAAGAACACATCTTGCATTAAGCTAGAAGCCTATTCTTTTTTGTACCCCTTTGACATTTTTTTTTCTTTTTTCAAGCATAAACTTTTTCTTTGATTTATGCCTTAAACAAGCAATAATGCTCGATGCCTGCCTTTGAAAAAAAATCGTGAAATACAAACCCACCTGTTTATGGCTGATTACATCCTAAAATGACAAAGGTATTCTTCTGCACTGCCATTCAAAGGTTTGGGATCAGTAAGAGTTTTCTTTAGTTGTACGATTTTTGAATGATAAAAAAAAAAAAATCTTACTTTTAATCAGTAAGGGTGCATTACATTCAGCAAAAGTGACAGTACAGATGTTCTTTAGAACTTTCTATTCATCAAATAAACCTGAAATAAAATGTATCATGATTTCCATGAAAATATTAAGCATATAATATTAACTGTTATCAACAATGATAATAATAAGAAATGTTTCTTGAGCAGCAAATCAGCTTATTAGAATGATTTCTGAAGGATCATGTGACACTGGAGACTGGAGTCTGTTTTTTAAAGGGTAGCTAAGGGCCCGTCCACACGGAGACGCGTTTCGCTGTATACGTATACATTTTTTATCGTATTGGCGTTTCGTCCACACGGATCCGGCGTTTTCGGAGACTGAAACCGCTATTTTTTTAAACCGGGTCCCAAGGTGGATAAATCTGAAAACGCCGCCCTTGCGTTTTCGTGTGTACGGCCAATCCGTACATTTTGTGAAACGATGATGTCATCACACCAAGTGTCAACTAGTCACAGCAACTACATTTATGGTTTTTCATATTGTTCAACAAAGTTCTTGATTAAAAAAGAAAAAGAAAAAAGAAAAGAAAAAAATAAGCTACTGTGCCTAATATTATTGTTGTATACAGCGCGCAAGGTTTATGCGCATGCTTTAAGTCTTCTTCTCCGTTTTTGTGTATGTCTGTGGCAGAATTACAGTGCCACATACTGGTCTGGCATGTATACTACATCGTTTTGAGTCGGTTTCAGTGGTTTCGTGTGTACGCAGATATTTCTTGAGACGACGCCGTGTTTACGGAATTTTTTTTTTTGAACGGGGAAAAAAAATATCGGATAGGGAAAGCTCTGGCTTCGTGTGGATGTGGCCTAAACCCCTGGTCAGAGCCTGACTCCACCCACTGGCAATATTTGAAAAATGCTGGAAAAGTGGGCACACCCCAGCGGAGATAGAGGGGACGAAACGAGGGTCTTAACTCCAGCATCGCGATCGGCCGCGCAAGGGAGAATGGGGCCAGTGTCTGAGTGAAAATAAATACTTCCTCACAGGGACGCAAGACGACGTAAAGTACATGCATCTGATGAGTTTTATCGAGTTGATGCCAATAGCGCGCGCTCTCTGTAGGCATATTCATATTTTGCCGCTATGTGAAAAAATCCAGCAAAATGCGCCGACGCGTTTGTCGACCCCAGAGGATTAACTTTAGCCTAACCATAAATTGTGATTAAAATATATATGATCACTCACATCAAGACGCCGCTGCGGTGGTGGAGTCCATGCAGGAGGAGCAGCGTTTGGCACTGCGTCGCTTTTCAGCGCGAGCTGTGTGGAGAAGCTAATTTCTACTCTATCCTGATCGTTTTCAATACTCGCAATTCCAACTCCTGACTCGCTACAGTGGTTTTGATGAAACAAGATGGTTTTTGTACCGCCAAGGGCGTGGTAGCTCGTACCAAGGGCGTGGTGAGCTGGAACCTGCTTACGTCACGTAGTACCGCTTACGTCACGCAGTACCGCAAACATCCAATAGGAAAATTCAACTGCAGTAGCCACCGTTCAACCTGAAGAGGGCAGCACTCAGACGTTTTTACACCATATATTGTAGAATTAAAATACTTTATACCCAAATGTCAAAAAAGTTACTCGAATCAATGAACAGCACTAATAAAGCACCATTCTCACAGATCATTAACTAAAAAAAGTTGGTTTAGGGTTTAGTTACCCTTTAAAAATATTTTCATATGGAAAACTGTTATTTTACTGTATTTTTGTTCAAATTAAAGCAGTCTTGATAAGCATAAGAGACTTTTAAAAGTAAAAAAAAAAAAAAATTCTTACCGAGCCCAAACGTTGGAACGATAGTGCATCACATGTAATAGTAGAGATGCCTCAAACAGGTTGAGTTAAATACAGAAGTTTTCTTGACAGGATTTCTTAACTAGTGTGTTCTACTAAGTGGTTGAGAGGCCTGTTAAAAGGATAAGAGAAGAAGGGTGGGGGAGGCTTGTCCATGCTCCTATGTCGGTCCAGGCCAGCTTGCCGCTTTGCCTTGTAATTGCTGGCTTACAGCGTGGACGGCAGAAACAT
Organism: Leuciscus leuciscus; assembly: GCF_965113295.1. Classification (NCBI taxonomy): domain Eukaryota; kingdom Metazoa; phylum Chordata; class Actinopteri; order Cypriniformes; family Leuciscidae; genus Leuciscus; species Leuciscus leuciscus. The sequence continues at coordinate 46,598,206 of NC_138729.1, forward strand.
CAGAGCAGAGACAGATGGTTGTGCCTCTCACATCCCTCTTTGGAAGGGATTCAGCACGCAGGCTGATTGAATTCAAGTGTTGGGACTCTAAGCCTGCCTGCTGCCTCCATGACATATTCCAGCATAGGAAGGAGGGTATTTTCACACGGCCATTTGTTTCTCCCTTCCTTCTCCCTCACCTTCTCACTGTATGGCTTTTGAGCTCTTTATCGTTGTTGTTCCCTCGTTTTCCCTTCCTTCTCCCTCACCTTCTCACTGTATGGTGTTTAAGCTCTTTATCATTGTCATATCCTTGTTCCCACCCTTTCTGCCCTCTCTCCATTCCCTTACAACCCCTTTTTTTTCCTTTCATTGATCATAGTGACAGTCATTCAACAAACGATGCCACCCTGCTTCCTCACATTTGGTGTCCCTGCAGAACTGAACTGCCTCTGTTAAACATCTAGTAATATAATTGTGTGTGTGTGTGTGTAGTCCACTTACATTCTACTAACTATAAGTAACTTTGCAACTACATGTCAACTAACTCTCATTTAGAGTATTAGTAGACTGTTAGGTCACTGTAAAAAAATTGCTGTGATTATTTATCACAACTTAAAATCCAACATTGTTTCAACTTTAAAAAGTATGTGTTCATGCTTGACTTAAAATATTAAGTTTAGTTAACTTTAGTTAAGTTGGATATTTAAGTTATCTCAACAAATTTTACGTACTTGCAAATTTACTAATAGTTAGTCGAATGTCTGTTGGGAGAGCATTAAAATAAAGTGTTAGCAGATATTAAGCAGACACTCTACTAATCAGTGTTGTAGTCGAGTCACCAATTGTCGAGTCCGAGTCAAGTCTCGAGTCCCCGTGTTCGAGTCCGAGTCCAAGTCCGAGTCACCAAAGAAGAGACCGAGTCGAGTCCGAGTCGAGTCACCATTACCTGAGTTCGAGTCCGAGTCGAGTCTCGAGTCCCCAGTGTTCGAGTCCGAGTCGAGTCATCAAGGTTGAGTCTGTGTTATATTTCAAGACTGCCAACATTTCTCTACTCTGGCACCTTTAAAGAGCTGATATAATTATAAAAGAGGGTCTACATTAAACAAAAATGACACCACTGTGTTGACAATTATAAATAATAAATACAATATAAATAAATATAAATAAAAAATTTGATTTCAATAATGTAGGCTATTAGTAGGCTAAATGTTGAAATTAACATTAACAATGCTGTAGAAGTGCAGTTTATTAATAGTAGCCTAAATGTTAACTAATGTAGTTAACTAGAGTTTAATAAATGGAACATATTGTAAAGTGTTACCGATTTGTTATACACCGATTCAGACGTCTCGTGAGTTCGTTGTTGGACAGATGGTCAGTTGTTTTAACCATTCATTAAAGTGAATCGTTCAAATGAGTCATTAGTTCGCGAATCGGACGTGTCATTAATGGACGTGTAGCCTATACGGCACGCCTTGTGTGATTATCTCGGCAGTTTAGGACAGGACAAGATTTGTGTCAACACAGAAAACATTTCATCACTAGATAGGTCTTTTCGTTTATTGAAATTGTGGCTAATGTCAGCTGAATGTGCGGAACGCTTTTCAGAGAAGATAAGGCAAACGTTTTTTGTTTTTTTTCAGCACAATTCACACCTCGCGGTAATTCAGGAGAAAAAAAATCTCTGAATGATCTACGTGAAACTTCGGTCTTCCGACCTTTTACTATCGTGTCAATTGATTTTGATTAATATGCGTGAGGAGGGAGCACCGCTCGTGTTGTTTGAAGACGGTGAGAGCGCGCGCGCGGCTGGGGCTTTCTCTCTGCTCGTTCATATATGCAGGAAAAAAAGAGATCCCGTCCGGTCTTGGAGCCCAAAACAGGAAAAGTGTAACATCTTATATCAAATTTTAAATCCTATTTAGTCAGAAATTTCATCCAACGTCATTCATTTGATGAATGCTCAAGTCCGATTTTATATCCTCGAGTCCGAGTCCAAGAACGAGTCATCAGTCCGCGAGTCCAAGTCAAGTCACGAGTCCTGAGAATAGAGTCTCGAGTCGGAGTCGAGTCCAGAGAATAGGGACTCGAGTCCGAGTCCAGGACTCGAGTACTCCATCACTGCTACTAATACTCTAATGACTGGTAGTTGGTTGCATAGTTACTTATAGTTAGCAGAAAAGTAGGCAATATAGTGTTACCAAGAAGAAGAAAAAAATTGCTAAGCCTGTCGAATATCACAATTCGATGCTGTTCTAAGTAGTTACCATGGTATTGCTTTGTGGTTGTTAGGGTGTTGCATTGTTATTGGTTGCCAGCATGTTGCTAGAATGTTCTGGGTGGTTGCTGTTTTTACTTGCTGGCCCAAGTCAAAAAGAGTCCAGCCATGTTTCTATGAAATTCTGGTCCCAGTTTTATCATCTGTCAGGCACAAATCGTAAATCTGATTGCTTCAAAAATCAACATCAGATGTCATCTCAACAAGCTGCGTGATTTGAGGCGTCATCGCATCTGTTGCACAAATGGTTTGCCATAAGTTTGAGCCTGGTTTCTCCCAAGGTTTTTTTTTTCTCCATTCTGTCACCTGATGGAGTTTGGGTTCTTTGCCACTGTGGCCTCTGGCTTGTTTAGTTGCTTAATATCCAGCAATGAGGACTGAACTGAGCTGGACGATGGCATAATTTTTTTTATGCAGAACTGCTTTATAGATGAAATTAACTAATGTAATAATTGACGATCTTCACAACGGAACTGAATCGACACCGAACTGACTTCAGCTGAACAAAAAAATGCATAATTTCCCTGTTATCACTGTATAGCTGCTTTGAAACAATCTACTTGCGCTATATAAATAAAGGTGACTTGACTTGACTTGATACTTAAACTTAAATGTTTTGCCTTAGTGAGCATCATATCCAGTGTGCAGACAAACAGATTTGAAACATCACACACATTAAGGCTCCAATTGTAACGATTCAAACTTGGGGCACCGAAACTGCGGCAAAACAGTGTGTAAAAGCACGGCCTAGACTTAATGCACCCTGCAGCCTGTGCAGAAAACTGAGAAGAGATGAAAGGAGTTTGCTTTTTTTCAGGTCATTTTGCCTCCAGGGTGTTTACGCCTGGTAAAGTGAAATAGATCAGTAAAGGCTGAGCTAGAATCTACGGATGATAACAGTGTTTGGCTTATCTGTGCATCGGTGTGAGCAATCCAACATCCTCAACCGCACAACCAGGGGATCTCTTGAATACTAACACACATCACTATTACTAGCTATGATTCACAACTGTTGCCTTTGAGTTGTGTGCATTCTTTTCTCAAGTCTCTTTTTGAGCTTTCTTACACCTTGTCTTAGCCAGGCATGATGCTGTAAAGTGACAAGCAATGCCGATATAGTTTTTGCTCTAATCAGACAAGTTTTATAGGTCACTCTGTTTCTATTTCTGTTGCACTGTGCTGTGGAGCTCCGCCCCAAATATCACTGGTTCAAAATCACACTGTATTTCAGCTTTAATTTAAGCATCTCATTTGTTCCGACTGGATGTTGTTGTTTTACTGCAGCATTTCACTTTCAGTGAGGGCAGAAAAACTACTCGAACTCTTTGCAAGGTACATTGATGGAATGGTGAATCTCCCTCATTTATGCATTTTGTTGCATTGCATCTGAATATCTGAATAGATTTGAACAAACCTTTGAATCATTTTACAGCTGAGAAAAACCCAGTCTTACAGGAGAAAATACGCTTATAAGATGTAGTTGAGAAATCTGATCGATCAAAACTATATTTTGTAGTTGTAGAGCAGTGTTGTGTGCCTTTATTTTTAAACGTGGCTTGCTTGGTCACCTGGATAACTTGAGCATGAGTGTGTGAGATATGATGGAATAGTTAGCCTGCCATTGAGCCATTTTGAAAAGGCAAAATTGTTGCTTTGTTGAAACAGCTGGGGTAAGGAACTGAAGTTTATTGAAGGAAAAATATATTTTTTTTTTGCCACATAAAAAAAATAAAAAATCATAAATGTTTTTCTCTTGAACATTTCAAAACATTTCTCAAAGACCAAATAATCTTGACTATTCTATCCACATTTATTTCTTAGGCACAAATGAGTCCATTGTTCATGTTGACAATAAAATTACAGGATGTGAAAAATCCGAATTCAGAAAGGCACGGAAAATGAGTAACGCATTCTACGGAGCCCCTAAAGGGACATGGTTAGGCTTGCTGTGGTAGTCGGTTACATTACAGTACATCAGATTTGACTTACCTATACACAGAGTACGTGTGATTGTGAATTCGAAAAATTAAAGTGAAAAGCAAGCGTGCATTCAAAAGCGATTTCAATACCCTGCATATGTATAGTGGCTCCTTGATTCCCACAAATTATATACATTATATAAATTGTATTTCCTCCCATCTCGTTTTTTGTTTTTTTTTCAACACCATGTCTCTTTAGGGGCTCCGTAAAATGTGTAATTTCATTTTATGAACATTGTATTTGGCTTTGGGCACATCCCTAATGACAGTAGATATGTTTCCATCCACCTATTTTAACGCAAAATTTTGGGATATCACATAAAAAAAACACAGGATGGAAACACCAAGATGTGCATAAATTCTAAAAATCTGTATAAAAAGCATATGCACTCAATTGAGCCGTATAACTTTTATTCCAATAAGAAGTGCATAATGCAATGCAATTTCATAGCACAGCATCTCAAATGTTGGTTTGATCATTCTGTAATGAAAGGCAAGTATTTTATAATGCAATAAAAAAGAGCACCAGTGGCTTTCTCGACTGCAGTGACTTCCATTTTTATTATAGATTTTTTTTAACAAACTAAAGTGAAGATTTTGTTTTCTTGAACACATCAGATGGAAGTTCTGGTGCAATATTTCAATTATGCAAATACTTAAAATTTATAGCTAGTGCTATTTGTGTGTTTTTTTATTTGTCCAAAGGCTCCAAAGATAATTTAGAAACTTAAAACATAACTGTGAAATGAAACCATAACCAGAATCGAATTCCCTGTATGATAATTAGGAGTCTCCGGCTTGATTTATAAGAAAGCTGAGAGCATGTCTAGGTGTTGCTAAAGGCCGTGTGTCATGCTGTTCTGACGTTGCTCATGTTTCCTCTCATCATAATTATGTGTACAAGGAGGAAGGTGGAAGCTTAATCTAGATTTTAGTCAAAAAGGAGTTTTTCATACCAGATGTGTTGATGGAGAACACGACTTCTAACACATGCTCCGCTCAAGGGCGTCTGAGTCAGCCGTGTGGCGTGTGTGCAGTTCTGCTCTAGATCATATTTCAACATGAGCAATGAGATATAGTGTTTTCATCTGAATTTGTTCATATCCAAAGACATGAACAGATATGTTTGCTTAGGTTAAATGTCCAAAGTCACTCCGCAGAAAGTCCACAAATTGAACTTTCTAGTATACGAATATAACTGAGATAAAATTTGAGACCTTTTTTCTGGGCCTTTATTCCACACAAACATATTGATGTGTTAAACCTCAAAGGAGGATTGGTTATAAATTAGACTGAACAGAACAATTTCTGGAGAAATGACTGCAAGAGAAGCATATGGAAAGAAGGTTGTGTTTGAGTGTGGGCATGTTTACTTCTGCAACAGAGTTATTAATGGATGCTTGTGGGGATGAATCAACCACCCACAATTTGGAATATCCTGTAGTTGAGGACATTTGAAAGGCAGCAGGAAAAAGCATTGGTAATGTATTTAATCTGTAATGTGCCATATTTTGAATATTTAGAAGGAGATAATTTAGGGTGGAGCTTCATTTTATCCATTAGGATTGAATTGGATTGTAGGTTGAGTGGACATATTAGCTATTTTTAATCCACTATGAATATGGCTATAAATAATAATAATAATAATTATTATTATTATTACAATTCAATGTGTTACTTCCTGTTTTTTTTTGTTTTTTGTTTTTTTTATTATTTGTGAAATTTACTTTCAGACATTACTGAAAAAAAAATTCTAAGTAAATTCTACACCATTTTTTTTTTATGTTGTCTTAATGTTGTTTAATTAGATTTTGATTAAATATTATGAACAATATTTCAATATATGTTGTGTATATGGGCAGAGTACAAGCTTGAAAACAAGATTTGATTAAACATACTGCCAAAATGAACTTGACTGCAGTCTGACCTTAATATTCCCTGGACACAAACAAACACACAAACAAACACACACACACACACACACACACACACACACACACACACACACACACACACACACACACACACACACACACACACACACACACACACACACACACACACACACACACACACACACACACACACACACACACACACACACACACACACACACACAGGTTTCCATGTTTTATGGGAACTTTCGGACATAATGATTTTTATATTGTACAAACTTGTACAAATATGCTCTCCCTTAACCCTACCCCTAAACCTACCCATAACAGAAAACTTTCTCTCTGTGTGTGTGTGTGTACCTGGTACGTTATGAGGACGTTATGAATGTCCCAACAAGGTCAACAATCACTATCACTATCCTTGTGGGTACATTTGGTCCTCATAACAAAGGGTTTACCAGGTACACACACACATACACACATAATCACTTTCTCTCTCTCTCTATTGCCCTGTCCCAAATGGCACCCTAAGCACTCATGGTCTTCCTACGAATCCGCACTTTCGTGACGTAATGCCGCTTTGACTGTCGGGAAGAAATCTGCTGGGCTCTGCAAAAGTGTGCATTGAGGGCGCATATCGACCACAAAGGGGGCGCTTGCGAGCACCCTTCTGAGGCCTAAAATGACAAATGGGACACCCTACGGTCTCACGGACTTAACGGAAACGCGCATGCGGCAGCCATTGTAAGTCCACAAGACCAAAAGTGCATATGAAGTGTGCCATTTGGGACAGGGCCTATCCCTCCATCTCTCTACACACACTGCCTTTGTCTCATTACTGAGATCACACTTCATTACAGCAGCACACTCTCACTCCCCGTGTCTCATTAGAGTGTTTTAGGGCAGAGGCCAGCATTACTCAGCTGTTTGTAGATGACACACATTTGATGCAGGTCTGCTTTATCAGCAGCACACTGCATTATAGAGAACTTCTGCTTTCTCCAAAACAGTATACGCTACTATAATCTAGATTTGTTACATTTTCTGAAGGAAAAGTGTGTAGTGCATGACTTCAAAAGTTTTAAAGTAATACTTTTATTCAGCAAGAGAGCTTTAAATTGCTCAAAAGTGAAATTGAAGAGATTTATAATGTTACATAACATTTCTATTTCAAATAAAGGCTGTTGTGAAGGCAAACCCTAATCCTCAAAGAAATAGATTGCATCATGGCTTCCAAAAAAAAAATTATGGTTTCAACATTGATAATAAGAATTTCTTTTGAGCAGCAAATCGGCATATTAGAATGATTTCTGAAGAATCATGTGACACTGAAAACTTGAATTTCAGCTTTACATCACATGAATATATATATATATATATATATCCCTCTGATGGTCCTCGGTCATTTCTGACCGAATAATTTTCTGTTTTGAATTTCTAAAAATCACAGCTTCATCGGAAGGTTATGATACTTGGTGACTTTTCTGGGATTAGGTATGTGAATACAAAAAAAAATTGAGGTCATGATCCGAGCATGCTAAGTGGTCGTAAAAAAAATAGTCACACTTGTGGTCTTCGGTCAAAAATGACCGACCCATAGGAAATGAATGGGAAATTTACAAAAACACAAAAATTCTCTGAATTTTTGTCTGTACAATCTACAAATCGGACACGATTCTAAAAAAAAGTACACCGTAGTAAAGGGGTGACACTCTACAACATCAAGAGTGCAAAAAATTCACACCCACCCACACACACACACATACAAACACACGTTTATACACATACACACCAATAAATTCAGATGACAAAAATCTGTTTTGAATTTTTAAAAATCACAGCTTCATCAGAATGTTACGAAACTTGGTGACTTTTCTGGCATTAGGTATGTGAACACACAAAAAAATTGAGTTCATGATCCGAGCATGCTAAGTGGTCGTAAAAAAATTAGTCACGATTTTGGTCTTCGGTCAAAAATGACCCCCATAGGAAATGAATGGGAAATTGACAAAAACACAAAAATTCTCTACAAATCAGCCACGATGCAGAAAAAAAGTGCTCAGCTATGAAGGGGTGAAGCTCTAAAACATCAAGAGTGAAAAACATGACATAATTAATAATTATAATTAATATATGTATATATAATTAATATAATAATTATTAAAATTATTAAAATAATAATTAATAAAATGTTATAAACCTTGGCAAAAAGTATTATTTGAGAATTTCTAAAAAAATACATTCAATCCACATCTTAAAAGTAAGTAATTTGGTCCAAAAACAACTAGAATTCACAAACATCTCCATTTAGAGCTATACAGGCATCTAGTGGTAAACCCATGCAATAACATGTTTAATTTTTTTTCTGAAAGCCTAGTCTCTATTTTACCCGAAAATACTGCATAGAATTTTTTTTTTTCAAAAAAAAAAAAAAAAAATCATTATTTCCAATGGCAAAAAATGGACTATAAATATTGCATAAATATTAATAAGTTCAATCAAATTGTCTCAAAATTCTAAATTAAAAAGAATAAATATTATAGAACAAAAATAAATTGCATTGGTTTTTACTGGGATGGAGGAAGTTTGATTTTTAGGTGTCCGGTCATTTATGACCGGGAAGGCCCCCACTGTGACTGCTAAAGGAAGACCATCAGAGGGATATATATATATATATATATATATATATATACTGTATATGTATGTATGTATGTATGTATGTATAGAAAACAGTTATTTTAAATTGTAATAATATTTCACAATATTACTTTTTGCTGTATTTTTGATGAAATACAGCCTTGGCGAGCTCTTTTTCCTAAAACATAAAAAAAATTGACCAACCCCAAATTATTTAATGTACATTTTTCCGTTTTTCAGCTTTCAAAATATTTAATCGGCTAGACATTGGTCTTTGTGAGCACTTGCTCCAGCATGATAAGAGCGTTTAGTCTGTCCGTTAAGGGGCCATTGATGCAGACGTTTGTACATTAACAAGTGTAATCAGAGCAATCATCTAAATCTAGTAACTCAAAAGATTGGTACTGGCATATAATGGAAATCTGGCCTGCAAGCTCTGTAAAATGATTTGTAAAAAGCCCGTTTCCACTAATCATTTGCGACTGAAAAGGTCATGGAAATCCAGTGGTCAAAAGTGTGGGAGCCCTGTACTACTAGCTCAGAAATGAGGTGGCACTTTCTGTTTGAACTGTTACCGTCTGGTCGACGCTACAGAGCACCGAGCACAAAAACAACCAGACACAGGAAAAGTTTCTTTCCCCAGGCCATCTACCTCATGAACACTTAAATGTTCCCCTACTGTGGAACAAACATGTGCAATACTTCCCTCAGACATTCCATTATAGCACCTTATAACTTTATATATATTTATAATTTATAATCTTTTATTTTTATTTTATTTTTATTTTTTTCTATTTTTTTTTATTTAAATACCTATGTTACTTGTCACTTGTCTTGTCACTTTATATTGTATGTGTACTGGAAGCTACTGTCACCAAGACAAATTCCTCGTATGCGCAAGCATACTTGGCAATAAAGCTCTTTCTGAATCTGATTCTGATTCTGATGTTTGTGCTGAATCCACAATGACTGCAATGTGGTTTATGTTTGCTAACTAAAATCAAGACAATAGATTTTCAATACCCGTTTCGCATAGCCCTTTAAATAACTGTGTCAGCTCCTTCACAACTTTGTGTCCTCACTTTATACACGCTCAAACCATTAACATAACGGCTTTGTTTACTGGCTGCATCGATTCAGAAACTTCCTAAAGAAGGATAAAGACAAGTGCTAAACAGGCTCATGTTTTGGCCTGGTCAGAGTCCAGATTTGAACCATAAAGTGTATATTTGGTCTCATGTTAAACTCAAATGAACTGGGAGACATTTTCTCAACGACTCATGAACTGTTTGAAGTAATTAACATTGAGTGGAACAACACTGACTCTTCTTCCTGTAAAAAAAACAAGTTTACCTGCACGGCTTGAACTTTTAAAGAAAACAACAGTATTTGTGCAATTCTTGCTAATTTCCTAAACAGTGATTTGCAATTAAAATGGTTAAGACCATAAAAAGAGCACTTAATATTTATGTTTGGCTTGGCTCTTTTTATATTACATTCTATATTTTACATTACCACTGTAAAATTACAATACTAATATTATGGCTGTCTTATTAATTTTCTAATATTAAAGCATGAAACTTTTATTTTGACAGAAAACTGCAGGGAGCCCTTAAAGGTGCAGTAAGCGATTTCTGAGAAATGCTGTTGATATTTGAAATCACCAAAACAAACACGCTCCTACGCAAAAGGACCACACCCCTATCTTGATAGCCCCGCCCACGCATTCACAACATGCTATGCAGTACAGGCACCTCCCCCTTATGAGCGGACACGCTCCTTACTGCTGATTGGCTACAAGTGTTTTGGTGATCCACTTTCAACAGCATTTCTCAAAAACCACTAACTGCACCTTTAAAGCTTGTATTTTGTTGATAAACGCTTCTCTTTACAAGTATGAGTGGATGTTTGGAGCATGTTACGTTCCCAAATGCACGTTAGAACAACCCAAAAGGGTGTTCTGGTAACATTTCAGCTGGTCAGATTGGGAGATGCGCTCACTGACTAGCTTAAACTTGCTATTTGTTGTAAATGTCAAAACAGAAGAACAAAACACACGTTTGACTCGGTCCCTTGTGATCTACTGCTGTTGGTAACCAATTAATCTTCCTGAAAATAGCACAGACACACATACTTTAACTTGTTCTGCTCAGTCATCTGCGCTCTCATTTCACAGATATACGCGCATTCTCGCACTTCCACCGACAGGACGATACTGTATAGCATCAGGCTAATAATTCAGCAGTGATGATGGAAAGCCTCTTGGATTGTATGCAGCTGAATCATTAGCTCCCACTTTCTCTCAGTCTGGGGTAATGCATTTTTACTCCCTTAGGCTGGCAACCTGGAAACGCAAAATTGAATTTTATTGCTAATAAAAGCTCTGGGAAAACGGGGGAAGACAGTTAGTCAATGCAAGGGAAAAAAGAGCATCATTTTAATGGCGTTGTGATGGCTCATTTGCCGTATAATTAAGGGAGGATCTCACGGAGAGCCTTCAATCAGATTGAATACACAAAGGAAGGGCTTTGGGGGAAGACAGGTGGCGTCTTTGAAGGACACTGTGGAAAGGGGACGCTATTCGTAAGGATTTCCCCAAACATACAGTGGTAACTTGAAATATCTAATTTGGCTGTTTATGAGACTTTATGACCCTGAGGTAACTTTTATCTTAAAATCTTCCATTGCTTTTATACATCTTAGAACTGTTGAATATTTGATATTATATATTTTACATATTTACGTATTTTTGTGTGGCTTTGTTTATTCTTACCAAGCACCATGTGGATTTGAAATGAATTTGAAAGTTGAATACACTACTGTTAAAATGTGTAAATGTTCATGAAAGAAGTCTCTTATGCTTAACAAGGCTGGAATTATTTGATCCACAAATACAGTAGAAACAGTAATATTGTGAAATATTACTGTTTTCTTATTTTAATATATTTTAAAATCATATTAAACAATAATTTAAGTTATTCCTATGTTGTCAAAGCTGAATTTTCAGCATCATTACTCCAGTCTTCAGAGTCACATGATCCTTCAGAAATCATTCTGATATTTTGATTTGCTGCTCAAGATATTTTCCTTATTATCAATGCTAAAAGCAGTTGTGCTGCTTAATATTTTTGTGGAAACTGTGATACATTTTCTGTAGAATACAAAGTTATACTTAGAACATTATACTGTAAATGTCTGTACTGTCATTTTTGATCAATTTGATGAATTTTTTTGAATAAAGGTTTTTCAGGCTAGATCCACCAATGCACATGTGCAGTCCTAAGTGTCTTTCTGTAGCAACTGGAGCTTCTAACGGCAGCTGCAGTGACGCGATGACTTTACCAATCAGCGATTGGCTCTTTTATTTAGAAGGCGGGACTTATTCCGGCATATTGCGTGTTGAATTTCCTCCCGTTCTCCATGTATTATGAGTGTGCTGTCTTTGTATATCTTAAGTCTTTAGAGTAACTTATGGTTTATTTGTTACAGTGGAAGGTCAAGTCATGTGCATTGCATTGTGGGATACAGTGTGTTCTGTTGTATACTGCTCATTATAGCAAATGTGTGGCATTCCGTGCATACAGTGCACAGTATGTACAGTACACTGAATAAATAGAAAGAACAGTATGGTTGAATGTGATAAAAAGTTTCTTGTAAAAGATCCTTGCAAATTCATCATTGCATTCTAAGCTCTCCAAACAAACAAATTAAATGATCAAAGTACTTTTAATCTTGAATGAAAAACTCTTAATGCTGGCAAATACAGAGTTAGAGCCAGCTACAAATCCTCAGAGCGAGTCAACACAAGGGATCGAAATGTTAAACTGATGAGACAGTTCCTGACAAGTCAATGTCTGACTATGAAATATTTAGTAGTTGTGTGCAACCGCAGGTCTTAAGCCTTCCAAACTCTCATTTTGAGAGACACACGATGAATAAACTCTTCTGGGTCTGGTTAATAACGATGAATGCACTTTTATTCACTCTTAATTCGCTGCATTTGCGATGAATGGACTCTGCTTACTTCATGCTCTTCTGACTTTTCCAGATATTTAGTGTCAGAGTAGCCTAATGCTTGATGAACAGTAAACATATACATAAAACAGAAGCTGTTATGAAACAGATTCTGGTATATTAAGACAGAACAAGTTGCATCCCAAATGGGACACTTCAACAGTAGTGGTCAAAAGTGATGTCTGGAGGCGATATTGTTTTTTTTATGACCCTACAAATTCGTATATTTTTATATTTTATAATATTCTAAATATGTAGGAAAAACAAAACACTAAAGTTGGTCGAGGAATTTATCGGACAATTTTTTGGGGGCAAATAAGACACTACGGGCCCTATTTTACCCGATCTGAAACGCAAGTGTCAAAGCGCAAAGCGCAAGTAACTTTGTGGGCGGGTCTCGGCGCTGTTGCTATTTTCCCGGCGGGATAAATGACTCTTGCGCCAGGCGCAAATCTAAAATGGGTTGGTCTGAAGTAGCTTCATTATTCATAGGTGTGGTTTGGGCGTAACGTGAAATAAACCAATCAGAGCGACATCTCACATTCCCTTTTAAGAGCAGGTGCGTTTGTTCTAAAGCGGATTCCTATTATAATGGCGGATTTGCCAGGCGCGCGCCAGGAGCGGTTCACAGCCAAGGAGAGCAACGCTCTCGTCAGGGACATTGGGGATGGAGAAACCCAAATTAACTTCGGTTAAAAAGGCGTATGGCTTTTATAATAAATTATCTATCTATCTATCTATCTATCTATCTATCTATCTATCTATCTATCTATCTATCTATCTATCTATCTATCTATCTATCTATCTATCTATCTATCTATCTATCGTAATAATGTATGATTTGCAAAAAAGAAAACTGCTGCTTCTGTGTAGATGAGAGAATCAAAGTGCCGGTTGTGCACACGCTACATTGATTATGGCCAAGCATGCGCCCTTAAAATAGCATATGAATAACATGTGCAAGGCGCCACTGACTTTAAACTATTTTTTCCTGGTTAGTGGCGCAATTGTTTTCTAAATAGCATGAAGGAACGTTTGCGCCGGAACACGCCTCCTTTTTTGCGCTGAACCGCCCAGGGAGCGCAAGTTCATTCCCTAGTTTAGCGACGTGCTTCTGTGGAGGGAAAAGCGCGCTTTGCGCGGGTGCAAAATAGGAATGATACATGCGTTGGTGTACAAAGTCAATTGCGCTGGGTGCAAGATAGGGCCCTACATCTACATGTTTTTTTTTTTGTTTTGTTTTGTTTTTTTTTGTATGCATAAAATGCTGAGAAAAACAAAAAGCTTACAGCAAAAAAAAAATCTGTTATTAATATTTTGTTGGCTCTCACTTGTTTAATTTCTGTGTATGACAGCCTGTTAAAAAATTGTGTCTGCATGATTTGGCATGTTTTATAGTGTATACACACACACACACACACACACACACACACACACACACACACACACACACACACACACACACACACACACACACACACACACACACACACACACACATTGTGTTTTCATGTTTTCTATAGATATGAATTGTATACTGTACAAACTGTATATTCTATCCCCTAACCCTAAACGTACCCATCAAAAAAAAAACTTTCCGCATTTTTACATTTTCAAAAAAATCATTTAGTCTGATTTATAAGCTGCTTTCCTCATGGGGACCAAAACATGTCCCAACAAGGACTAGGATTTCAGATATTGCCATCTTTGTGGGGACATTTTGTTCTCATAACGTAGGGTTTACCAGGACCACTTGCTCGCACGCACACAGACAGACAGACAGACAGACAGACAGACAAGAAATAATTGAGATATTAAATAGATCTTGTTCATGATTTCTCATGTGAAAAGAGATCATTCCTAGATCATCTAACGCATTTGCACATATAAATGGTTTTCGACTACTTTTCGATACCACTGCATTTTCTCTCGCTCTATCATTTTCTATCAGTGCTAACCACCACTATCAGCTAGTAGGTGTCAATCTGGATTCCCAGTTTTTGTCTTTTTTTTTTCTTTTTTTTTAGCTGCTCTTGTGAAATACAGGCTGAGCTGTGACACTTGACATATGCCAGCAGGAAGTGTCATTCTGAGCAAAGTCATGCAAAAGTCATGCACCCCACCTCCTCCTACAGAGACCAGAGAAACTGGGTCTCCGCTGGCAGAATATGGATTATCTAGTCGCATGAGTTACATAATGTATGCACCAAGCTAAAAACTGACAGAATGATAAAATGCCAGCATGCCTTTAAGAAAAGCCTTTGTTGTTTGTGTATTTTAGTGTGTCTGTGATGCAGGCTATTTTTAAAATCCCAAAGAAATGTAGGACTGCTTTAGTCACACGTTTACATGGCGTGGTTGATTTCCAGCATGTAGAACAAGGGACAAATCCATTGTTTTATCCCAAGGACAGAAAATAAACTGTCAGGGTTTAAAGCAGCATAACTAGACGCACACTCACTCACTCACACACACACAATTACAGTGCCAAAACACAGGAGTGTGTTCTGAAGAGACCCTTGTATCTCCAGAACAGATGATTTTCACTGAAACGTACAAAAGAAAGCTTGTGTTGCACATCTATACGGTGTTGTGTCTGTGAAGAATCTGAGCCATATCATCTGACCTACTGCTGACCACAGAGCGAGACAGCGAGACGCTGCCGTTCAAACACTTAATCACAGAAGCTCAATATTGACAGTTGTCAGCTCCACGGTGCCATTCAGCTATTTTTATCCAGAGTTCATCGAAATTTGAGAGGTCGTCGTTGAGTCTTGTGTTAGTCTGACTGCTACAGGTGGATACAAATCTTATCACTGCAGTTATTAACGGTCCAGTACAGCTGGAAAAGAAGGTTAAAAAGGTAATGATGTGAAATATAATTTATATATGTGTGAGCAAGCAGAGTAGCTTTGCTGCATCCAATGAAAGAGCATGGAAAGTTTTAACAGGGACTAATAAGTGGGATTTGAACCTCCAAAAGCTGCAAAATTTTGTAATAGTTCAGAAATAATCCTGATATTGGTGCCATGTTAAAGTAAACATTTGCAACCCATTTTATATTCACAATGTGATAGAAGTATATACGGAAGCTTATCTCCACAAAGTGGAATAAAAACACAAAAAAGGTAATCGCGACTTTTTAAAAACTCAAAGTTCTGAGAGAAAAAGTCAGAATAACTCGCAATTGCAAGATATATAAAAAATATATATATATATATATATATATATATATATATATATATATATATATATATATATATATATATATATATATATATATATATATATATATATATATATAATTTTTTTTTTTTTTTTTTTTTTTTTTTTCTGTGGTGGATATAAGCTTCCATAGAAATTGGATATTCAACAAGGAATAAAAAGTGTATGGTGGACCATGTTTTTATCATCAGGAATTGATTGGAGTGTAGAAAATGGTGATTGGAGGGGAGGGATTAACATTGTTGCTCATTTCATTTCTAAATGGTTTAGTCTATCACAACAGAAGGCATTTACATAATGAGTCTTGGAAGGTACAACAGCCATATTTCATTTCAAGAAGAAAAATTCTCATGCAAAACTTGATTTGACTGTGTTTGGTTGAATTAAAGATATAAAAATGTTTTAAAAAGGGCCTTTAAAATAGGTTTGACTGGTCTCTAGGTGGAAGCTACACCACAGGGCCTGTTACTATATGAACTATGGGTTACGAAATTGCATAATAAATGTACTAACAAGGAATACTCAGCGATTACATCAACGTGAGAGATGAGTAAAGGAATTATTGCTGACTACAGAGTAAAATGTACATGGATATTTATAAAAATGAGACTAGCAAGCAAGCGATTCATTCAAATTTTCTCTGTCCTGCCCTCCAGTTGCAGCTAGAGCCACTTTCAGCCGTTTATTTGGATAAAAGTGTTATTTGTGTACTCAAGATAATGGCCAGCTGATGACCCTCTTTAGATGACAGCCCGTCCTCAGTTATCTGTAATCAAGATTAAATGCGCAGAGAAAACACTGCTTTCTAGCACTGTTGCACTGTTGCACTGAAGGATTTTTCCATTGTAATTAAAGGTGTGGAAATACAGTTCCAGCAACAAACATGTTCGTGTTTATATATTGGGTGAGAAAAGCCTGAATGAATGACAGCGCTTTGTGCGCCAAGCCAATTTTCAATTTGCTTCCAACGTGCAGCTATTTAAGCTCGCAGATGTTTCTACTCTAGACTGCATTTCGAATCACTTTGCCTCCCAAAACTGAATTAGAATGTTTATCCGCCAGTCCAGGATCTCATTAAGTTAGGCACCTAAAAGATGCCACTGTCAGTCTCGGTGAAGTTGGGGGATTTCCAGCTCACGTCTCGACTCACAGAAAATAAATTGTTTACATTGTGATGAAAGCAGCGCGTTTGGCGCGTCGCTGAATTTATTTATTTTTTCATTGGAACGGAGGCGTAGAGGAGCCTTTTTTATTTTGACAGATCTGTCCACAGGGTTAGCTATCTGAAACTAAATGTGTCTTTGTAGTAAGTAAATATCCTGGATCCGAGGTACATGAAAAGTATGGTGTGGTTTATGTACTGATGATGTAGCGTGACATTTGAGATACTGAATCCTAAAATCATCTGTAGCATGGAAACATATGAGCGTGTCCAGACAGAAACTACTTGTTTAGTATTTTCAGTGCTGATTTGAGGAGAACATTTTGGACTTTTGCATAATGGCTTTAAACATGTTGAACAGAGCTGAGAGTATTACATTCGTATCTATATCTGAAAGCATATTCAAATGTATTAATAGTTTAAAGCTGCAGTCCGTAACTTTTGGTGCTCTAGCTGTTATTAAACAGAACTGCATACAAATCTACATATGTTAGCATGCTTGTGTTGTTATTGTTAAGTGTTGTTATTAACACTTAACTAAAACTATATATATATATATATATATATATATATACTGTGTGTATATACTGTGTGTATACACATACATACAGTGTGTTTCAGTTAATTGAAATAAGGCTGAAATAAAAAAATTAAAAATTAAAATAAAAAAAATTTGAAATTATACCTAACTAACTGAAGTAAAAATAAGTTGAAGTACTAAAACAAAAAAAACAAAAAAAAAAAAATATAGAGAAAAGCTAAACTGAAATATATATAAAAAAATACACAAATGCATAACAGGTGACTAAAACGTAAACTAAAATTAAAATGAAAACTTAAAATAAAAACAAAAGCTAATTAATAATAAAGTATTAATAATAAAATAAACAAAAATTCTAAATAACACTGCTCTAGTGTTCTATACAGATTAACAAAATATTCAAAATGTATTGTCTTTTTCTTAGAGGAAAAAAATTGACCAAATTTCTATGGCTCATCTTATCCAAATGCTTAGAATGATTAAGTATCACCATCAAATCATGGTTCGAAGCTGTGATGTAGACAAAAAAAAATAAAACATAAAAAAAATGAAACAAGACATGTTAAGGGGTCTTTAAGCGGCAGGGAATTTGTAATACTTTGTGAATGATGAGTGTTCTGAGCTACTAGTCTCTGAGTACTAAAACTAGTATGACTATGCTGACTTAAGAAGAAGCTTTGGGAATAGTTATGAATATAATATGATTATACTTGTGTTTGTGTTTATTTTGGCTCATAATCCAGGTGGAGCATGTGGGTTTGTGAGAAATGGGCTGGGAAATCATAATTGTTAGCAAGAGAAGTGGATTGCATGGGTGGGAGGAGGGAAATTCAGAGTTAAGCAATGGGAATTGTTTTGAGAGAATTGGAACGTGTTATTAGAAGTACTCAAATTATTCATATTTTTTTTAATACGTAGGCTACTAATCAGATTGGGTCAAGTGGTTTGGACCTGAAACCATACCTCCCAAAGTCTTAGTTTATTAACCACTCACATTAAAGTTTATTAATTATTACGGTGTCTTTATTGAAAATCCATAAATTTAAACGCAACAGTCTCAGCCCTGAAACACAATGTACAATCTTACATGAACAGATGCTTTTAGCCTCTAAGCTCAATTTCATGTTTGTTGGTTCCTAAACGTGTTAGAATGCTGTAGAAATGTATACTTTTATTCAGCAAGGATGCATTAAATTGAGCAAAAGTGCCAGTGAAGACATTCAAAATATTTCAAAAGATTTATATTTAAAAAATAATGTACTTTTTATCTTTCTATTCATCAAAGAATCCTGAATTTTTTTTCTCTCTTTCAGGTATTAAAAATACATAACTACTGTGAGGGTAGAGCATTGAACAAAATATTGTTGAGTAAGATAGATCTGTTAAACATTCATACACTCTTAAAAATAACAGTGATATAGAACAGGGGTTTTCAACTGGTTCTGTGCCAGGGACCACCATTCTGACTAACAAGTAATCGGCGGCCCACTATTGTGTGTGTAGTGTCAAGTCAAGTCAAGTCAAGTATATTTGTATAGCGCTTTTCACAATACAGATTGTATCAAAGCAGCTTCACAGTATTAAATTAAAATAATAGCCTACAACAAGGTTTGTTTCTAGTAGAATTTATTGATTGATAAAATTTAATTAAATATCCCCAAAATATCCCCAACATATAGTGTGTGGATTCCTTTGTCAGATAGCACAGTCAGACGTCGAATTGAGGAAATGGCTTTTTTTTTTTTTTTTTTTTAAATGAGTTTGTCATGTCATTTTGCTGTGTACTGAACCTATTCACGGGCTCCATCAACATTTCATGCCAAATCGCTATATTTCCTTGTTTAAAATGTACTGCAAGATGCAGTTTCTTTCCCAATCGCGATAAGCGCCAAACCTATTTTTAGCCTAAACGCGATACATCCTCTCGACTAATCAGAATTCTCTCTTTCTCTCTCGCTCTCTCACCCTCAAATCACTCCCGCATATCGCGCCAGATGCTCAATTTGCCTCATTCGCGCGACCGCGCCGCGCTAAACGCCTCATTCGCGCTGCAGGACCTCCAGATGCGCGTAAACGCGTCTTTACATTGACTTGACATGCAAATCACTTGCGCCAGACGCTCTATTCGCGTTTGGTGTGAACGCTACTCACTCACTCACTCACTCACACAAGGTCATGTTGTGATTTGTTTTATGTAAAGCGGACAATGGTTCTACTTTGTATGGGTTCGACACTTTACTGAATGCCAATGTATTTATTAGGCTACTGACTGACTTGCCTTTTTTTTAAGACAAACTTTTTTTTTATGGAAAAAAAGTGATGTTAATAATGAAATTATGTAGGCTGGAATGCATGTCACGGACCACATGCAATGCCGCCGCGGACCACAAGGGGGCCGCGGACCACCGGTTGAAAACCCCTGCCATAGAATAACCACTTTTGCTTCTCCAAAGAACCTTTCAGTGGACAGTTACTAAAATAACCTTTGTTCTTTCTTAGTGAACATTTTAAAAATAAAAATAAAAACTTTTTTTCCTCTCTCAAGAACCTTTTGTGGAATGGAAAGGTTCCATGGATGTTTAAGGTTCTTCATGGACCCATTTATGCCAATACTATAATTTTTAAAGGAGCTATATAGAATTCAGAAACCCTTATTATTGGTGACACCGGTGGCCGTTAAGTGAACTTGTAACAAGCTGTTCACACGTTGGCAATAAAAAAAATATTAATTTATAAAATCTTACATATAGCCCCTTTAAGTGTCTATAGATGCTCCCTAAACAACACTTCTTGGTAACACTAGCTCACCCTTGAGGTTTATTGTCATCACAGTAATGCAAAAATAAAGTGAAGTGTGTCATTTCTGCCCCCTAAAGGCACAAAATAAAATAAAAATCTGTAAAAATAGCTGTATATGAAATATAGAAATTTGAGAATTCAACCTAAAATGGCTTACTTTTAGTAAGTACTTTAGTAAGACTCGCTCTCCCAGTTTAAAACTAGATTAAAGTCGCATCTCTTCAGCCAGGCATTCATATAATCCTACAGTTCAAACTACAATCCGGCCTCTAGCTCATAAATGCCAGAGGAGAACTGGCCCCCGACTGAGCCTGGGTTCTCCCAAGGTTTTTTTTTTCTCCATTAGGTCACCTGATGGAGTTTTAGGACACCATTAGGTCACTTGATGGAGTTTTTCGGTTCCTTGCCACTGTTGCCTTTGGCTTGCTCAGTTGGGGATATTTTGGGGATATTTAATTTAATTTTATCAATCAATAAATTCCTCTTGAAACAAACTTTGTTGTATTATTTTAATTTAATACTGTGAAGCTGCTTTGATACAATCTGTATTGTGAAAAGCGCTATACAAATAAACTTGACTTGACTTGACTTGACTTACTTACAGTTCTCTATCCACATTAAGCTGCTTTTAGAAGAAGTATTTTTACTTGTGTATTATGGGAATGTGTTGGCCTAGGATTTATTTGCATTTGTGAACTTGCATTAAGTATGTTTCTGGCCTCAGTAGTAAACCAAAGTGTCTGCGTGCGTTCCTTTATTTATTTTTCCCGCAACCTGCTCGATTCTCTGTTATTCATGAACCATCTGGCAAACTTTGAGCATGTGGTACAGAAGGCAGACACAAATAAGTCCTGATCTGCTTCGCTTTGCTCCAGCATCAATAAAATCATCTGCATTCCACAGCTTATACTCAATGTTACTGCAGAAACCTCAGGCATCTGTTCTCCTTGAGCATCCATCTTTACCTTTCTGTCCCAACAACACCTTTCATCTGTGTCACCTTTCCTGTTGCCTCTTTACTCTCAGCCAATTTCTATTCTAAATGTCCCTCTCTTCTGCCCTTTACCTTTTCCTGGTGTTTTAGTCCTTTATGTCCACAGGACGTGTGGTAAATATACTGTATGTTTACATGTTAAAGGGGTCAGGGACGTAGAGTGTCCACTGTCCACTGTCCTGGTGTAATAAGATATGGCTAGAGAAAGAAAACACTTTTAACTGCTTGTAGTTACAACAGCTTGTACAATTTACACATTTTTAAATACTTTTTAAAGCAAAGATGCATTAAATTGGTTAAAAGTGACAGTAAAGACTTTTACATTGTTGTATTACAAATAAATGCTATTATTTTGAACTTTGTATTCTTCAAAGAATCCTGAAAAAAACGTATAATGGTTTCACTGTTTTCAACACTGATAATAGTAAGAAATGTTTCTTGAGGAGCAAATCATCATATTAGAATGATTTCTGAAGGATCATGTGACTGCAGACTGGCATAATGATGCTGAAAATCCAGCTTTGATTCACAGGGATAAATTACAATTTAAATATATTAAAATAAAATAAAAAACATTTCACTATATTTTTCATCAAATAAATGCAGCCTTGTTGAGCGTAAGTGTCACGTTCTAGTCCGATAATGATGAAGATGGGCACAAAGGATGAAATGGTAGCGTATTTATTAAGGATGCACCGATATAAAAAAATTGGCAGATAACCGATCATTCTTTATATTTGAAAGCCAATAACCAATATATTGGCCGATAAATCTAAATCCCAAATTTTTTGATAATTTTTAAGAGCCTGATTGCAAAAACAAATGTCTCACCATTAAAAGCCATGTCTCAAGCACACATGTTCTCATTATAATTGTAGCCTAGTAGACGAGTGCTGCACATGTTGCACTGTATTTTCCTTTTTTGAAGTGATTCCAGTCATATTTCAAGCAATCCAAAACCATCATGGAGAACAGTGCGCATCTGAAGTTCTATTCTGAAGGAAATAATCCATTATTTATCGGCTTTAATATAACGGCCAAATTTTCTTATCAGGCTGATCACGATAACATTCAATTTTATACATAAACTTTTGAAAAAGGGATTTGAATACGAGACCGTTATCGTCTCTGTGTAAACTACAAAAACTTCAATTTGTGAAAACAATGACGTCATGCACATGCATATACCGTGTTCAGTCTATTCATGGATTTCATCAGGTCCCTTTCCACAGGTGTATTAATCAAGCACAATGCAGTCTCCATTCATAATCTAGGTGCTTGATTTTATACACCTGTGGAAAGGGACCTGATGAAACCCATGAATAGGTGTGTAGTTTTAGTTTTAGTTAGTACATCTAGTTATACTAAATGAAAATAAGGTATGTTGCCTTGGCAACTAGCTGAAAAAAAAAGTTTGTTTTCTTTAATTAATAAATTAAAATTGCATCTAAACTTGAGAACCAGTTTATCAAGTTTAGATGCGATTTTTATTTATTTATTAAAGAAAATAAACTTATTTTAGTTCAGCTAGTTGCAGAGAAAGCAGTCACATGAACACGCTTGTTTTTTTTTTTAAACCGCTTGCTAAAATTATTATTCTTAGCCTCTGT
This sequence comes from Leuciscus leuciscus, assembly GCF_965113295.1. Lineage (NCBI taxonomy): Eukaryota > Metazoa > Chordata > Actinopteri > Cypriniformes > Leuciscidae > Leuciscus > Leuciscus leuciscus. Next base: position 46,621,322 of record NC_138729.1, read on the forward strand.
GGCTTTCTTTCACCATACTAATGAATACTATGACCCATGCTGTAGTCGCTCACAAAAAGAACAGAAAAGAGTCAAAACAAAGTCAAATAAGAAAAGGGGAAAGCAGACAAAAGAGGTGAAATAATATTACAGATTTTACCGCAGGGAGAAAAAAGAAAGTAGCAATTAGGAAAGGCATTGAGAGGAGCTGAGAGAAAAGTGTGAGGAACAGCCTGTCATCAGTGACAACACCTACATGCACACTGTTCTGGCTTTAACCTCCACCTCCACATCCACACTGTTCCTCACTGGCTTTAACCTCTACCTCCACATCCACACTGTTCCTCACTGGCTTTAACCTCTACCTCCACACATCCACACTGTTCCACATCCACACTGTTCCTCACTGGCTTTAACCTCTACCTCCACACATCCACACTGTTCCACATCCACACTGTTCCTCACTGGCTTTAACCTCTACCTCCACACATCCACACTGTTCCTCACTGGCTTTAACCTCTACCTCCACACATCCACACTGTTCCTCACTGGCTTTAACCTCTACCTCCACATCCACACTGTTCCTCACTGGCTTTAACCTCTACCTCCACATCCACACTGTTCCTCACTGGCTTTAACCTCTACCTCCACATCCACACTGTTCCTCACTGGCTTTAACCTCTACCTCCACATCCACACTGTTCCTCACTGGCTTTAACCTCTACCTCCACATCCACACTGTTCCTCACTGGCTTTAACCTCTACCTCCACATCCACACTGTTCCTCACTGGCTTTAACCTCTACCTCCACATCCACACTGTTCCTCACTGGCTTTAACCTCTACCTCCACACATCCACACTGTTCCACATCCACACTGTCCCTCACTGGCTTTAACCTCTACCTCCACACATCCACACTGTTCCACATCCACACTGTTCCTCACTGGCTTTAACCTCTACCTCCACACATCCACACTGTTCCTCACTGGCTTTAACCTCTACCTCCACACATCCACACTGTTCCTCACTGGCTTTAACCTCTACCTCCACATCCACACTGTTCCTCACTGGCTTTAACCTCCACATCCACACTGTTCCTCACTGGCTTTAACCTCCACATCCACACTGTTCCTCACTGGCTTTAACCTCCACACATCCACACTGTTCCTCACTGGCTTTAACCTCTACCTCCACACATCCACACTGTTCCACATCCACACTGTTCCTCACAGGCTTTAACCTCTACCTCCACACATCCACACTGTTCCTCACTGGCTTTAACCTCTACCTCCACACATCCACACTGTTCCTCACTGGCTTTAACCTCTACCTCCACATATCCACACTGTTCCACATCCACACTGTCCCTCACAGGCTTTAACCTCTACCTCCACATCCACACTGTTCCTCACTGGCTTTAACCTCCACATCCACACTGTTCCTCACTGGCTTTAACCTCTACCTCCACACATCCACACTGTTCCTCACTGGCTTTAACCTCTACCTCCACACATCCACACTGTTCCTCACTGGCTTTAACCTCTACCTCCACACATCCACACTGTTCCTCACTGGCTTTAACCTCTACCTCCACACAGCCACACTGTTCCTCACTGGCTTTAACCTCTACCTCCACACATCCACACTGTTCCACATCCACACTGTTCCTCACTGGCTTTAACCTCTACCTCCACACATCCACACTGTTCCTCACTGGCTTTAACCTCCACATCCACACTGTTCCTCTCTGGCTTTAACCTATACCACCACACGTGCCAACACCATTGCTGCTTATGATCAGATGTACAGGAACTAGAGCCTGATACATTTAAATATGTGAGCGTCCATGTGTACAGGTCAATAATGCCTGCTGGGTGATCAGAAACTACAGTATGTCCATACAGTCACAGTCAGGAGAAAGCTGATGTTTCATCCATTGGTTTCTACAGCATGAGTTGCTGGTGTGCTGGTCCTTTATATTTTAACCTTTTTATCTAGGTTAATCTCAAAGATATTCTTGATCAATACATACTAGACTTTTTTTCTGAGTCATATTATTTTATCTTTTACATTTTTTTTTAATCTTATTGCTATTTTTAAGGAGTAAAATCAAAAATCCATGTGTTAACGCCAGTCTCTGAAATTAGTAATTTAATTTCAGTGTGGTGTCTAGTTGAATACATCAACAGTTAACAAAAATAGATGAAGTCTCGATCACTATTTTTTCTCTCTACATCTAAACTTGGCACTGGATTTTAATTGGTGCTTTAATTCTGTGGTTAATTGGCCTTCAGAAAGCTCACAACGAAGCGGAACCAGTGGGTGCTAAAGAGGCTTGAAATGTGGTGAATTTATTTCTATATTCTGCCACATGATTAAGATGTTGGCACTGTCACTCATTTGTTTATTCAGTGGTAATGAGTGTAATTAATGTCAACTCCGGAAATGAGTAATCCTCTATATTCATGTAATGCAGAAAATGGCGCTGATGGGGAATGAACTGGCGGGCAACTCAGATGCCCTCTAAAATCACATGAAGTATGAAGCCACTAGATTATGATTTCATTCATTTTTTTATTCTTTACTCATGGGCAAATGTGCAAAATATTGAACAATTCTCACATAATATTCAAATCAATTCTGAACATAATGTCAGTTTGTTCGCCTGTGCAAAACTAATCAATACATTGTCAGTGCAATCGTCGTTATTTTGCACTGCAAATCTTAAGTCATATTTTGGTCTTGATTTGAATTAAAAATATCTAAACATCCATAAAGATGCAAAATTGCATAAAATATTAAGACTTGTTTTCAGAGAATGTCTTAAATTTTGGAGCGTGGTATCATGGTGATGGAAAAAATATGAGGTAGAAGGAAAAATGACATCTCGCAAATGTTTCGCATTCCCCCGAAAAACCTTACGTTCGCTTGCAAAACCTTCGTGTTGTTTGCGAGTGTATGCGATGTTTCTCGGGGGAGCACAAACGTGTTGCAAGGGAATGCAAAGGTTTTTCAAGTGATCGCATAGTTTCTCAGCAAAATAAACAGAAAAATATTGACGCATACATTTTCCACCCATCCCATATTTTTTTCCTTCACTATGTCCCTTTAAGGGCTCCGTACAAAATTTAGTGAGGTTTAAGCTTAAATCAAATCAAAACAATTTGTTTATGTGGTCAAATAAAATATTTTTCAATGCTATTACAATTTTTTTATTATCTTACAACAGTATTTACTTAAAAAGCAAATTTATCTAGTTTTAATTATGGGTTTAAAGTCTCCCTGTGGTGAAAATAAAGTTTTTAATGTTGTTTAAATGTCTATGTGGTGTTTTTAATATGCTTTAAGACAAACCATTTGCAAATTCATAAGTCAACACCATTGCTGAGTATTTTCTCCTTAAAACTGCAGTGAACCAAAGAGTCTCAAAAACGCAGTTTGAAATCACTGGTGTTTCTGACATCTCAAACGACCTTGTAACCAATCACATCCACGTGTGATCGTCAACGAGTGGATCTCTGAGCTGGCGTGAGTGAATGGAGACGGGGCTCATTTGCATATTCATAGAACCGCGTTTACTAAATTAGGCAAGGGTGTAGAGTTACATTCAAGCTATTTTAAGGCATGAAGAAGAAAAAAAATTCAAGGAAAAAACATTTAAATATGTCGTTTTGGTGACCAAAGATGAGTTTTAAGTGATACAATTATTGACTACATGGGGGACTTTAATGGAAACCAAGACAAAAAGTTTGTTAGATATGTGTCTGTGGGATGTTTCCACCCATTTTCAGTGTCTGCAAGGTGAACATTTTGATCACTTTTAAGTCACACAATTTGAGGCATCATTCATGTCTGCAGTGCAAATAATGCAGGATGAGCTACAGTATGTTCCAATGTCTACAATTGAGAGTTTGTTCAAATCCATCCACAGCATGTCCAAAACACCCCTGTTGGTCTCAAAACAAGGGCTGCCATTACTTTCCATATCCACTTGTACGGTTGAGATAAAATGTTGTAAATCTCATTACATGCTTTCCATATGCTGGAGACATACTGTATGCAAATGTGCTAAGTCAGAGATTGCCACTCGTCCCTGCTGCCCCTCTCTCTCTCTCTCTCTCTCTCTCTCTCTCTCTCTCTCTCTCTTTGCACAATTATCTCAAGTCCATGTTCAGTATTCTGTTTCCTTTTGTTTTCCATACAAATAATTAAATTAGACAGTAGAGAAGTATCCTTGATTTCGCCTCCTTGTTTATCAATGGTTTATTCGCTCTCCTGTGGCGTCTTTTATATCAGGATGAGAGCTTTTCACACAAGTGGAGAGACAAGCAGCAATCAGTGCATTTTATGCAAAGCTGAAAACACCATTCGGCTTGTCAGTTTTGCAAGAGGGTGGTCCTCAGCACGTCGAACGGCGCGCTGCTAATAAGCTCGTCATCTGAAAATGCAGCTTGGCTTCTTTGTGAAATGAGTAAGCGGTCGACTGGAGTGCTGTTATTATGAGGGATTCTCTTGAGTTTAGAAAAATACCAGAGGTAATGCAAAACTAATAGGTCGGTAAACAGTTATATAGATTGTGGTCTGCAATGCAATAACCTTTTATGAAACAGGCTTGTTCTTTCTATGGCACGACAGGATACGGGCTTCCCCTTGAGTGAAAAGGAGAAAAACAGAAATATAAAAAAAGGCAAAGCGGGGCTCCTTACTGGGATTAGAGAAAGGAGAGGCATGACCGGCATACTGATGGAGACGAGGTAGAAAAATATTGAGTGCTAGTATGTAGTCCATGTCTGACAAATGGCCTTTACAGTGAAGGGCGCCCAGCAATAAAGGACATGGGTATGTGACTGTCCAGAGGACGAGACAATGCACCAAAATAATTGGGAGGATGGCGTATGACATTTTGAGTAGCTTTACTCAGCACTAAACAGATGAAAGACACAGAGGAAGCGCAAGGTTAGCACGGTCGGCTATGGGTAAAAAAAAAAAAAAAAAAAAAAGGAGCTTTGAAAACGGATCTCCGACGTGCATTGTGTGGGTGGGGATAGTCCACTAATGACTTGAAGATAAAACAGAAGGTCTGGTAGATTCATGAAGCCTAACGTTTCAAAGAGCGGCAATGGAATATTTTTATCGGCAGCGAGGGTGAAAGAGAAGTGCTGTGAAGCAGAAAGACGGAGAGGAAGGCTGACAGCTCACTGGTGGAAGATGACAGGAGAGGGAGAGGGAGCGGGAGAGGGAGGATATTTGAGGGAAAGTGTAACACAGGGATGCTGTCAAGCCTCAAGCAAGCTCCATTTAACAAGCTGCAAGATTGAGGGACGGAGGAGAATTCAGGGAGCCGGGCGAGAGGATCTACAGGCTCCTCTGCCTTCTGCATGTGCACGTGAAAATATCTCACATGGGTTTGATTATGTAAACATGGTTGAAGGAGGAGTTGGTGAACGGTCACATGATATTGAGGCATTGTGATAGATGTTAATGCTAGATTGTGATTGTGATTGTGATAGATCTATCTATCTATCTATCCATCCATCCATCTATCCATCCATTTAATAATAATTATAATTTGTTGCATTTATATAGCACTTTTCTGGGTACTCAAAGCGCTTTACATGAAAGGGGGAATCTCCTCAACCACCACCAATGTGCAAGATCCACCTGGATGATGCAACGCCAGCCATATTGCGCCAGAACGCCCACCACACACCCGCTTACTGGTGGAGAGGAGACAGTGATGAAGCCAATCAGTATATGGGGATGATTAGGAGGCCATGATGGACAGAGGTCAAGGGGCAAATTTGGCCAGGATGTCGGGGTTAAACCCCTACTCTTTTTTCGAAGGACATCCTGGGATTTTTAATGACCACAGAGAGTCAGGACCTCGGTTTAACGTCTCATCTGAAGGACGGTGCTCTTTAACAGTATAGTGTCCCCGTCACTATATTGGGGCGTTAGGACCCACACAGACCACAGGGTGAGCACCCCCTACTGGCCTCACTAACACCTTTTCCAGCAGCAACCTGGTTTTCTCAGGTGGTCTCCCATCCAGGTACTGACCAAGCTCAACCCTGCTTAGCTTCAGTGAGCAACCAGTCTTGGGCTACAGGGTGATATGGCTGCTGGCCATTTATCCATCTATCCATCCATCTATCTGTCTGTTGATATATCTATTCAGATAGACAGATATCCATCACCTACTGTAGATAGATAGAGGCTTGTAGAGATGTTGTGGATTGTTCACATGTGAAGCATTAATTGTCCAGAGATGAATGTTTCCCTGCATTCATCTCACAGTGGTGTATGATAGAGATCTCATAGACAGACACTTCTTTTCATCTGCTCTTCTAAATAATGGTTGAATTGAAGAATGGCTGAATAAAAACAACATTTCTTATCTGTGTGCCTCCCGTAGATAAACCCACCCTCAGATGCATCTGTGCCACATCCACACACAGAGACCATGGGCTTCAGATCAGAGATGAGAGAGGCCATCTTATCTGTAACAGTCCAGAATCACTTCAAGCATGTTCACACTCGCTACACTCCCATGAGACACAGATCCAACATCCTAAGTCCTTCCCCCTGGCCCCATCTCCCCCAACCACGTATCGAACACCCACAGCACATTTATCTTCCCTGGACAGACTAAATGTCAACCCTTACACCATGCTGGAATGTGATTAGCTAGTGCTAATAGCAATGATGGAGCTAATTTTGTTCAAGCCTCCCTCCTATGTTTCATTTATCGGTTCTCTCATTTGGCCGGCTTTTCTCGCTTGCGTTGGCTGATGGATGGGAATGGATCCCGCGGCACAAATTTTTGCCGGTAGCATTCACACATGCAGGCGCAAGTACAGACAGGTCCTGCTCTCACAGGCAGGCAGCCATTTTAGAGCTGTTTAATCTATAGAAGAGCTGTGTCTGAAATAAATGCATGCTGTTTTTACTCAACTCATTTGAAATGGCTTGAGTTATATTTAAATATTTACTTTTTGAAGGTTAAGTAATTTCTTGGAGAGACTTTTCTTTCATTACAATGTATGTGATGTGTGAATGTGAACAGATATTTTTAATATTTGCTTTGTATTAAGTTACTTTTTAAGTTTTTCTACCAATTATAATGTTAGATGTACATTAGAAATGTACCATTATGACCTTTCATATTTTAATTTAGATTTATTTTTAAATACATTTTTACATTTTCTTTCCATAAGAGATATAATTCCAAAGCAAGTTAAAAAGGTTCACTACCTTTCAAAAGTTTGGGGGCTGTAAGGTTTTTAAATGTTTTTGAAAAAAGTCTCTTTTGTTCACCAAGGCTGTCTTTATTTGATGATAAATACAGTAAAAACAGTAATATTGTGAAATATTTTTTTTTTTTAAATGTTTTGTTAAATGTAATTTATTCCTGTGATCAAAGCTGAATTTTCAGCATCATTACTCCAGTCTTTAGTGTCACATGATCCTTCAGAAATCATTTAAGTATGCTGATTTGCTGCTTAAGAAACATTTCTTATTATTATCATCAATAATTTTGTGGAATCTTTGTTTTTCTTTTTTCTTCTATTCTAATTTTACGAATAGAAAGTCCAATAGAACATCATTAATTTGAAATAGAAATCTTTTGTAACATTATAAATGTCTTCACTGTCACTTTTGATCAATTTACTGCCTTTTTGTTGAATAAAAGTTTTAGTGACTCCAAACTTTTGAACGACAGTGTAAATTTTTATTTTATTTATTAAACCTTTATTTAACCAGGAAGAGACTCATTGAGATTAAAAATCTCTTTTACAAGAGTGTCCTGGCCAAGACAGGCAGCAGTACTATACCACACATACAGTACATACAAAATATACAAAAACACTAGAAACATAAAACAACTAACACAGCAAATCTTTCAAAGTCAACTACAATCCTAAAAACACGCTAGGTAAAACATCTGCAGCCAGATGTGTCTGCCTCCATGTCAATCAACAACCTCTTAAAAGCGACCAATGAGACGAGCTCAGTAAGTTTCATGGATTTCTGTAAATTGTTCCAAGCAGAGGGAGCCGCAAACTTAAAAGCCTTTTTTCCTAGCTCAGTTCTGACCTTTGGGACAGATAGCAGGAAAAGATCCTGGGAACGAAGATTATAGGACCCGGTACTATTTATACTGATATAGGTCAGAAGGTAGGGTGGGAGGAGACCTAAAATAGCCTTGTAGATGAAGATAAGCCAGTGTTGAAGTCTACGTGTTGATAGAGAGGGCCATCCAACACGTTCATACAATTCACAATGGTGAGTGAGGGCCTTCATACCAGTGATGAACCTCAGAGATCCATGGTATACAGTGTCCAGTGCATGTAAACTTTGAGATGACGCATGCATATATAAAACATCACCATAGTCAAGTACAGACATAAACGTGGCAGCGACCAGCCTCTTTCTAGATTTGAACGAAAGGCAGGATTTGATTCTAAAGTAAAATCCTAATTTAAGTTTTAATCTTTTTGCTAGCTGCTGAATATGAAGGCTAAAAGAAAGAGATTCATCAATTAAAATACCAAGATATCTATACTTAGAAACACATTCAATTTTCATACCCTGGGAAGTAAGGATTGATGGGAGATTTGACTTAGATTTTGAATTTGAAAAAAGCATGACTTTAGTTTTATCTGCGTTTAAAACAAGTTTTAAATCATAAAGATTCTGTTGAAGCGTATTAAAAGCAAGTTGTAACTGGGAGCGATGTAAATGATGCATGATCACAGTTTAACATTCTTATTTCAAGCTTGTGTAAAATTGTTCAAACATGAAATGATGTCACCTGCCAAATGAAGTAGCTGCTGTCTTGACCTCAAACTGACCAGTTGCCTATCTGTCTCTTCTCAACAGGTGGTCGCCTCCTCTGCCTGGTGTTATGGCTTAACATGGTGCCAGTGATGAATGGCTGCCCGGCGAAGTGTGTGTGCTACAGCGAGCCGAGGCCAACCGTGGCCTGTCAGCAGCAGGGTCTGTTCTCCATTCCCACTGAGATCCCCGTCCGTAGCCAGCGAATATTCCTCCAGAGCAACAAACTGACAGTGGTCCGATCAACCAGCTTTAGTTCTGTGCATAACCTCACGGTCTTGTGGATGTACTCGAATAATATCAGCCATATTGAGGCGGGGGCCTTTTACGGGCTGGAGAGACTGGAAGAATTAGACATCGGCGACAACAGCAACCTTCGCATCATAAGTCCCACCGCATTCCGCGGTCTGACCAAGCTGCACACCCTTCACCTGCACAGATGCGGGCTGTCCGAGCTCCCGGTGGGAGTTTTCCGAGGACTCTTCTCGCTCCAGTATCTGTACCTGCAGGATAATAACCTTCTGGCCCTGCACGAGGACACTTTCCTGGACCTGGCGAACCTCACCTACCTATTCTTACATAACAACAAGATCAAGGTGGTGACCGATCACATGCTGCGTGGTCTCACCAACCTTGACCGCTTGCTCCTGCACCAGAACCGCATTATACACGTGCAGCAGCGGGCTTTCAACGATCTGGGCAAGCTGACAACCTTGTTTCTCTTTTTCAACAACCTCACCATGTTGACAGGGGAGGCCATGAACCCTCTGGTGTCCCTCCAGTACCTAAGGCTCAATGGGAACCAATGGATTTGTGACTGTCGAGCCAGGCCGTTGTGGGACTGGTTCAAACGCTTCAAAGGGTCTAGCTCCGAGTTGGAGTGCCACCTTCCCACCTCTCTGACTGGGAAGGACCTGAAACGACTGAAAAGTGACGATTTGGAGGGGTGCGTGGACTCTCCAGCACAGGTTCAAACCAGTATCTTCAACACCAAGGCACGCTCTGGAAAGTTCCTCTCCCTTGAAGATCCTCTTGTCGAAAGCATTCCCAGGTGCTGTCTTTCGGATAATGACAAATCCTCCATTATCTCCAGCAAGTCCCACCCAGATCCTTCATCCTACAACAGCCGGCAGATCACCAACAATCCCCTGAAAGAAAAGGAGAACATCTCCAAGACCAAGTTTCGGGAGGTTGATCAAACGAAAAACGACACTCGTAATAAGCAGAGTCTCAATGATGGTCCTTTGGGAACCATGTCCAACCACCTTGACCAGACCTTGGACAAAATTGACCCAGAGCTGCTGGACAATCTGGAACCTTCTACAGCGCCATCTAGGAAGAAAAAAAAGTGCTCCAAAAAGCCCAAATCAGACCAGTATTGCCTAAAGGGTCATGGGTCTACCATTCAAGTATTGGCTGTTCTCTTTCTCCCCTTGTTCTGGTTGTCTCTGGTTTTGTCCTAGTTCATACTCTCATCCATCAGTTTGCTCTTGACAATGACACAAAATACCTGCAGTAGCCTGAGTGGACAGACAAAAGACGTTGAAAAGGGGGTTACGACGTTGCTCCGCATGGTTGAGAATAAAGTTGCAATGCTAATGACGCATTAAAAGAAATGGATGCCTTTACAGAATACATGAAATCTAATGTATATAAAACTGGGTGCCCAAATGTTTGTTCTATGTACTTTTAATGTGCTGTGTTTAAGCAACACTGCGAAGAGCTCCCTATTCCCACATCACCTCCAAAAAAGCTGACCAGAAAGTGACTATTGTAGATGAACCACTTAAAAAAAGAAGAAAAATCCTTAAACCATGACTAAACCAGATCGCCGAAAGCACCCAGGAATGTTGCTGATATGAAACCGAAGGGAAATGACATTTATTTATTTTTGTTCCCAATATTTTTTTTTTCTTTCTTTTAAAAGTGATACATTTGTTTGATGCTGTTTTTTATGTTTCTAAGTATTTCAGTAAAGACACATGTTTAATTCTCCCCAAATATGTGCTATGTTCTGTTTGCGTCATGACACACTGCAGGTGGCATCTTGGGAAGGAATGCTGTCTATTTGTTCACTGACATTGCGATGGAATTATAGATATGCATTTTATTTTGCTGGTGTACGAGCATAAATATATGACAAATAAAATATCTCATTTTTTACAGATTGACTTCTCAAGTGACTGAAGAACAACAGCATGCATATAGTTATATTGAATATTAAAAGATCCATTAGTGATCAAGAAGGTTTTTAATTCAATTCAATTCAATACAAATACTAAATTAAACCCAGGGGAACTGAATGTCTATTTCGTGTATATTCCATTAGGATTGAAACCTCAAAGGCGCATATTGCTGCTCATTAATGAACTTTAACACAATGACTAATGATTCATCCATGTGTGAAGCTCAGAAATTCACAACATGAAGAGTGCCAAAACAACCAGGCATCTTTCATTACCAAATTAATGGATGCGACACTGACTGAATTTGAGAAGATTCCTCATAGTACACATTTCTTCGACTTGGCATTCACTATTAAGGACTTTCAATAATATTATGACAGAAGCATAATATTAAGCAGAATATTAAGAAGCATTTGCTTGTGGTGTGATGAAATAGTGATTAAATTTGTATGGTAAATTGCACGTCAGTAGCAGTAAAAAAAATCACATCCTTTGGCTACGTCTGGCATCAAGTTGAAAAAATTTTATTGCAATGATTTACAGCACTGCACTAGACATTTTTTTTTAAAGACTAACCACCACAGAATTGCATGTAATTATAAATAATAATAATAATAAAAAAAATTATGCATTTCATTAAGATATTATAATAGGTTTGGGCAACAAGGTGATGGGATTTTTTTATATATATATATTTTTTATATTGTGCAAGTTTCTCCCAAACCTTTATAGTTACTGTATGCAATCGTTCACATTCAGAGTAAATGGAAAAAACTCATTTTTAATTTGTATTTAAAGAAAATACTGAAACTGGATGGACAAATGACAACACATTATTGTGATAATACATTTCCTAAACTAAAGGAAGATTAAATGCTATTTAAAAAATAATTTAATGTCAAAATCATTCAATATGTTAATGTGAACCATATGCCACATTATTAATATACACAGTGCATCCACTCATTTATTATCAAGTGATGCTATTGTTTCTCTCAACTTGAAAAACACAAGAACTCAATTTTCTCATATTCCATAATACTCTAACATAATTAACATATAGAAAGACATCAACTAGCAGTTCAGACTTTTGTTGTCATCTAGTGAAGTAGCCTCTTCAACAGGGATCCAAACACTCTTACATATTTATTCATTTAAAAGAGAAACCTTGCACCATATATGCCAAATTTGGAATGGAAATATCACGTGAAGAATGAACAACCTCTAATCAGTTGTGCACTGAAAAGTGCTCAAGTATGGGTCATAGACTATCACACTGTAGGAATCCATGTTCTGTCCTCTCCTATAAACAGATGGCGGAGCGTGCTGGGATTGTTTGCGGATGATGACCCATTGCTTTGTCAATTCTGGCCGGCGCTCAAGTCCTCGTCCGATGCCTTCAACTACTCGTGCGCTGCAGGAGTCTGGCATAAGACAGCGATGCACACTTCAGTAGGGAGAGGTTTAGCCAACAGTAGTATGTTATACTAAACACACTCCTGTCAGCTCACTTACGCCCCGTCTACACTGCTTGTGACACAACAAACCTAGAACACTCAGGTTATAATCAAAGAAGCAATCTAAATTACATACAGTAGGCGTGCACTGACGAAAATACTTTGTTGGTTATAATAGGAGTGTAATCGTATTGCTGCTGTTGCACACTTGCAGTGTAGATGGTGTGCAATTATGAGGACAAACACTTGAGGTTTAAAAGGTCAACAGTATTCATAAAATCTTTTACTTACTGAGAAAACAATGTTGTGCAGCATTGTGTGCACTGGGAATGGATTGGTTCAAGAAAAATAGGCATTTCATATTAGAACAGAACCAGACGACGCCCCATCTAAAACACAGCTAGAACTCATTGGTTTAGACTTAAGTAGTATAGGTGACACAAGCAGAAAAAGAAAGTCATTTTAGATGCAGAAAAATACCCCTAAACCTAACCCTACCCATAACTTATCCTTAAAAGGGAAATGACAAGAGAATAACACTGATGTAGAAGCACCTAACCCTGGCTGTAAGCCTAAACTTGACATTAACTGTAAACTGGTCCCTCAACTTGTATATAGAATATGTCACTCACAATAAGTGTAATGTTAGTATTGTTTAATATTATTGACCAGCTTTTATTATATATTTTCAGTTTTTATAAACATTTTTTTTAAAGTTTCAGAAACCCTGTTCTCTTCTTTTTTTTGTTTTATTATATTTAATTCTACTGAGCTTTAAATTACTTTTATTTCAGTTTTAGTTTTTTTGTGTTTTTTTGTATTTTAGTACTTCAGCTTCAACTTATTTTATTTCAGTCATTTCATTTCTAATTCTCATTTAAGTTTTTTAAGTTTTTCATCTAATATTTATATTTTATTTCAATTAATTAACATTATTTGAATAGTTTTAGTTGACAATAACAACGCTGTTCACAATAAGACTCAACAAAGCCATTTTTCTTTTACGTTGACTTAAGAATATAAAGTTCATTGATTTTTGTTCATCTGGAAGTTCAACAATACACTCATTTAATTACAGATGTAAAGGCAAACTTTTGATGGTTTAATAGAAATGTACATTTTCCAGGTTATAGCAAAAATAATAACTTATCCTGCACATTTATTTCTAGTCAAAACAGGCAACAGACAAAACAGTACAAATTCCATAAAGTAAATAGAATAAACTGAACCTGGATGTACAAAGGAGAATTAATTATTTAATACATTTAGCTCTACTGAATAAAGGCAGAATGCTAGATAATAATTTCATGATAAAATGTTTAATGTTAAAGTGCCCCTATTATGCTATTTTAAAGGTTCCTAATTTTATTTGATAGATTCAATAGGTTTACATGCATAAAAGGACAAAAAAACACTTTATTTTTCTCATAATATACAGTGCAGCATCACATCTTTTCTCACAGTGTCTGAAACGGTTCGATCAATGATTCAGTCTCTCTTAACCCCTCCTTTCTGAGTGCCTACTCTGCTCTGATTGGTCAGACGGCCCAATGTGTTGTGATTGGTCTACCGCTTATAAGGCATGTCGGAAACTAATGGTGTGTTCACACTTGCAGTTCGTTTCGCTTGATTCGTTTGGTCCAAAAAAAAAAAAAAAAAAACATTTAGTCCTGGTCTGTTAAGCATTCATATTGCCATTTTAACACCAAACCTAAAGATACCAAACCTAAAGGCACAGGGATATGTTCACAACCTGATTAGTCGGCTTTTATTACATATATTTTGTGACAGAACTAACCGAACATCCCAAACAATGCTGTGTTCTGGGCAGTAGCGTTTTTTGGCACGGGCGAACCGGGCAATCGCCCGGGGCGGCATTTTTGGGGGGGCGCCGCCGCCGGCACGAGCAGAAAATAAAAATACAAAAAATAAATCTGCGCCGCGAAGCGGTTTTCTATTATCTATCATTTCACTGTGTGGGGAATTGGCAAATTTGCGCCCCCTGCAGCTGCAGGCGCCCCTGCTTGCTGAGAAGATGCCGTGCACAGAAGCTGTTTGTTTGAGAAGGGGAAAGGGGAGGGGGCGCGGAGGCGCGGGCGCGGATGACAGTTCAACTCTGGGTCTCTCCCAAATGGAACGGACAAGGGGGGAGAACGGGGGATCCATATAGTTATCTAAGTCAGTCACACTTAGACTTTCTTCCAAATAACGCACATTTCATTCAGAATATTATAAATACAGGCCTCTATATTTCCTGCACATTTTTGTTTTTCTGAATTGTCTGCATGGCTAATAAAAATAGGTAATACAAAACGATTACTTGGTCACCACCACCAAGGTGAATTGGTTTAGTCTTGACTTCTGGTCGTGACTCGTCGTGAGTGACAGTTGGTATGGAGGGGATCAGGGGAAATCTGTTGATTGTCGATGTCGAGTACGTGCCAAATAAGAGATGGATCATGGACAAGAAAGGTCAAAGCCATCAGGTGCCCAATTTAGAAACGAGCGAAAGATAAAGGTATGCAACTATGTTTTCTCTGTATGATTACGGTCTCCATGTCATGAATGAAGGGGCAATATTAATTGGTGCGTATAACTCTTATTTGTTAGCCTTTTTGCTATGATTTTTGCTATGCTTAACAATAATTCGGTTTTAACTCAAACACGAGATCTAATTTCACCATAATATTGTGCTTTGCAACAAAACTGTTACAAGTTCAGTTATTACACTGCAAAAAATGCTTTTCTTAGTATTTTTGTCTTGTTTCCAGTCGAAATATCAAACATTTCTTAAATAAAGATGCATAACGTTATATTACTAAAGTAGTAAAATGACATAAGATATTAAGTCTTGTTTTCTGGTGGAAATAAATAAAAATTGAGTTTTTGCTTAAAACAAGCAAAACATGATCTGCCAATGGGGTTAGAAAAATTATGTCCAAATTGGGGGGGAATTGGGGGGCGCTCGAAGGGGGTCTCGCCCAGGGTGTAATTCAATGTAGAACCGCCACTGGTTCTGGGATAAATCTGATCGTTGTATTGTATGTGCTTAGCCTTCATATGATGGTATTTTGACCAGCTGAGAACTCGTGAAGAGCTTGTAAAGGAGTCAAAACAGCGGCAGGAATCCCTCCGCCACACAAAAGAAGATCTGCTGTGAGGAGACACGGTTCTGATGCCTGTACCGAATTGTGATGGACAACATCGCGACTATGATGAGAAAAAACAGGTATGCTTGAGTATTCTGTCCTTTTTAGGGTCGCATCTTCCAGTTTTTGGTTCGTAAACATGTCTTTGGTCCGTGTTGCGTTCATTTACATATCATTTGAACCGCACCAGAGTTCGTTTGGAAGCTTGTTTGGTGCTCACCAGGGTTCGGATGGCAGCGTTCACGCTTATTCAAATGAACCAGGGTTAGTTTTAATCGAACCAAACATGCCAAGTGTGAACACACCTTAAATGCCTATTGCAATTTTTGAAGGCTTTCTCAGCTCTTGATACAGTGATACAAACAGTAACGATGGCTTCCATTCCAGTGCGAGTCCTCGTCCTTTGGAGTACATGCATGCAAAGTGGATTTGCTTTTCACAGCACAGAAAACGGCATCTTCTCTACATGTCATATTTGTGTGGCAATAGCGTCTCCACACGAACCACACGATATGCACTACAAGGTGCATCCACTCAGCATTATTTAAAATTCAATCCTAAAACGAAGGTATTCAAGGAACTTAAACATAAGGACATCGCTGGGATGAACTCCACAGGTTAAAGCAGAAAATACAGTCTTAAGATGTTGTTTTTTTAAAACATATTGACTTGCGTTGAGCGAGGGCTGTCTGGGGAACGGTTGTTTGATGTGCTTCCTCTATTCTTTTTAGAAGTAAAGGTCACTGGTTTTGCAATGACCTGTTCGGGGTGACTGACATTCAAAGTTTTTCATAGCTTGTGGCTTTAAATGAAACCCCAGAGTAAAAACCATCCATCATTTATCCAAAAAAGAAAAAGAAAAAAAAGGACTGCACTGTCACTACAGAGAATTCACATCTTCTGCAAGGTTTCTGGGTCCACAGAAATGACTTAAAAGCCCACATTTAACCTTTATCGGCACAGGAAAAACGTTCTGCCGGAATACTGCGTATGAGTTTTATGAGGGCCGTCTACACGTCGTAATAAGGAGGAAAGTGGGAAGTGATGGCACTGGGGAGGGGAAAGTGTCTCTGTCATAATGTGCAGTGGTAATTATCAGTCTTACTCTCTCCGGGCGCCGAGCCGAGGAGCCGCTGTATTTACATCATCTGCCCCGGGCTTCTGCCGCAGCCTTGCGAGAGGATGAAATTGAGTTTATTTACGCCACCCACTCTTAGTGTCGCACAATATCACTCATCACGAATCTCCACAGGAAAATCACACACGCGGTGGGCCGATGAGTGTCCAACAATCAGACGTGCTTTATGTGTTTTGATTGGATTGTGATGTAAATGAAGGTCGTTTGATGTCTTTTAATCAACTTCTGTTGTTAACCTGCAGCCGCCTTTCAACACAAGAATGAAAATGGCTGTAGTGCATGAAGCCGTTAAACTACATGGATCATTATGGTATTTTCCAAAAAATAAAATAAAATAAAAAGACTCAGTGACACTTTATTTTACAATGTGCTTGTTACATATTTTACATTTACTGTACTTACAATAGTAATAACAGTAAAGTATGCATAATTACATGCAACTAAACCTCAACCGAATCCTAATCCTATATTGCTGACTATAACCTATACCTAATCCTACCCTAACCCTATATTAAAAAATATTGCAGACTACTTACAAAGCACTAAATGGTTTAGCTCCGCAGTACTTGAGCAAGCTCTTAACGCATTATAGTCCTTCACATCTACTGCAATCTCAAAATTCCGGCCGGTTGATAATACCTAGAATATCAAAATCGACTGCAGGCGGTAGATCCTTCTCCTATTTAGCACCTTAACTTTGGGACAGTCTTCATAACATTGTCCGGGAGGCAGACACACTCTGTCATTTTAAATCTAGACTAAAAATACATCTCTTTTACCTGGCATTCATATAGAATATTACATTTCTATTATTTAAATCAGTTAATTGATTATTGGGCTGCCTAGATCAGGTCAGCCGGAACCGGGGACACTTCACATAACACCTGATGTACTCGTTACATCATAAGAAGAATGGCATCTACGCTAATGTTAGTCTTTCTGTTTATTCCGAGGTTTTCTGAAGTCAGCCGGATCCGTGCCGTATCCAGATCAGATGGTTGGACCTGCGCCTGGACCCATCCACGGCGCATCCCATCAGCCCTGTGAAGGCCTCATCGACACGACAGCCATTGGCACTGATCCTCAACAAAGTCGCCTCCATACCGGCGAGATGACTCCAACTTCCAACCAGATGGAACTGGATAATATTCTGAATGTTCTGATCCAGTCTGACTTCTGACCTGTAATGCTGCCTGGATCACAATCATACACTGTTTGTTCGTTGGCCAGAGGAGAACTGGCCCCCGACGGAGCCTGGGTTCTCCCAAGGTTTTTTTCTTCATTCTGTCACCTTGGTTGGTTCCTTGCCACTGTTGCCTTGGCTTTTGGCTTGCTTAGTTGGGGACATTTAATATTCAACAATATTTTTGATCTGCCTTACTTAAGGTGGACGATGACGCAATTTTCTTCTAGAAACAAACTTTGTTGAAATATTTTCATGTTATCACTGTGAAGCTGCATGCTTTGATACAATCTGCATGGTAAAAAGCGCTATATAAATAACGGTGACTATAGTAAGTACATGTTGTTAATTAATATTACTCAGTACTTAAATATATAAAATATATAATTACACTGTAACAATGACACCTTAAAATAAAGTGTAACCATGTATGCATTAATCCTAAAGAAAAGACATAAAGAAAAAACTTTTTTTGCAATTTATTTGCATTATATAGAGTGCCTAAGAGACATGGTGATAAAAAAAGAGAAATAAATTTGTGTTTTTGCATTCACTTATAAAACCTTTTTATTTTCCTGAGAAACTTTGTTTGCTAGCAAAACTTTTAATATGAGGTGGGAGGAAAATTTATATTTCAAGGCTTTTTGCGAGCGAATGGTTCATGGGGGAGAGCAGAGTACAACGAGGCTAAAGGCACACCCTAAGAAAAATGTGCTTTTCACTTCTCCCATAGTGTATGATTACAGGAAAAGTATATGTTTGTATTGAACATTGATGGAGCAACAGATTTTGTGTGAAAATGAATAATACAAGGGTCTTGGTTTTAGGTTTTTGGTCTAAAAATCGTATAAATGTTTGAGGTGGTGAGGGAGGACTTTTACCCCACACACAGGGTAATACCACAGGGTAATACCAGCATGGGGTAAAATGCACAAAGTATTGATACAAACACTTTAGCTAAAATAATATGTTTTTAATAATGTCTAAGTTAATACTTGTTCAAAACGATCAAAGTTTAGCAAAATTTGCACTATTTTCGGTTAATTTTGATAAATAAAAGAAATTAAAATATCTAAAAAATATATTTAAAAAATACAGAAACAAAATTATTTTAAAAAGTAAAGATTCTGAAAGCATTGCATGAGATCCTATAATAATTTAATAAACCTTTACAGTAGTAACACATAAATATGACATTTTATTATATGATTAATACGTTTAAATGTGATTGTTTCATTTTCAATCTAACCATGTCATGTTAACAAATGGAAAAGTCAGCCGGCTATTTAATATCATGTTACTTATTGTGCCTTAAAGGCACCATCCGCACCATCCATGTGGACTCAAAAATTAAGAAAATGTAAAAAAAAGTGCTAAACTTAATTTGTGTGCCATCTAGTAGTTTAAAAGAGAATAAAGTCAAATGCGCCTTTTACCCCGGTGCGACTTTAGGCCCGTTGTACCCTAATACTTTTGGAGAGAATGCAAAGGTTCTTGAGGGAATGCAAAACTTTTGCGAGTGACTGCAACGTTTCTCGTTGAACGTAAACGTTTTGCAAGGTAAAACACAAATAAATATGTTTCCTCCCATCTCAGGAAACTCTGCATTCGTTTGCAAAAATTTTGCATTCCCCCAAAACTTCATGTTCAGCAAACCTTTTTAATATGAGATGGGAGGAAAATGCAAAGTTTGCAAACGAATGCAGCAGCATGAAATATAGTTTTTCCTCCAACCAAAAAAGTTTTTAAAGCAAACCCAACGTTTCTCAGGGGGAATGCAACAAATGTAAATTTTTTTCAAGGAATGCAGAAATTTGGTAAGTGAACACAAAAGCATTGAAATACCAGAAAGCAAAATAGTGTCGGCCCAGATCCGGCCCACATCTGGGCTGTGTGGAATCCGCGTGTATCAGATGTGAGCCAGATGTGATCCGACACTATGTTGCTGTCTAGGATGCATTTTTTTTAGGATCACCATGTCCCTTTAGGGGCACTGTAGCATTAAATGTATTCAGGAAAAAAATGCTTGACACTCTCCTTGTTTGAAAAAACCCTACCATTTCAATGTGGCCTCAGACATCTGGATGCCGCTGTGCAGTTTTAATATTCACAAATATGCGGCTACTTCCTGCTTAAGCCATTGACCACAAGCTGTGTCGGTATATTTGCTGGGAATCATCCACTGTAGATAATCTGCACAAATTAAGAGAAGATCTTGTGGAAAATCCAGAGTTTATCTCACAGTGAATGAGGGGATTAAATGCAGAAGCTTTGCAAATCCCAGCAGCTAGCCATTGTTTCCGATTAACCTTCACAAGCAGAATAGCTTGAAGGAACGCTTAAAAGACACTGATCTGCAGCTGAGGTCAAGAGACAGGAAATAAGTGAACAGTTCCCTCAGGGACACCAGAGAACATCCTCTGAATGTGAGAGACTGGGATGGAGAAGACATTAGTTGGAGTGGCTGCGTTTTGGGGTTTGCAGACTTTGACTACAAAAATATCAAAAAAAATGTTTTCCCTTTCTCTACACTGCAAAAAGTGATTTTCTTCCTCAGCATTTGTCTTGTTTTCCAGTACAAATATCTAAACTTAAAATATAATTCTTAAATATTAAGGTATTAAGTCTTGTATACTGACAAATGTATCCAAATTAAGAAAGTTTATGCTTAAAAGTGAGGTATGCAAAATAGGGTTAAGAAAACAAGACTTAATATCTTTGGTGATTTTGCTTCTCAAAGAATGTTTAGATATCTGTAATGAAAAACAACAAAAATACTGAGGAAGAAAATATTTTTTTTTGCAGTGTATAAACTCACTGGGCATTGGAGGCAACCATTTTGAGTTGTCTATTTGTACTTGCCTGAAATAACAGTCTCTGCGTCTATGACAATCTGTAGGCATCCCGCACCGTTCTGAAGACATTCTGCTATGCTGGGACTGAGTTGTGAGTCTGCGGTATACCCTGTTATCATAAGAACGGAAAACAGAAAATTAGGCTTAATTATATCACCCTCCCATCTGCACCACAGACTCATTCCACAGCAAACTGGCAATTTGGCAGCGACACAACATCTCAATATAGGCAAAAAATGTGACTCAAGGGACTTATACAAATGTTGTTGATATGTCAATTACTCTGTCAATGGCTCTAAAATGCTCATTTAAATTGATTTTAGTACATTCTGTCTCGCAGTTTAATACGTGTTTTTTTTTTGGTTTTTTTGTAATAACAAGGCATCAACTGATGTTACCTTCTAAAGGCACAATCAAGTGCTACGAGAGGCTTAATGGCGAAATGTGAGAGGACAAAATAAGACAAACAAATAAAATCGATATCTAAGGCAAATATTATTACTTAAGTTGATTTGACCAACAGACAAATGGTTTGTTTGTTCATCTCCCAAACAAATCATTCTGCCCATTTTTGTGAACCAGCTCAATCAATTCACTGATAAGATCCAATTCAAAATAGCAATTTGTTCTCATATCTAACAATCTCTACTTGAACATGGCAAGATTATCTGTGAATCAGTTTATTCTTCAAAAAAAATATTACACAAGTCATTTGGATCACATTGATGAACCTTTTGCTTTTGCATCCTTTCTGAACTATTGATCTATTCCTTAAATATTCTTATCACAAATTTCATGTTTTTATATGTTCAGGCTGCAGATTAGCAGTGAATTATTTTAGCATGGGAGGAATATGACCATCTGGCTAAAGACTGCAAACACATTTCACATGCTTTTAGCCTGTGGCCATAAGAGCATGACCATTGAGGGCCATTTGAACTTTAGTTTATCAACAGTATGGTTGTGCCAAATGGCACAGCAAAGCTGCAAAGATTACAGAGGCTGAGCCAAGAAGTGGAACGTGTGGGTATTGAATACAAATGTAATGTGAGTTAACAAATAGAGAGAGAGAAAATATCTCTCATTCACTAATTGCTTAATGGGGTGGTAACTTTAGTTAGTGTGTAATTTAGATTTTTGAGCATAAACAACATCTGCAAAGTTACTATACAGAGTTCTCAGCAAAGGAAGATATTTGCTTTTAAAGAAATCATTTTTTAAGGACTACAACAAATGGCAGGTAGGAACTACAGGACATTCCTCCCGGGTTTTATGTAGAATTTACATAAACCCTGCCCCCCGGGAACACGATTTATAGATTGTCATGATATAATATGCTAATCAATGACTAGAAGATAGTTAACTCCACATCAGCTACATAAATTCATCAACTAACCATTCAGAAATGTCCTGTTGGATTCTACATGTTGTCACTTCTTCTTGAGTCTCTCCATCATTGTCTGACTCCGGTTTGAACATAGAAGGGCTAAACATTTTTGAAATTGTCAGTGCATGTCTGTGTGAGGTAAAAGGACACAAGCTGTTAAAGCTCCGCCCTCTGTGACGGGAGCAGAAGCTCATTTGCCTTTAAAGGGACAGACACAAAAACGGAGCTAAACCTTCACATACACACTCTGGGGACACACTCTTATTTTACATCTTGTGAAAAGGGCATTATACCAGCCCTTTAAAAGTGTTGTTCTAAAAAACGTATAATTTTTTTATGTAATGCATTCATCAAGGATGCAGTAGCCTATATTTAATTAATGTGACAGTAAAGACATTTATAATGTTCTTTTAAATGATTTCGATTTTTTTTTTCAAATAAATGTGGTTATCTTGAACGTTCTATTCATTCATTACAAAAAATGTATCACGGTTTCAACAAAAATATTAGGCAGCACGACTGTTTTCAACATTGATAATAATAAGAAATGTTTCTCGAGCAGCAAATCAGCATATTAGATTGATTTCTGAAGGATCATGTGACACTGAAGACTGGAGTAATGATGCTGAAAATTTAGCTTTGCCATCACAGGAATACATTTTAAATATAGTCAAATAGAAAACTGCTATATTAAATTGAAATAATACCTCACAATATGACAGTTGTTGATATTGTTTGTGCATGATATAATACACACAGTGTGTATGTTTTCTGTGCATAAACCGGACTACATTTGCAAAAACATGCATACAACATTGACACACTAAATACCATGTCCTACAATGCACTGTTATAAACTTGACCTTCCATTTCTAGTATGATCAAGACTATGCTATCAGACTGTCAAAAAGTCATTTTTACAAAATGTATATAAAAAAAATAAAAATAACCTAAATACTGTTGAATCAGTTCTCTGGTTCGTGTTGTCAGCAAGATTTTCTTCAGTGCTCTAGAACAAAGCAGAAAAGAGAAAAGCAGTCAAGGAATAACCAGCACAGGACTAATTCAACAGACTTACACATCCTGTTCCAACTTCCAAAGATGTATTTTTTGCACTATGACTGTCTTTTCAAGATCTTTTGAAACTTAAATGCATCATGCATTTTCTTTGGAACTTCATCGTTTATTTCTCAGAAAGTTAATCTAAGTTCCGCATCCATGCTTGAGCTCATCCAACATAATTAGACTGAAGAGGGAAGAGGCACGATGCGCTCTGCAGAAAATGCAGTTCCATTTAATTGAGCTTTAGAGATGCTGTTTGCAAGTCTCTTCATGGAGCCTCTGGTCACTATGCAATTCATTCATGTCTACTTCTGTGTTTTACAGAATTTTTTTTTACAGCATACAACTTTGGAACAATATGAGGGTGAGTAAATAGGGAAGAACATTTATTGGTGGTTGAATTAATCCTGGAGCTTGTGTTTAATGCAGATTAAAGTTCACCCGTTGATTTGATTTCATGTAGCGCAATGTGTTCATCATAAGTTTCTTGAGTGAACTTTTTTAAATTTGCAACCTCCTAAAAGAGGTTGTTTCGATTTTCCGTGATCTTACACGCAACAAGGTGCAAACTTGAGATGCGGAAGTGGTGTGTGTACAAAGCAAACAGTAATGACTCAATTCTTAAGGTTCATGGTCTTCTGAAACCGTAGGCCCGCATGTGGAGGTTGAAGCTGTTCCTCCTCTCTCCTGCATTTGATCCAAAAATAAAATAAAAAACGGCACAACTCCTACAGAACTACATACCAGCCAAACAGTTGATACAGCCGTACATCCAGCATGAGTGTGTAGGCCAGCTGAAAGAGCTGTGCATTTGAACTTCAGCATTTCAAAAAAAGCCAAAACGCCCACTCTCAAACTGGAGGGGTTCACATTTCTCTTTTTAGATGTGAAATGCACATTCGCACAGCCCTTTAACTGTTCCTGCATATAAAAATAATATTAAATGGCATAACTGAACACACATAACTCTGACGTCTACACAGCTTCTTCTGTTGAATCTCATTATGTCTGGGTCACATTTTACCACAAAATCTACATCAATAAAATAATATTATACATATTTGTTTAAATAATGAAAAGAAGCCATGTGTGACAAACTAAGTACACTCTTACTGCTTCCATAGGAAGTATTAGGTTAAGTAGCAGTCGGACGCTGCATGATAACCAAATGTCTTGAAGCAGAAGTTTTGGCTTTTTGCTGGTCTGGAGCATTCAGGTCTGTGTCAAGGAGGAAAGACATCAGCAATCATCTTAGAGAAGCAATTGTTGCTGCCCATCAATCTAGGAAGGGTTACAAGACCATTTCCAAACAATTTGAAGTCCATAATTCTACAGTAAGGAAGCTTATTCACAAGTGAAAACATTCAAGACAGTTGGCAATCTTGCCAGGAGTGGACATCCCAGCAAATTGAAACCGATGTCAGACCATGCAATGCTCAGAAAATTTACAAAAGACCCATGAACTACACCTCAGACACTACAGGGATCAGTTAGCATGTAAAAATGTTAAAGTTCATGACATTACATTTAGAAAAAGACTGGGCAAGCATAGCATGTTTGGAATGGTTGCCAGGAGAAAGTCTCTTCTCTGTATAAATAACATGGCAGCATGGCTTAGGTTTGAAAAGTTGCATCTGAACAAACCTCAAGACTTCTGGAACAATGTCCTTTGGACAGACGACAGCAAAGTGGAGATGTTTGGCCAAAATGCACAGCGCCACGTTTGGCAAAAACCAAACACAGCATATCAGCACAAACACCTCATATCAACTGTCCATCACGGTGACAGAGAGGTGATGATTTTGGCTTATTTTTCAGCCACCTGGGCACCTTGTGGTCATTAAGTCGACCATGAACTCCTCTGTCTGTATACCAAAGAATTCTGGAGTCAAATGTGAAGCCATCTGTCCGACAGCTAAAGCTTGGCTGATATTGGGCCATGCAATAGGACAATGATCCCAAGAACACCAGCAAATCTACAACAGAATGGCTGAAAAAGAAAACAAGCAAGGTGTTGCACTTGTCCAGTCAAAGTCTATACCTCAACCCGACTGAAATTCTGCGGCAGGACCTTAAGAGAGCTGAGCATAAACAAAGGCCCGCAAACCTCAAAGTAATGAAGCAACGTTGTAAAGAAAAGGAGGCAAAAATTCCTCCAGAACAATGTGAGAGACTGATGGTCATTCAGAAAAAAAAAATGCTGCTAAAGGTGGTTCTACAAGCAATTGAATGTCGCACATGGCTTCTCCATTTTGTCTTAATTTTTTCTAAAATAAATAATGACATGTAATTTGCAACATTTAGTTTGTTTTCATCAGTCACGTGTTCTTTGTCTTTGTTTCCCGCCACTCATCTGTTTCCAAGGACACTAATCATTCATCTCAGCTGTTCATCATTTAGTTCATCACCACTGTGTATTTAAGGGTACGTTTACGCAACAACGATATGCTTAAAACGGAGACGTTTTTCCTTTGAGTTTTCCGTGTACAGACGACACCAATGTCAAAACGATCCCCATTCACACAGATCTGCGAAAACGACAAAAAATGCTGTATTCTGCTGCCAGGCCATTAGATGGCGATGATAAACTATAAATTAAACACATAATACATGTGCATGACGTCATCTTCTTCAGAGATTTGCATTTTTGTTGTTTACACGGAGACCGTTTTCAAAAACTCTCATTTTGAAACCTGTTCTCTTACGAGAGGTCTCTCGTACTTGCGTAAGTATCTTACGCTAGGGGAAAACCTCTTTTCCTCGAGATATTGAAGCCAAAAATTATCCTTAATTTTGCAATAATGTAAAACGCATTGCAGCAGCATGCAGACATGGGCGAGACAGCTCGCGCGCCCATTGGCTGCTCTGCGGCAACTGCACCAGCCTATCGATAGAGGCCCCTCATGACGTCAGAACCAATGAGGGTGCTTCGCGCCCATTACGTCATGTCCTGCCGAAATCGGGTGGGGCTAGGGCTATAAATACGGCCCAGAGAGGCTGGTTTGGTAAGTTTTTTCATCTCTTCAGCGGGCTTACGCATCGCTGGATCCTGAGAGGAAGCCGCGCCGTCTGAGTCAAGCACCCAGCGGGATTAGTCTGCATCTGAAGCTGCCGGTCGACAACTCGCCGCCTTCAGTCGCCGTTCCCGCTGACGCTTTCCGGCGTACATATATCCTTTTATTGCTGTGTGTGTGTTCGCCGCTGCGACACGCACACTTATTCCTCTAAAAGAGCACAAGCGTCTTTTTCAAGATGCCTCGTTCATCCTGCGGCTCATGCCGAGCTCCACTCAGCGACGGGGACCACCATGTCATCTGTGTTTCCTGCCTGGGTGAGGATCACGCAGCTATCGCGCTCGCTGAGGGCGGCTGCCCTCACTGCGAATTAATGTCTATGGTGACTCTGCGGACACGCCGGGCATTTTTCCGCGAAGCTGCGCCCGCGCCTTCGCCCGCTGAGCTGCCGCGCCGTAAAAAGAGCCGCGCTCAGCGGGTCCCTGAACCTCCTCCATCCCGCGAAAGCTCGCCGGTGCGCCCGCTAGCTTCGCCGCCTGCTTCACCTCAGTCTCTCACCGCCGGTCAGCGGCCGCCGTCTGCCGCCGCTTCCGCCATTGAGGATTATGAGGAAGTTGTACGGGTGGAGGACGACAGTTGCTCTCTCCTAACGTCGGGCAGTGAGGACTGGTCGAGCTCCGCGGACCTCGCACCATCTTCTCACCGGCCTTCTGGGAAAAGAGCCAGCATCGAGGCGGAGCTTATGCGTTTGCTCGAGCAGGCCGTCGAGAGCCTCGGCCTTGAGTGGTCGACGCCCCAGCAGCCTGCACTCAACCGCCTGGACGGCTGTTTTCTACAAAGGGACCGCGCTTCACAGCCTTCAAGACCAGCCCCCTTCCTTCCTGAGCTTCACGAAGAGGTAGCTAAGTCTTGGAGCGCCCCCTTTTCAGCCAGAGTGCGTGCTCCTGTGTCCGCAGCATTCTCCGTAGTCGACGGTGCTAAGGACAAAGGGTACCACTCTCTTCCTCCCGTCGAGGAAGCGGTAGCCGCCCATCTTTGCCCGCCCTCTGCTGGACGGCGTGCTAAGACGGCGCTGCCATCAAAAGCCTGCCGCACTACCTCAGCTCTGCACGGTCGCGCTTACACCGCCGCCGGGCAGGCTGTCTCGGCGCTTCATTCAATGGCCATACTCCAGATCTTCCAGGCCAACCTTCTCCACAAAATGGACGAGGAAGGACCGGAAGCTGTGAATTTAACGGATTTGAGGAGCGCGGCGGATCTCGCCCTTCGCGCCACTAAATCCGCCGCGCAGGCCATAGGGCGGAACATGGCTTCTCTCACTGTGGCTGAGAGGCACCTATGGTTAACGCTCTCGGAGATGCCGGACTCGGAGCGCTCCGCGTTTCTCGACGCCCCCGTCTCCCCCGCTGGCCTCTTCGGATCTTCTGTCAAGGATTTCGCAGACAGATTCGCTGAGGTTCAGAAAACATCGCAGGCCATGAAACATTTCCTGCCCAAGCGCTCGAGCTCCGCAGCAGGTCGCTCTAAACAGCTGTCTGCTCGCAGCTCCCAGCCGCAACCCTCAGCTGCCGCCGCCCCACAGCGCCGACAGACCAGGGATCAGAGACCGCGCTCTCGCTCCGCCGGCCGCTGCCCCCCGCTGCGTGGGCCACGGCCGAAGATTGAGTTAAATCTCGCCCGAGGCCTCTAAGTCTTCCTAGCCAGTTTACGGAAGCGACGGTGTTCAAGTCCCGCTGCGGCCGGACTTCCACCAAAAATTTTCGCTCGCTCAGTTACAGTAATTGCGACTGTTCCAGCGTATTCTGCAGTAAACAAGTCGGCAGTACAGCCCGCTTGCCTGCACACAAACGCCGTTTTTACGGCGACCCAGATAAATCCCCAAAAGAGTGTATTTTCTGGTATTCCGGCCACGGCCGATGGTGTTATGAGTGTAGTAAAAATGCCCACTGCCCAGTGCCCATTCCTACAAACAGACACGGCCCGCCACACACGGGCCGCACAAATAAAATCGACTCATGTCGGTTGTGCATCAAATGTAGTGATTGTGCCCACGTCCCAGTGCCCGCAAACACTACACACTACATGTCTCACGGTTTCTGTAAAAACGAAACCAACGCACATACAGTCTGCACAAACAGACGGCGTTCTCAGCGTTATGCATGGGCCCGTTGTCCCGCGCCCTCATTCGCTCACAGACATATTAAACCCCACGGGGCTCACCACGCTCGCTCTCTCTCAGCACACAGCTGCAGGAGAACTGAGCGCGGGCAGGCTGCCCGCTGTGTTCAGCGCGCCCCCAGTCTCGCACGCTGCAAACGCGGCGCTCATGTTACAGCACACTGTTGCTCTCCGCTCGCCACTTGGCCGCGACCAGAGCCCAGATATCATTCTACCCCTAGCCACTCACGCGAAAGCGTGGGCAGAGCTCCCCGGGGTATCGAAGTGGGTGCTGAGCATTATAGAAAGAGGCTATTCGCTACAGTTTGGTCGACGCCCACAACGCTAAGCGGCACGAATCGAAACTACGGTGAAAAAGGAAGTAGCACACCTACTTCGAGCCGAAATAGCGAAGTTACTGAGCAAAGGGGCTATAGAACCCTTATCACAAGCTCAGAGCGAAGGGGGCATGTACAGCAGATATTTTCTGGTACCCAAGAAAGACGGGGGTCTCAGACCCATCCTAGATCTAAGACGACTAAACAAAGCACTTATGAAACGACGGTTCAGAATGCTCACGACCAAGAAAATCCTCTCGCAAATTTGCCAAGGGGACTGGTTCATGTCGATAGATCTGAAAGACGCCTATTTTCAAATACAAATAGCGTCACGTCACAGGCGATTTTTGAAATTCGCCTTCGAGGGCCAGGCATATCAGGACACAGTCCTGCCATTTGGCCTTTCCCTGGCACCTTGCGCATTCACGATGTGCATGGATGCAGCGCTCGCACCCCTCAGGCTCCGAGGCATACGAGTGCTGAATTATTTGGACGATTGGCTGGTTCTAGCTCGATCACAGTCGGAGCTCATAGAACACAGGACCATATTACTCTATCACCTCGAGAAATTAGGTCTCAACGGGTACCCGTTAACCTTCCAGCGGGAGTGTTAAACACGATCACACAGGCTAGAGCTCCATCTACGAGGCGGCTCTATTCCTCAAAATGGTCTGTGTTCAACAGCGAGTGGTACTCCGCCCTCACGCTGTGGGGTGACGGAGGTTCTCTCCTTTCTACAAGAGCTTCTGGATAAGGGCAGAACCCCATCCACGCTCAAAGTTTATGTGGCGGCCATAGCAGCGTTCACTGAACCACCGCTCGGCCAGTCATTAGGAAGGAACGATCTGGTCATTCGCTTCCTTAGGGGAGCTAAGAGGCTGAACCCTCCCAGACCTCCCTCAGTTCCCGTTTGGGACCTTTCCACGGTTCTGGAAGCCATGAAAGGTGTCCCATTCGAGCCAATACAGTCAATAGACCTGAAACTCTTGTCTTTCAAAACAGTGTTTCTTCTGGCTCTCGCTTCAGTGAAGCGCATAGGGGATTTGCAAGCGCTCTCAGTGAGCGCGACGTGTATGGAGTTTGGGCCTAACGACTCGAGAGTCATACTCAAACCAAAGCACGGATATGTTCCTAAATCCCTCAATACACCGTTTAGGGCACAGGTGATCTCCCTGTCGGCCCTGCCGGTATCTGAAGAGGAAGGGGACGCAGGCTTCCTTTGCCCGGTCAGGGCGTTAAGGGCCTATGTGTCTCGCTCATCTGTTTTCAGACAGACAGAGCAGCTCTTTGTTTTGTTCAGCGGACGTTCTAAGGGACTAGCTGCGTCAAAACAGAGTCTATCCAGATGGATAGTTGATGCTATAGCGCTAGCTTACTCATCCAGGGGCCTGCGATGCCCGATAGGTGTCAAAGCGCACTCCACAAGAGGCATGGCCTCGTCGTGGGCTTGGTCCAGTGGGATTGCCTTGCAAGATATCTGTATGGCGGCAGGCTGGGTCTCCCCGTCTACATTTATAAGGTTTTATAACCTCGAGGTTCCCGCTTTGCAAGCTAGGTTGCTCTCGGTTTAATTTTTCAGTATTGCCCGCCCGATGCTATCGGCTCAGGATGCTGAAACTGCTAGAGCGTCGATCACTGATCGTCTGTATACTTCTGTGGGCAGTGCGTAAGTCCCCCATATTTACCAGTCCAGGCCGAGTTCGCCCTGGCTGTGTGGAACACTTGATATAACATGCTCTTATCAGAGCTCCATATTACAGGAATGATGCTATTCTAGCCCCTCTTCCCGGATTCTCTGTGAGTCCCTTGTGATTAGGCACTATATGAGCCCCGGGCACCTGACCTTGGGACTTTAGTGTTATGTCTCAAGCACGCACGGCGTTTTACATTGTGTTCCCCTAGCGTAAGATACTTACGCAAGTACGAGAGACCTCTCGTAAGAGAACGTACTCGGTTACTAACGTAACCTCGGTTCTCTCTAGAAGAGGGAACGAGTACTTGCGTATCTTGCCGTGCATGCGTCATGTTCTGATTCGCTTCAGCGATGAAAAACTGACCAAACCAGCCTCTCTGGGACGTATTTATAGCCCTAGCCCCACCCGATTTCGGCGGGACATGACATAATGGGCGCGAAGCACCCTCATTGGTTCTGACGTCATGAGGGGCCTCTATCGATAGGCTGGTGCAGTTGCCGCAGGGCAGCCAATGGGCGCGCGAGCTGTCTCACCCATGTCTGCATGCTGCTTCAATGCGTTTTACATTATTGCAAAATTAAGGATAATTTTTGGCTTCAATATCTCGAGGAAAAGAGGTTTTCCCCTAGCGTAAGATACTTACGCAAGTACTCGTTCCCTCTTCTAGAGAGAACGTACTCGGTTACTAACGTAACCTCGGTTCTCTCTAGAAGAGGGAACGAGTACTGCATAAGATATCTTACGCTAGGGGAAAATCCTTTTCCGCGAGATATTGAAGCCAAAAATTATCCTTAATTTTGTAATAATGCAAAACGCGTTGCAGCAGCAATGCAGACATAGGCGAGACAGCTCGCGCGCCTATTGGCTGCTCTGCGGCAACTGCAGCAGCCTATCGAGCGAGGCCTGGCGTGACGTCAGACCCAATCAGGGCACTTCGCGCCCGCTGCGTCACGTCCCGCCGAAATGGGCGTGGTCTAGGCCTATAAATATCGCTCGCAGGCAGCTATTATCTGGTTTTTCATCATCGAAGCAACCAGAGCGTGTGCATGCACGGCAAGATACGCAGTACTCGTTCCCTCTTCTAGAGAGAACCGAGGTTACGTTAGTAACCGAGTACGTTCTCTTACGAGAGGTCTCTCGTACTGCGTAAGATATCTTACGCTAGGGGACCCAATGTAAAACGCCGTGCATGCTGAGATCTGACACCAAAGACCCAAGGGCGAAAGCCCGGGGTACATATAGTGCACAATCACTCAGTGAACTCACAGAGAGTCCGGGAAGAAGGAAGGGTGCAGCCTCACTTTTCCACATAAAGTAGCGTCGATGGGACGCGAATTTCATCATACAGACAGGGCGGGGTACGGCCTGAACTGATGGGGAAAAATGTGGGTCTTACACAGTTTGCCCAGCTTTAAACTGTCGAACATTGAGCTGTGCTCAGCAAACGCAGCATTCTGAGCTGAATGCATCAGGTCAGATAATACTGGTAGTTTAGACCGACAGCAGCCTGGCCTGCAGGGCGGGAACCTCTAGGTTATAAAACCTTATAAATGTAGACGGGGAGGCCCAGCCTGCCGCCATACAAATATCTTGCAAGGCAATCCCACTTGACCAGGCCCACGAAGAGGCCATGCCTCTCGTGGAATGCGCTCTGACACCCAAAGGGCACTGCATGCCCTTGGAGGCGTATGCCAGCGCTATAGCATCAACTATCCATCTGGATAGGCTCTGTTTCGACGCGGCTAGTCCCTTAGAACGTCCGCTAAACGAAAACAAAGAGCTGTTCCGTCTGTCTGAAAACAGACGAGCGAGACACATAAGCTCGTAATGCCCTGACTGGGCAAAGGAGGCTCGCGTCTCTTTCCTCATCAGGGACCGGTAGGGCTGACAGAGAGATAATCTGCGCCCTAAACGGTGTGTTGAGGGATTTTGGAACATAACCGTGCTTAGGTTTGAGTATAACTTTTGAGTCATTGGGCCCAAACTCCATGCACGCCGCGCTCACAGAGAGCGCGTGCAGATCCCCTATGCGCTTCACTGAAGCGAGAGCCAGCAAAAACACCGTTTTGAAAGACAGGTGTTTCAAATCGATTGACTGTAAAGGCTCAAATGGCGCACCTTTCATGGCTTCCAGAACCGTAGAAAGGTCCCATACGGGGACTGAGGGAGGTCTGGGAGGATTCAGTCTCTTAGCTCCTCTAAGGAAGCGGATGACTAAATCGTTCCTTCCTATTGACTGACCAAGCGTTGTTTCTGAGAACGCTGCTATAGCCGCCACATAAACTTTGAGCGTGGAGGGGGCCCTGCCCCCATCCAACAGCTCTTGTAGGAAGGAAAGCACCTCCGTCACATCACAGTTTGTGGGTGACACACCACGGGCTGTGCACCAGCCCGAAAACACTGACCATTTCAAAGAATAGAGTCGTCTTGTAGACGGAGCTCTAGCCTGCGTGATCGTGTTTAATACTCCTTTAGGGAGTCCAACATGTACCCGTTGATGGCCCAGACATGAAGGGACCATAGTTCCGGGTGAGGATGCCAGATCGAGCCGTGGGCCTGTGAGAGGAGATCTCTCCTCACTGGTACTGGCCACGGGGCAGTACTTGCTAACTGTATCACGGCTGGGAACCAAGGTTGTTTTTTCCAGAACGGTGCTACCAGCAGTACTGAGCATCCTTCTTCCCTGATCCGTTCTATCACCTGAGGCAGGAGAGAGACGGGGGAAAAGCATAGAGCGGGCGGCGGGGCCACACATGGGCCAGCGCGCTCCTGCTCTTGGAGAAAAAATTCTTGACAGTGAGCGTTTTCTTGAGACGCAAACAGGTCCACTTCCGCTCTGCCGAATTTCTTCCACAGCAGTTGGACTGTCTGTGGGTGTAGAGACCATTCGCCTGCCGGAACATTGTTCCTGGACAGTCTGTCTGGTCCTATATTCATGATCCCTGGCACGTGCGCTGCTCTGAGCGAGCGCAGGTTGCACTGAGCCCATACCAGGAGGCGTTCTGCCAGCCTGTACAGTTTCTCGGATCTGATGCCGCCCTGGCGATTTATGTAGGCTTTGCACATGTTGTCCGAACGGACCAAGACGTGGTGACCTTTTATTTGGGGACAAAAACGCGTCAGCGCGTTGTCTACTGCCAGCATTTCGAGGCAGTTTATGTGCAGGAGCTTCTCCCGTTCTGACCACTGGTCGAAGAACGGTCTGCCCTCGAGCAGCGCTCCCCATCCCGAGGTGGACGCGTCCGTGGACACCACTTTCACCCTCGAGGAAGTCCCCAGGCTTACACCTGATTGGTACCAGTCGTTCGCTTTCCAGGGTTTCAGAGCTGTAACGCATTTCTGATTGACCCTGAGGCGAAGCAAACCGGGTGCCCACGCTTCGCGTGGGACTCGCGCTTTCAGCCAAAACTGCAGCGGGCGCATGCGGAGCAGACCCAGCTGGAGCACTGACGATGCTGAGGCCATGAGACCTAGCATCTTCTGAAATCTCTTGAGCGGGACGGACGCGCCGCAGCGAAAAGAGTTCGCTGTGCGTCGAATGTCTACCGCGCGCTGTTGTGATAGTCGCGCTATCATGGATAGTGAGTCCAGTTCTGTGCCCAGGAAAGATATTTTCTGACTGGGTGACAGGGAGCTCTTCGCCCAATTGACACTCAGACCCAAATCCTCGAGGTGATCGAGTAAAAATGGTCGTGTGTTCTATGAGCACTGCGCGAGATTGCGCTAGAATCAGCCAATCGTCCAAATAGTTCAGCACTCGCATGCCTCTCATTCTGAGGGGTGCGAGCGCCGCATCCATGCACTTCGTAAATGTACGGGGTGCTAGGGACAAACCGAACGGCAGGACTGTGTACTGATATGCCTGGCCCTCGAAGGCGAATCTCAAATATCGCCTGTGACGTGACGCTATCTGTATTTGAAAATACGCGTCTTTCAGATCTATTGACACAAACCAATCTCCTTGGCGAATCTGCACAAGGATTTGCCTGGTCGTGAGCATCCTGAACTGACGCTTCACAAGCACTTTGTTCAGTTGCCTTAGATCTAGTATGGGTCTGAGACCCCCGTCTTTTTTCGGTACCAGGAAGTATCTGCTGTATAGCCCTCCCTCGCTCTGATCTTGAGAGAGAGGTTCTATGGCCCCTTTGCTCAATAGTTTCGTCACTTCGGCTCGAAGTAGATGTGCTACTTCTGTTTTTACCGTGGTCTCGACGCGCGCCACATAGCGGCGAGGGCGTCGGCGAAACTGCAGCGAATAGCCTCTTTCTATAATGTTCAGCACCCACTTCGAAACCCCGGGTAGCTTTGCCCATGCGTCTGCATGGATAGCTAGGGGTCGAATACGAAGCGCGCTCCGCTCGCTCAGCGATGGAGAAGCTTCGGTGTGCTGTAACACAAGCGTGTCGCTCGTGACATTTGAGGCATGGGGCGCGCTGATGACAGCGGGCAGATTGCCCGCGCTCGACTCCTCTGCGGTGGTTAACCGCGAGGGGGAGGGCTGGGCGGTTCCCGTGGGAACTGTCATGTCTATGTGTGGATGTGGGCGCGGGACAGCGGGCACATTTATCACACCGAAAGCATCGTCCGCTTGCGTGAAGCGAGTGCACGTTGGTTTCGTTTTTACAGAAACCGTGAGACATGCATAACGTGGTGTTAGTGGGCACATTCACCATGTTTGAAGCGCAATCGGTCTGAGCCGATTCATGTGCGCGAGCCCTGTGTGACGGGCTGTGCTTGTGTGTAGAGATGGGCACTGGGCAGTGGGCATTCTTCTTACACATAAAGCACCATCGGCCGTGGCCGGGACACCAGAAAAAATTCACACTTATGGGATTTATCTGGGTAGCCGTAAAAACGGCGTTTGTGTGCAGGCAAGCGGGTGACAGAACCGACTTGTTTACTGCAGGATACACTGGAACAGTCACATTTACTGGAACTGAACGAGCGAGAAGTTGCCATAGAAACAGAGCGTCAACATGCTGGCGTTTATTGCAGGCCTGCGTGCATTACAACAGGCTTGTTCACTGCAATATTGACATTTCCAGTCGCCTGAATTCCAGAGGGGAATGGGAAATGTATAGGAAAAAGGAGGTTGGTCCGTCCGCAGCGGGACCAGAAAAACTCCCTTTTTTCCTTACGCCAGTGACGCACGGAACACCATAGAAACGGTGTTTGGGTGCAGGCGAGCGGGTTGTACAACGCGCTCGTTGGCTGCAAAATACACATCTGCAGTCGCCTTTTCAGGGAACTGACAGAGCGAGCATTGACGGCATAGTTTTATCTGCCGGTAGACCCGGGGATCGAACGCGGGTCTCTCGCGTGCAAAAACCTGAGAGTCTGCCACTGGGCCACAGGGGGAGACACATTGTAACTCAGTTAGCGCGAGTATTATAAGAGAGCGTCAACGTGCTGGCGTTTGTTTGCAGGCATGCGTGTATTACAACAGGCTTGCTCACTGCAATACAGACATTTCCAGTCGCCCGAACTTCAGAGGGGAATGAGAAATGTACGAGAAAGAGGAGGTCGGTCCGTCCGCGGGGGGACCAGAAAACGCTCTTTTCTCCTTTCGCCAGTGACGCACGGAAACCATAGAAACGGTGTTTGGGTGCAGGCGAGCGGGTTGTGCAACGCGCTCGTTGGCTGCAAAATGCACGTCTGCAGTCGCTTTTCAGGGAACTGACAGAGCGAAGCATTGGCGGCATAATTTTAACTGCCGCTAGACCGGGATTCGAACTCCGGTCTCTCGTGAGAAAAACCAATGATTCCGCCACTGAGCCACAGGGGGGAACGCAAAGGTTTTCGGATGCACGAGCATATAACAGCGTCACATGCTTTCTTCGGCGTATGCTTGCAGGCGCGCTTGTATTAAAACAGGCTCGCCTGCTGCAATATTGATATTTCCAGTCGCATGATCAGGGAACTGGGAATATGTATGAGAAATTGAAGGTCAGTCCATCCTCGGAGGGACTAAAAAACACATCTTTCTCCTTTCGCCGGTGAGTGACGCATGAATGGGGCGCAGAAGGCAGGGTAGCTTTCTTATAACGTAAAGAAAAACTAACCCCGACCGTCCGCTTCCAGCCTCCCTTGTGAGCGGCGCAGTTTGCGCGGCTTGAACAGAGGGAGAGAGAAAGCTAGCCCCGTGACCGCCCGCTCCTGACATCCTCTGTGAGCGGCGCGGTGTGCGCGGCTCGAACAGAGGGAGAACAGGTATCGTCCCCCAAGCAGGCAAGGCAAGCGGGCGAACCGGCAAGCTTTGCGGGTTGGGGGGGGGGGGGGGCGGAGGAGCAGTCTCGGAGAAGGATGCCAGGTGAGTCCTCAGAGTCACCATAGGCAGTACCTAACTCGCAGTGAGGGCAGTCGCCGTCAGCGAGTGCGAGAGCTGCGTGATCAGGAAAAGGGGCGTCTTGAAAAAGACGCCCAGCTCTTTTAGTGCAATGGGAGTGTGTGTCGCGGCGGCGAGCACACACACATACATAAACACAGTAGCAGAGAAAGGATATAATGCCGGAAAGCGCAGCAGGAAGGCAAGGAAGGCGGCGCGGCCAGCGACTTCAGTGACTCGTCCCGCTGAAGGTGCTCTCTTTCAGACGGCGCGGCTTCTAATCCAGCTCCAGCGATGCGTGTACTTCGCTTGAAGGATGAAAAATCAGATAATAGCTGCCTGCGAGCGATATTTATAGGCCTAGACCACGCCCATTTCGGCGGGACGTGACGCAGCGGGCGCGAAGTGCCCTGATTGGGTCTGACGTCACGCCAGGCCTCGCTCGATAGGCTGCTGCAGTTGCCGCAGAGCAGCCAATAGGCGCGCGAGCTGTCTCGCCTATGTCTGCATTGCTGCTGCAACGCGTTTTGCATTATTACAAAATTAAGGATAATTTTTGGCTTCAATATCTCGCGGAAAAGGATTTTCCCCTAGCGTAAGATATCTTACGCAGTACGAGAGACCTCTCGTAAGAGAACCGAGGTTACGTTAGTAACCGAGTACGTTTTCAAAAGTTTGCGTTTTCAGGCACCCAAAACGCAGAATGGCCAAAACACATAAAAAGTTTTACGTTTTTAGTTAAAAACTGTGTCGTGTAAACAGCCCCTTAGTTCCTCTTTGTTTACTCTTCAGTTGTCGGTTATTATTTGCGTTAGTGCACGCTGTTACACCTGCTGCATTCTAGTTTAATAAACCTTATTTTATTTTCCTGTCGTACGTCTTCATTTTCTTCAGACCCCGCGTGACACACACACACACACATACATATATAAAATCCACTCTTATATATCCTCTTTTATATATATAAAATGTACATATATATATATTGTTTTTTCAATAAAAATCAATACGGAATAATAATGCAGAAGCACTGAAATTCTAAGAAATCTTAATGGTCCTATTAAATAGTAATTGTGGTTTGAAATATGGTGTGTGCTTGGCAGGTTTTGTGAGATTCACCCTTTGCTCCCATAAGTCAGACTCATTCGAATCCCATCTTCTGCCTCTACTCAAACCCTCCTGCGAGTTTCCGAGGACAGACGGATGACTTGCTGCTGGTCGGTGGTGATTATTTGGGGGCTTAAAGTAGCTGAGCAGGCAGTACAGGAGCTCACAAGTGTCAGAAAGCTTCTCGTCCTATGCCGCACATCACAGGCACTGCTGGGGGTGACATGCACTGAACAGATGGTTCATCAATGTCACCTCGTAACACTGGAACAGAGCGTGAGGGAGGAGGCAGCGGCGGACACCTAGAGAGCTGTAGGAATGTACGCCCAGGGATCTTGATGCCATGAAACACCATTAACCTTCACTGAGTGTACGGGATGGGGGGATGGGGGGATGGGGAGATGGGGGGGGGGGGGGGCAAGGAATCCATCTGTCAACTCAATAAGCAGCATTTTTTTAGACTGCCATCTTTTTTTTTTTCTTTTTTTTTTTTTCAGTAAACTAAAGAAAAGGCAACGTTCATCGTTTGGACATTATCAAAAAGGTTCAATTAAAATGTATGCATTTTCTAAAAGAGAGAGGTTTCTATGCAGTCAATAGGGTGTTCTGAATGTTTTTAGCTTGTTGCTACTGTATGACTTGGCTGGAAAACACTTATATATTGCACATACCAAGTAACGGCCTCTTAAAACAGCACATAACAACTAAAAGTATGACTGGTTGCTGTACATGTTAGTCAGATGGTATTTTTAAGTGGGCGGATCTTAGACAGAATGCAATGTTTTGTTTCGTGTCTTACCTGTTTTAACTGACTGATCATTTAGAAAAGTAATAGTACAAGAAGCCAGGTGATATAAAATGATTCATTTCTGCATTTCAAATAACTCTACAGTGCAGAACATGTCTGATATAAATTATAGCTGTGTATGCTAACACAGTTACATCATTATGATAACATATTTAGGTCATCTGAAATACACTATACTAGGGGCTAAACCACACTAGAATATGCAGACACAGTATTTTGAAATAAAACTATGTTTTCCCTCCAGTGACAGAGGTGAGGACAGTGAGCCAGGCCTGAAAATTGGCTGGAATTGATCACCTGGCTCTGCTAGCACTGTCATATATTTCTATTAATCCCAATTTGCTGTCTTCTGTCAAGGCAGACAAATGTTCCATTTATCTCAGTTCTGTTTCTGCACTTCAGACGCACATGGTGAGTGAGTTATATAGACACATTAATACCAACTCCTTACATCCAGTTACAGTAGAGCAACATCAGAATTTAATGTACATTAATTGCTCATTTCATTGCTGGCAGACATTGTGACGAATTATCTTGTAACCAAGATGAAGTATGGTTATATTTTGTACATTAACTAAACCTGCTTCTTTCTTACCATATATTCCTGCGAGTCAGTAGGGGTTTATTTTGCTTACCATGTAAATTATCCTGCTTATTGCATTGCTACTTACCTAAATAAATAAATGAATATGAAATATGAATTTGAGTTTTTATTAATTGATTATGAATTAAGAAAGAGAATATTGTGAACGGCCAATCAGAATCAAGTATTCCAGAGAATCATGTAATAATCCTGATTATACAATGCAACATCCAGATCCATTTAGCCTCTCTGTGTGTTTAACTTTTTTTTTTTTTTTTTTTTTTTTTTTTTTTTTTTAAGCTACCAGCATTTGAACGATGAATAATAAAATCAACAATAAAAAGGCCAAGAAAGGAAATACTATAAAGCATATCTGCTTATGTCTACAGCTTAAAAGGCTGTCAGGATTTTGGATTTGTAGGTTAGGCCGGGCTGATATCCAACAGGATAGAGGGATTTCTCTTAACTAGATTGTACTTTACCAAAGGGTACAAATAATGAGCTGGCTTAGCATGATTAACATTTTGGGACATAGACCGCCGGGACATGTTTTTACCATGCTCCTATAAAAATAGAGCTGAGCACAAAACACACAAGTGAAGGCACATAAAATGCTCAAACACAAACAGAGGTATGTTTCATTTTCAAGTGTTATGACCCACACTCAGACTGACAGCTCACAACAACAGAAGAGAAACAAAAGAAAACAGGGTGAAAGGAGGAGATGGAAGGAAAACATGGGAAATTCACTATATATACAGTCAGCCCGATCTCACGGGAAAACGTAAAAATTCTACTAAGTGGCTTATTCGTACGAATTCATACGACCTGACTCGTACGAATTAGTAAG
The DNA here is from genome assembly GCF_965113295.1 of Leuciscus leuciscus. NCBI lineage: Eukaryota > Metazoa > Chordata > Actinopteri > Cypriniformes > Leuciscidae > Leuciscus > Leuciscus leuciscus. The sequence goes on from NC_138729.1 coordinate 46,661,433, forward strand.
ATTTTTGCAAAATTGTACATATTTTACGAATTGGCCAATTCGTATGAATTCATACGAATGACCTACCCCTGACCCCGCCCCTAAACCTACCCATCACGTGGGTTTAGACAAATCGTACAAATTCGTACGAGTGAGGTCGTACGAATTAGTACGAATTAGCCAACTTTTTATCATTCGTACGAATTCGTACGAATTGGTCGTGAGATAGCGTTGATACAGTAGAGGCCAAAAGTGACTTCTGGCTAAGAAGTTATTTATTCACTCTCTACATATATACAAAGGAGTGTAAATATAAAATTGAAATCATCACCTTTTATTCAAACATTATTAAACAATAGTTAAAGATTTTGAAAGCATTTTATGTAGTTGTGCTTGAAGTCAATTGTTTTATTAGTCATGACGCAATGAAACGTAAATCACAATATTTAAATAAGAAATATCATATATTTTACCATTAAGCAGCCTTCAATTTTTTTTGCAGTGATTAAAAGCTGTGCATGTCCACTTACCTTGTTAATTGCAAAATACATTTCTATGGAAATACAATATATACATATTAATAAAATATATGAAAAATTATATTTAAATATGTAAATAATACATTGACTGGAACTGTCTTCATAATTAGTAAGTATAAAACAATAATAGCCTACACAATGAATAATACAATCTCTTTGATGCATTTAAAAAAGAATAATAATAATTGTAATAAGTGACACAGGGTTATGCATAAAAAAGTGCACCTTTTTGGTTTCAGGGTAAAAAAAAAAAAAACGCTAAGTAGTTTATTCACTCTCTCTTAAAACACCAGAGTGTAAATATCAGTGTCATTATATTAAAGGCATAAGTAAACTTATGCCTGATGGCTCATGCTACCGCTAACCCGGACGTCGAGGTCACTTCTGTGATTTAGGAAAAGCACGTAAAAGTCCTGGCAGAAAGCGATGCAAGGATGTAGTGTAACAACACCCAGTTCCAGGAATACACTAATATTTTGTTGGTAGTACCAGTTTGCAACAATTATTAGTTAACACTAAGTTGTCAACACTTCGTAAAAAAAATTATAATTCGCGTCCTTATATGCATCACTTTCTGCCAGGACTTTTAAGTGACCTCGATGTCCGGGTTAGCGGTAGCATGAGCCGTCAGGCAAGTGTTATTTAAATAAACTCCTGATGTACTTACAAACTTTCCAATGCCTCGTTTTATGAGTACATAAACTATTTGTACTACTGTAGACGTTTGGTACAATTCCGGGCATTAGGCCTATTAGTGGGGTCATTTACAAGATACATCATAGGATCCATTAGTGTCTGCGCTAAGCCATTCGGCTGATATCTCTAAATAAGCTCTAACTTTAATAATGTTCGACCAAGGGAAAAAGAGCTTCTGGGGGGGTGTTTGGCTCGAGGTCATGGTGCAAAGGACCCTAGGTTGATTTTACTCCGAACCATCCCTTTAACTTATTTAACGGTGCAACTAAAATATTCAGTAGTAGTACTAGGATAAGTTGTAACGTATAGACTGTTGGTGTACCCGGCCTCTGGTGAGCAGCTGACAATTTTTTTTTTCCAAAACCAACTGCATCAAATGCAGAAGTACACAGGCCTTGTCATTTCACCAGTCGAGCAGCTGCCATGGAAATGAATGGGAATGCTAACGGACAGCTTTCTCCAGGTATTAGAATTCCTCGACTCAATCCTCCAGCTGTATTGCCATCTGAAAGTCCAATTGACTTTTAAAACCTTGTCATTAGAGTAACACAGCTGCCAGTAATTGGTAGCAATCATTAGAGAGTGCTGTGCATACGGCAACTACAGTGTTCGTTTCTCCATTACCCACAAGCAAATGATGACAAAAACAATGAAACCATAGCCATGTAACAGTAGCAACTTCACTTACTCATTTTGAGGTGACCGTGGATGTCCTGCATAAAGGCACATGAGCTGGATCGTTCCTGGATTATGCAGCCTATATGGAAACTATTTAAACTCATTAGTATTAATTTGCAAAGTGTAGTTTTAGAAAATGCAAATTTTTGCATTGTTCAATTAGACACTGAAACGTAAACATATTTATGCATTTACAACTTCAGAGGCATGCAAATGTTCTTTAAGGTTTAATGCTGATGAGAATTAAATTCATGAATAGAGAGTAAGAGTGTAAATGACTTATTAGTCACACCTTTTGATATTGTGAGGTGAAACTAAAACTATTAAAAATAATTTAATGTCATTGAAATAAAATAAAATAAAACATAAACATTTTATTATTTAAAAACTTTAAACAAACAGCAATTAGAAATGCTTTCTAGACAACTAACTGAAAAAAAATGCTAGACTAAAATCACTAAATCTAAAAATGAAATGAAATTAAATTAAATCTAAATAGAAACATTAAATAAAATAATATAAAAAAAAAGCCAAAAGCACAAAATCACTTTATCAAATATAAAAATAAAAGCTATAAAATAAAAATAAAAATACTATAAGAGTATAATTCAAAAATAGCACTGATCTGGGTTACAATTATAAATACATTTTTCGTTAAACAGGTCTTATAAGTTTCTCCAGTCATGTTATTCAATAGTTTCTTCAACTTCAGTCCCACTATATATACATTTCTAAAGTTGTGCATTTGCAAAAGTCACATTTTAGATGGTGTCAGTACATTAATAATGGTACATTTCAGTTTCTATATGGAATATGAATGAGATTCACCTTAACTATGGAGTAAAAACCAGCACTATTAATGCAGACTGGTGTACCTTATATGCTTTATCCATAATCTCTCTGTGAATATGAAAGTGAATATGATATGGCAGTTATTATACACTTTATAACTTCAATTTGAAAAAATAAATAAAATAAAATAAAATAAAATAAAATAAAATAAAATAAAATAAAATAAAATAAAAATAAGTATTGGGATTTTTTTAGCATTACTAGAACAACACCTCTACCGTTTTTGCCTCTAAAGTTTTAACTAATGAAGTCTGTGAACAGTATATTTTGTTTTCTATGTATTAAATATAACTATTTTAAACTGAGAACAACTTGAATGAATGGTTTCCAATTACATATTCAACTTTTTTTTATATCTCATCACTGGGTAACACATTATTCATGGTGCAATTGTACACACCAAATAGAAACACTGCCACAGAGAAAGTTCCATTAAAATGCTCATTTAAATATTGTCAGATGTAATATTTCGGTTCATATTCGTCATACTGCATGTGAACCAGAAGGTTAGCTAGCACACGCCAGCTCATGCCAATGAATGTGGCTCAGCATCAGTTATTTAGAAGTACACAAAACTCCTGAAATGCCAGTTGGATTCCCTTTAAAGTCTCTCATCATGTTCAATATACATGCAGTCAATGTGCTGCCCGATTGAACCTGCTTGGACCGGATATTGATATGCATTTATACAATGAATGATTCCTATTCAATCTTATTAGGTAAGCCCCTTTCAAAGCCACTGCAAATTATGCACAAGCACCTGTAGCCATTCATCAACTGAATACTATATAAATGCCAACTATAATGCTATTTTAAAGGTTCCTAATTTTCTTTTGGGAGGCTCCTTCAAAAGGTTTACATACATTCAAGGTATAAAACAAACAAAACAAAACAAAAACACCACTTTATTTTCTCATAACAGACATTAGAGCATCACCTCTCTTCTCACCGTGTCTGAAACTATTCAATAGAGGATTCAGTCTCTCTAAACCCCTCCTTCCCAAGAGACTACACGGCTCTGATAGGTCAGATGGCCCAGTCTGTTGTGATCTAGTTTACAGTCGGAAAACGAAACGCTTATTAACATCTGAATTTGCAACGTGATCTCATGAGAATACTTATTCACACAGAAACGTATAACACTGACGTATTTACAGCACTAAAACGTAAAACATTTAAGCATTGACAGCACAAAAACTTAATTTATGTACGTATGATCAACTTTACCGATGTAGAATGAACTTTACAAATGAACGTACAAATACACTTTACAAATGAACGTATTCCTATTTGTGCATATTAAAATCGTGGCATTAATGTTTTGACTATTGCATTCAATTGTCTTAACAATTACGTTTTCAGTCGCATTTATTAATGCAGTTTACTCATATAATACTCATAAATAATAACATTTCGCTCTGTTCATGCCTTCTGCTGCAAACTCTTTTCGGAGGATTAGCCTACATGGTGTTAAACAAGAATACACTTTAAAACCTTAAAAATACCTTCTTTAATCGTTTAACCATTTTGTATTTAGTTTATTTACCGTGAGACACAAAAGGCGTTTTCTCCTATATAACCATAATAATACAATAAAACACGACATAAATTCACGAAAGACATCAATTTTATTAGTTTGATGTAATCCAGATTTTTAGAATCCATACGTTATTTGCAAGAAACAGATCCAAATTCAGCCCTTTATCCAGCGATCTTCATCTCCATTCTCAGCAGCGACCGTTCACGTCAAATCACGCGCTCGTGATGAATTCAAATTTTTAAAAATGCGCCCTCAAGAAGCGTTACGACATATTTTATGGCAGTGATATCAAACGCTCATTGTCTCTCGCCTGCTTCGTCACAGATTGCGACATGCCGTGTTTCAGTAGGTGTACTCAAAGAATGGGTGTTTCTCAAAACCAAGAATGCAAAGAACGGACCTGTGTTCTTGGGGAGAACGCTCATTGCTATTTGTTCTTGGAAGAATGAACTCACAAGGTGACGAGCACACAGAACGCTGCTGACAGTTTGAGACGATGTGTTCTTGCTGGTATTGCGCAATAATACCCCCGCACAGACGCCGTCTGCAGTACCCAAACATAACGAGAATTATTGACGATAACAGCCAGGCTTTATCGCCCAAGCCTACCCTCAGCACAAGGGATTACTCTACAACTGTACACTAAAATGTAATGTATATTCATAACAATAAAGCTACGCTTATGGAGATTCTCACTTCCAAAATCGTTTGAGCACATTTTCGATTCGCCATACATTTTCGTAAAAATGCCAATATTTGAAATCTACACAGTTGATTTCTCGCATCAAATGTTCTCAGAAGTGAATTTAGTGATGAAATAGCGTACGGAATTGTAGAAAAACTACTTGCTGTACTGACCTGCCTCTCTTTCCTCGAATGCCGAAATGAATGCTGGGATATATCTGCCGTCAAGTTCACACAAGATACCAACATAGATATCCATATAAGGCTAGATGTCTTAAGGCGGAGTCTCGAACGGCATCACCGGCGGCCATCTTGTCACAGGGAAGCTTTCTGGCGAGCTCTGTGGTATCTGAAGTAAGGTGAGTGATCAGCACAAACACAAATCCTATTATCTCACTGAAATCTTGACGGATTTACAAACGGTTTGGTTTCTTACAAACGTTATTAACGTGGCTATAATTCTGGATGCTTGAACATGTTTAAATATATAATATATAATATTATATGTATTGGTAAGTATGCAGTGTCATAACTACATCTCTGACGTTTATAACAAACCAAACCCAAGAAAATTGAGCAAGTTATGGTTATTTAAAAAGTACATGCACCATGCATGAGCGAGCTCCCTGTGGCAAGATGGCCACCGTGTGCGGACGTCGACCTCCATTGGCCAGCAGCAGGGACGAGACATCTAGCCTTTATTATATGAGATCTATGGTTACCAACCTATGCATCCTCGGTAAAATGGGCGTGTCAAGAACACTCCGGGATTTTTAACCGTTCTTGTCAAAATGCAAACTTGTGTATTGGGACAGTACTTGGGCAGCGACTGATGACGTTACACAAGTCCACAAGAACACAAGTACAGACAAGAACGCATATTGAGAAACGGCCTATGTCTAATAGGAAGAGAATTGGCACTCTCTGGTTACTTCCGGTTTCTGGACTGGCTGCAGTAACATGTCTCTGTCCATGCGGGGGCGCTCGCAGGCGAGTGCAGAATGAATGGGAGTCTATCGGGTTTCACCCCCAGTAATTTTTTGTCAAGTAATTTGACATAAAAGTTGCATTCAAAAGGGGGGGCTAAGATAATACACTCAGCTGAAAATTGCATTTTTAAGTTCACTTATCTGTTCTAAAAATCCGTTCAAAATATGTGATGACGTCACATATTTTCATACTGCCAGAGGTGATGCTTTACGGCAATTTCTGAGTCACTTCGGCACTTCCGCTTCATTGCTTCCTTTCTCGTGGCATCGGCAACGACAACACCAGCTGCTATTTGAGAAATTATAATATATTCTATTATACAGAAAGTCCTCCTAAAGATAATGTTTCTGATTCTGCTTTAGCTTCAGGTGCCATCAAACGGGGTCTCTGGTCGTAATCAGTCGCAAGTCCGTCACTGACCAATCAGCATTCATTAGCAGAATGCAAGCGTGTTACGGCCAACAACGGCCCAACCGGTTCAATCGAAAGGACATAAGTACTCATTCATTCAACTTTTGGACTATAATCTATATTGAACTTGCGGAATCAACAATAAAATCTACGTTGATTCAACGACAAGCAGGAGAAAGAGATACATTTAGCCGTCTAGCTACTCCCATTCAGTCTGCACTCGCCCGTGATCACCTCCAGTGGAATTCTAATGGAACTGCAACCGAGATCGATACAATGGGGCTAATAGGAAGTGCCAAGGCTCTCCGTAGACGAGCTCTGGTGTACTACATTTGAAATGGAGAAGCGCGCGCGCCTTCACAGAACGAAACCGGATTAACTTTTTCATGGATTAATAATTTAAATTCTGATCTGTACCTCATACAAAACTTTTATATACTGCCAAAGCGGACTGCAGTCATGTGAATGACTTTTGGTACCGGTTTTGACATTTTCGCAATACAAATAATAAAAATTATTGTGATTACACTTGTCTGTCTGTTATGTTTTTCTTCATAATTGTAGTCTACGTAGTTTTAAGAAATGGTTATGGGTAACGTTAGGTTTAGGGGTAGGAGTAGGATTAGTGGCTCAAAATATATTTGAATGCTATATTGTTAATAAAACTGCCATTACCCTACACATCTCTGTCCATTACGTTTTATCCTTTTTATATTCTGTATAAAATATGTATCTTTAGGTTCGGGAATAGGGTTGAGGGATCTTACATTTATCTATAAAATGGTAAAAGGGAAATACAGATATCTTTATGATATGAAATATTCATAAACTGATAATGTTTTGTTGGTCTAGCTGTAAAATCGTAATAATGTTACGTTTACATGTTGCAGATACGTATACGTTTCAACATCTATCCAAACGTACAAAAAAGTATGTTTTCTATCTTTGAAAATTACGTATTAAGTCTACGTATTAATGAGACCAGGCTGGAATTTCTGCTCTGTATCAACCAGCGCGAGTCCTCATCTTTTGGAAGTGCAGACAAAGTGGATTTGCTTTCGTAGTACAGAAAACAGGGTCTTCTCGACATGTTGACAACTCAAAACAACATTTCCAGAACTCAGTACAGTGTTTTAAGGCGGGACAAAGTAGACATTATTTGACATTCATTGGCAGCCAATGAAAATCATATAACCGAGAAAATCGCTATATAAATGTAATGAATTTGTGCAGGAAGTAAGACTAGAATTACTGACGACTCGTCGTCGTCGGTTCTTTCTTTTGGAAGATAATAACTATGAAAGGTAATATCTGGGGAAAAAAGCATAATAGGGACACTTTAATTGTTTAATCAATTTAATTGCTTATTGCTGGTGTATTTTATATTACTCTTGCACCATTTCAAAACCTGCCATCTCAATGCTGAGAATTACTCTACAGTGATTTTATCAATGTAAAAGGTACTGAGGCGATTTTACCACCGCTTTACCATGGTAAAATCACTGTAACACAGCCTCGAATGGCCTTTTGCTTTAATCTATATGTGCAAATCGGACATTTATTGCCATCTATACAGTTATTACTGCAGTTTATGCTGAGTTTTCATCAGTGTCAGATTATTCAAGCATCTGCATTCAAATGTAATCAAAGACGTCACAAAGAAACTGATTAGAAATCAGTGAGTTGTCGATGAGCGCAATTACATTAACCAACTGAAATCCATGCTATAAGGACAAGCAATGAAATAGCAATCACTGTTATTGTCATCAAATGGACCCATGCAAAAAACAAGCAAACCTTAAAGACAACAGATAAACAGTCCTATTAGTTATTCAAATTTATTTTAGAATAATAATGTTTCAGTACCATTAACCGTCACTTCTGGTCTTCTGGGTAATGCTTGTTGTGAAATGAAGATGTTACAGAAAGATCAAAGCCTGGAAAGGGGGACTGAAATGTCAAGTGCAATATTCATCTTATACATATTTATTTGAAAGCAAGATATACAAAGCATTTCAGTTCAGCAGGGGTCTGATCATATGTACTGGAATCCCACCCCAGACTGCTACTGAATGAATTGATGTTTGCCTGTGTGAGGACAAACACTGCAGCGCAGATATTTCTGTAAATATAATAAAACATTCATTGTAATGGCTTACAATTTTTAAACGCAAACAGCTGCACCCGAGCCATTATGTTCAGTGTTTGGCTATCTGGAAAAAATAGGATATACACTAACATTCAAAAGTTTGGAGTCAGTATGATATATATCATTTCAAAATTAATTAATACTTTCGTTCAGCAAAAATGCATTAAATTGATCAAAAGTGACATTAAAGATTTACATTTCAAATAAATTCTGTTCTTTTGAACTTTACATTCATCAAATCACACTGAAAAAAAAATCACAGTTTCCTAAAAAAAAAAAATTGTTCCCCTATTTTGATATTTTAAAGGTTCCACATTTTTTGGAAAGTCTCTCACAATAGGTTTACATGCATCCAAGGTCAAACACACTTTCATTTTATACATTGCAGCATCACCTCTTTTCTCACAAGCTTTGTTTCCATCCACCTATTTTAATGCATGGGATATCGCATACAAATTTTTGGATGGAAATGCCAGGATTCGCATAAATTCAAAAAATGTGCATAGAAACCCTATGTGCTCAATTGATGCAGATACATTTTTTATCAAATAACAAAACATGGTCATAAACTAAGATAGAAACACATTTACTGAAGAAAGTTTCTGATGATATTCTGGTCTCTAGATATGGATCATATTTCTCCTTTCATTTTTTTACTATTACAAATGTATAGTCTAATCGATAAAAAAAAAACAACAACAAAAACACATGTCAAGTTGTGCAATTTTGGATCATTCGGTAAGAAAAAATATTTGTACATTTAATACTGTGTTGTTGAAATCTCACCTTCAGTATGAGAACAATAAATAGAGATGATAGCCTAAGCAAACCATTAGAATTAGAATTAGTAGTTACCTCACTATGAATATCTGTGAATAGACTCCAGTTAATTAATCTTTTATGGTATCATGAGAATATCTGAGTCATTTTCAAATGTTTTGACAGATATAACCTGTTCGAGTAGATCTCAGATGAGTTATGGTGAGTGATCCGTTGAGGGAAGCCAGTCCTGAATCAGCAGAACTCACTCAATTTAAACCAGACCAGAGGGAGGGATGCAATCCGCTACATTAGCAATGACCTGGCCAAGAAAAAAAAGAAGAAAAAACATGCATGATGTGGAAATAATGTGCACGATCTTCAAATCATGTTAATGCCATTTCACACAGTGTCTGGTAAAATATCCGTCTCCATCATGAATAAAAGATGCACACAGATTGAAGTAATCAGATTCATGCACCGGTGTGTCTTTTGTGTGGCGACTTGTCGGAGTCTTCTGCGTGAGGTGAATCCTCAGCGCACAGTTTAACACGCCATTTTATCAAGGTAATGAGGGCATTTTACATCCAACACTCACATTAGCTGCAGTCATTAAGCTAATATAGGCTATATAACTGTATTTTGACCTACAGTATTAGATATTTTGGAGATGTGACAACTATATAATATGTCACAGGATCTTTTCTTTTGGATCCTTTGGGGCACATTCACTAAAACAACTATCTAAATAATGCAATTGTCATTCTTTTCAGAGCAAATACAGCTCATGTCTGTGTAAATTAGGCTTATTACCTACGCTTAAGACTACCTACGTTCTTTGCCACTGTCGCCTCTGGCTTGCTTAGTTGGTAACACTTAACATTCAACAATATTATTGATCTGACTGTACTGATGGTTACTCTACACTGGTTACCTATTAAGTTCTATATCGACTACAAAGTATTGCTACTGACCTATAAGGCCCAAAATGGTTTAGCTCATACCGATCTTCTATCACCCTACAATCCATCACGCTCTTTAAGGTCATAAAACTCTGGAATTTTGGTAGTAGATATCAAAGTCCAATAAAGGAGGGAGAGCGTTTTCTTATTCGACTCCTACACTCTGTAATAGCCTTCCTGATAATGTTTGGTGCTCAGACTCACTCTCCCAGTTTAAATCTAGATTAAATACGCATCTCTTTAGCCAAGCATTCACATAATGCATCTCATAACTTTGCACTCCAGTTATATCAGATCAAATGCACATGACTATCTATTGCTTGAAATGTTATGAACAGCAGCTACACTATTTGCTTTTCTTTTTTGTTTTCTAACTAGAGATTACACCAGCTCCTGTTTGGATCCTGCCTCTCACGAAGATTTCAGATGCCCCAACATCTGTGAAAAGATGACGCAGGACTTCAGATGACGTCAACTCTTAATCAACATACACAACTTCCAAATGTTCTATATATTGTAATCATTATGATCACAACTTGTAATAATTACTTTAATGAGCTCATTGTTTTCTGCTTAAATGAATACATGATGTTTAATTGCATGATTTGTATTATCTAAGAACTGTACATTCTGTCATATGGACATTACTTTGATACAGATCATGATGTGGAAATAATGCTAAATTGTAATGTAGAAAAATAAATTTTATGTAAAGCTGCTTTGAAACGATATGCACTATATGAAAAGCGCTATAGAAATAATTGAATTGAATGTAAAATCTGTAATCAGTTGGCAACCAAATACTAAACATAAAAACAAACCTTTTATTCTGGCTGGAAACAACTGAATTTCAAAAGAGTGCTGTGACATTGGCAAACTGAGAAGTCTAAATGAAGAATTGTTGAGATGTGTTGTGGCTTGTATTCGATTCTCAGATATGCATTGTCCCTTTTTGCACAAAAATAATAATTATTTTATTTTTTACAAAGAACCTTCAACACCGTCACTACGGGTCTTTTATAATATCATCAAAGAGTACAAACTTAAATCTTGTTTAGCAATTCTGACCTGCAATCTTAAGCTATTGCAATGCTTTTGACAGGAAAATTAATGATGTGAATTGAAGCATTTACAATAATTATGTTTTCATGGAGGTTCATAGATAGGACAGCAAGCTTGTTTCTATCTAGGTCATCAAGTACATGTGAGTTAAACTCTCTTTACAATAATAACAAATTTCTGACAATATAATACTTAAAATATATAAAGTTGCACTGCAAGTAAAGTTGCACTGTCTGTAAAACCCTGGAGAATGAAATACATTAGCATTCCCTTCTCAATTGCACTTGCAGGAATAGATTCCAATTAGTGTTACAAAGGGGTTTCTTTGATGCACACAATTCCAAAAAGTCTTTTATATTGATTGGCCAATCAGATCATGCAGAAAGCAGGTGTTTATTGGCAACAAAAACAAAGAGATGGCCTTTCGCCAGGCAGCATGAAATGGATTAATCATTTTTAAACTAAGTACCTCACAATCAACACTTTTGGAAGATCAAAACGCCAATGCCAGAGACCCACGCTGTCAGTTTTACAGCTCACACGTTATAAATAATTACATGTTGCATAAACTGATTCCTGGGGAGTGTTGAAAAACATCTATATGTTCAATCCACCCTGTGGTGCAGATGAAATCTTAACTCAAAATAAAGTTAGCAATGTAGTATCAAACTGCTGCAATACAAAAACTAGAGTGTTCTCTGTCATTATAGATGAAGTAGATTTTTAAACAAAAAATGTAAGTCTGGTCACACAGCAAAGTAATATGTGATCATGATTTTCATTCAAATGATGACGCTTGCCCTAAAGACAACCTATGGTTCTTACATGTTCAACTTTTTATTAGTGTGTAATGTTGCTGTCTGAGCATTAAAAAGGTCTGCAAATTTAAAAAGCACAAATTCACTCCAAAGGGAGTTATTCTCCAAATCAATGCGCACTGTTTCTGAACTCCCTGAAACACCTCGATTGCAGTATTGAGTTTTCTTCTGTCACAATATTTCTCATTTAAATAATTCCCGCCCAAAGCATTCGCAAAATAAGGGGCGAGGTAAGGGTCAGGACTTGACAATTCTGAAACACGCTCAAAGAGGTTGACCAATCACAACACTGATCCAGCCGACTAAGTAAAGCACATTGTGCTTTCGGAAGGACAAGAATGTAAAATGTGGGGGAAATAATCAAAATTAAGACTTTGTGAAAGGGCATAATATGGCCTCTTTGAGCACCACAATAAAAAATTACTATAAATGAATGTGCTTTGGTTGCATATTTATATACAGTATATCCTATATGATAAGGGCTGTGAATAGGATATGTATTAGGTCAGTTTCGTCTCTGTTACTGTATATGGATAAAACGAAGTGATTTGAGTGACCTCTTGCATTATAGTGAAAGCAGAACTTTTTACAACTATGTCATGAAAATAGTACAGATTAAGGCTTTACACTACCCCAAAATGACCACAGATCATTTAAAACCATATGGCTTGTGATTTGAGCTCTGTGGAAAGCATCAAAGCAGCTTTAAAGCTGAGGCTTATCCCGAATAATATGGTTGATCCTCTACGTATGGTCCAAGCAGATTCATAATTCCCCATTACATCTCCCTGAATGATAGACAGAGCATGATCACAAGCCTCTGTACTCATGCCAGTATCACAGATGAGATCATATAACATCAAACACTGATATGATGTGATATTACTGAAATATGTTTAGTAGCAGAGAAGTTTTCAGTTCTTCTGATTGCCCACTTATAAATATGCAGGTAAAGCATAATACTATTTCATGCTTTTTAATGCTTTTGTGCATAATAACTACACATTAATTGAGCTATACAGATGCTTTCAGACATGCACACTGAATTACAAAAATCAAAATAAGAAATTTGATTCCTGAAGCAGAAAAGAGAAAAGGTTGTTTTAATTTATTTTTTTATGAACGCATCATCCACAGCTCGATTTTGTCACTAATCTGAAGAGTTGAGTTTCGAGAAACCGCCGACATGTTTGTGAGCTGCTGTCAGCTCCCATACAAGATAAAAATCATTCAGTGAGAAACTTAGTTGTCATGTAATTTTGTTTATCATTTATAACACTTTGTCAAAGTTTAATTTAAGACTGGCATGTTTTTTTGTAACATGCCTCATATGTGCATTACAAATGACATGATTAAATAATTCATCATCTTTTTTTTTTTATCTTGAAGTTTAATCTTATTCCTATCATCAGATGAATGTAGGTCAAGTATGAAATGGGGTTATCCTGAGTTTTTGGAAAGACTGCTATTCACCTTTATGTATATATTTTTTTTATATTGTAAGCCATCTCTGTAACATGAGATGTAACATCTCTTGACATACTTTAACTGTAAATGTTAAATATTAATAATTAAATAAAGCAAATTATGCTTTGAAAATTGCACTTATATTTGAAATTGATAGTATTTGTAACATAACAAATAAAATAATAATAACATTTTTGAACAATAACCATGGCATCAGAGTAAAATAAAAAAATAAAAAAATAAATTAACATAACAAAATAAAATAAAAATTCTGAACAAACAATCTGTGCAGGAGCAAAATATACAAGTATTTGTATGCAGTAATCATTTAATATAGTATAATTTTCATTACAAGTTAAAAGTTTGAACATATACTTATTCTTTATGAATTAATTCTTTATTTTTTTATTATTTATAATGAATGAATTTATTTTATAGTGAAGCTTTTTCTTCACTATCCAGGGGTCAATGAATAAATAAATATTTTCTCACACACACACACACACACACACACACACACACACACACACACACACACACACACACACACACACACACACACACACACACACACACACACACACACACACACACACACACACACACACACACACACACACACACACACACACACACAACACACACACACACACACACACACACACACACACACACACACACACACACACACACACACACACACCACACACACACACACACACACACACACACACACACACACACACACACACACACACACACACACACACACACACACACACACACACACACACACACACACACACACACACACCAACACGCACACACACACACACACACACACACACACACACACACACACACACACACACTCGCACACACGCACCAAAAAAAAATATAAATTATATATAATTAAGATAAGAGCGTCATTGAAACTGCACGCAGTGAGAAAAGTCCTCTATCACATGCTTTTAGTAAACTCTAGATCTGGGTACAATCCTTATACCTTTCCAGCTCTGTAAAGCAGGAGGTCAAAGCAGGGTCTGAACAAGAGCTGAGGTAATCAGGGGTGCAGGAGGGACGCTGGGATAATTTCCGGAAAGGTCAGAACCTTATTGTGGAGTTGGGCTCACTCCATGACCACAGACAAGGAGGTGAGGAGCAGTTTTGTTGCCAATCTGGATAAAGTACTGTTAGCTAAGCAGAAAGCAGGAATTGAAAAAGATTTTTTTTTTTTTTCACAAGTCTGGCTGCTCAAATGCATTCCTTGCCCAGCCTCTGAACTTCAGATGAGGTTTTGCCCTCAAATCGTTTGTGACAGAAAATGTCACGGACATCTGTGTCACGCCAAGACAAGAATCTGAATGATGAAATGACTGATGGAGCAGAATGAATAGAGATGAAGTAGACTGGGATGCATGCTAGATCCATTATTAGATTGAAGGGTTATAACAGTATATCACATATTGTTGTGGTGGAAATAAGGCATTTTTGGAATGTGCATATAAGACATCTACAATCCATATAATTGCTAAATGTTTCATATTTAGTATATTTCCGTCAGAGACTTTCACTATTGAGCAATTTACATGATTAATGAACGAATAATGTATCAATCAATTAATCACAATCAATCAATCAATCACAATCAAGTATTCCAGAGAGACACCAGCAAAAGACACTAATACAAAATATTGTAGTAAGCACTAAATAAGAAAACAAACAATTGGCTTAAAATAATAAGCTTAAAAGTCATAGAAATATTAGCTAAAACAAATGGAAGTACTGTATTGAAAACTCTCAACATCTGTGCTAGAAACTCAGGTGCTTTTCCTTAACTGTCCTATAACATAAAATAAAAAAATATATAAAAAATAATAATAAATAAAATAAAATAAAATAAAATAAATAGCCTTATTAGTATTAAATAGCCTTAGATCAAAAGGTTTTTAGGATCATGAAACATAAATGTTCAAAAAATAAACTTTGGCTGGTGGTGAAACTTGCTTAAAGGATTAGTTCACTTTCAAAAAAAAAAAATTTGCTGATAATTTACTCACCCCGATGTCATCCCATGTCTTTCTTTCTTCAGTCGAAAATAAATTAGTTGGTTGTGATTGAAGTCCATTCTGTGTAGAAAAATCCTGGAATGTTTTCCTAAAAAACCTTAATTTCTTTTCGACTGAAGAAAGAAAGACATGGATATCTTGGATGACATCGGGATGAGTAAATTATCAGCAAAAATATTTTTTGAAAGTGAACTAATCCTTTAAGTTATCAGTAAGTGCACATTATTAGTTTGCTGATTTTCAGCTTTGTATTGTTGCAATGTCTGTAATATATAAATGAACAATTGGTACTCTTTCTCACTATAAAACAATGTCTAACCTCCCCAACTCAATATTTTCTAGTGACTGATCACATCAAAATTGTTCATTTAGCCCAAGTGAAATTCTGTAAATTCAATTTGATAATTGACAGAATTTCACCTGGGCCAATTGAAAAATTTAGATGTGACCAGTCACTAGAAAATTTTGAGTTGGGGAGGTTAGATTTTGTTTACAGTGTTGCCTGCATCCAGAACTTTTGACAGCTCCAGGGCTTTTGTTAAAACTACAGATGCGACTGTCCTTTATCTCTAGTCATGTAGCACCATTTTTTTTTTAGACAGACAAAAATTTTATCAAAAGCCCACTTTTCCAGCAGTGAATTGCCATTTAAGGCATATATGGGCAACTTTGGTCCTGGAGAGCCACATGGCAGAGTTTACCCCCAACCCTGATAAAACTCACCTGCTTTCCTCTAATCCTGAGGACATTGATTAGCTTATTCAAGTGAGTTTTATCAGGGTTGGAGCTAAACTCTGAAGGATAGTGGTCTACCCCTGATTTACAGTTTTTCTCGATTGTTTACACACATTTTCTGATACTTGAGACACAATGACCACAACATGTAACTCATTCACCAACCCCCTGAACCAATTCAGCTAAACTACAAGCACAATTCCTGCTTTACACTCAAATTGTACTTCTAAAACACACTTTTTTCAAAACACTACACACAATTCTCTGCTTTTGGCACAATTTTCATGCAGAAAATCTCTTGTTTTCACAAGGAACACACTACCATTCAAATATGCACACTGACTCATCACATGGGCAAACACCCGTCACACAGTTTTACAATTAGCAATCAGAGCTTTAGCATAAAAGGGCAACAGGTGCGCTCTTCAATGGTGCAATGGATGCCAACATTGGATTTTATTTTTTTTACTGTAACTGTATACAGTAAATTCTTCTGTTGTTTTGTATGTAGACCACTGTATGTACAACTTTGTGTTGGTTGGGATGTACACTGTGTACATTGTTTTTGTGGGAAAAATAAAATATATTTGTTACCGTGTATTTGTGTGTTCTGAGTATAAAAACAATATTCTCAAATATTTTACAACACACTTATGTATGTACTGTCTGTAGTAAGTGTAACACTGAACAAAAAAAGGCCTAAGTCATTATAATGAATGGAGAAGAAGTGTTTTCCATTCATCATAGTGTTTTACATTGAGCACATCAGTGTTCAACTGGTTCTTATAAATGTCTATTCATATGATGGTTTGTGTGTGTCATTTGAAAACAAAATACCATTTTGAGAAGAAATAACATTGTTTTGAATGTAAAGTTTCATTTTGCAGGAGAATTGAGGGGTTTTGCCCATTGTGTGTGTTTTTTTGGGATTTGTGTGTAGAGTTCTGAGAATATGAGGCATGCTTTCAGAAAATGTGTGTAAACAATCGAGAAAAACTGTAAAGTGTCTATGTGCAATGAAATGAATGATGCTTTGATGGACACATGCTCACAATTCAACCTACACACACAGAGAGATCTACACTGTGCTTCCAGTGACCTTTTCAATATATGCAGCATAAAATGGAGGGTCAACTATTTAGCCTTGGACATTAGGGTCGTACGTCTGAGAAGTAAACACACTTGACCCCTCAAATAGAGCAGCGATCGAAGAGTAAACATTGCACCTGTCATCTCATTAGAGGAAGTGAGGCTGACCACTGGAGTGACGTGCCGTTATCAACAGCCATAGTAAATAGGCTGCCCTTCTGTCGAATTCCCCCAATTCATTATGAGACTGAAAACCACGACTCTGAGCTGTCAAAGCGTAACCGCTGCCATTACGTGTAACAGGGATTTCACTCATTAAATAAGAGAAGTATTGATTTGGGACAGCGGGGGTTCACAGGAAACTTGAATCATGGCCGTTTGAACTGGGAAATCCTTTGGAAAGAGGAGGTGTAATGAGAAGGATGTCAGAACGTTTGTTAGACAAACAGCCGTGCTAAGAAAGATCATGGCACTTCAAACACATCAGACTCCAAAGATGGGGGATAATGACGAAATACCAAGCCTTGTATTATAAAATAACAAATATTATAATGTTAAATACAAAATGATAAATGTACAATTATGGGCAATTTTACATTCCAGTAATTATATTTAAATTGCATTAAAAATAAATAATAAAATAATTATATATATATATATTCTAAAACTATATGCCAAGATATACAAAGAAATATTGCAGACAATAGAATTTTATCTCATTTATGCAAAATGTTTTTAAATATTATATACCATTATCATTATATGAAATCATATCCCAAAAATGTTTCAGATGTCATTTCCATCCCAGTATGAAACAAAGCAAACATGTTGAACATTCTTACCAGATTAATTAAATAAAATATCGAGAGTGTGAAAAGATGGCTTGTTTTCTAAAATGTTGCAAAAACACCCACACAAATCTAAATTGTCTTATTAAATACATAATACATATCCTTTATATTGTTTATGAAGCAGTACATCTAGTTCATGCATTGCTTCACTGTGAAATACAAAAAAGCAACAGCTCATCAACAAATTAAATAAATAAATGAGAATAATGTTGAGGTGACAAATATTTAATTTGAAATGTTAGTATGCTTGTATTATTAGGACAATATCCGTCAAAGTAAATCACATTCTCCAGTTCTACCAGAAAGACGCGGAAGAATAAATACCATAATTAACAGCCCAGCAAGCAATATATGATATAAAGTTCTTTGGCGTAGACCCCGTCCGTAGCTCGCAATCCGAGGGTAATGGATTCTGCATTTCCTGCCTGAAGACGAAGGCAGGGGCGCAGCCGACCCCCTGGGAGGTTTGGGAAGGGGCCATCCTGGTGGTGGTGGGAAGGATGGAGGTGAATGAAAGCGTCAGCATCTGCGAACTCAGACATGTGTAAGTACCGATCTTTTATACTACAAGTATTAGAACACGATTGGTTAGATGAGAAGGTAATAAGTAACAATTGAGTCTTCTCGGCCATTATTACGCTGAAGCTTTCATTTCTAGCCTGAATTGTGTGCAAAATATTACCTAAATATTGTATCTAGTATCTAAATATTACCATACAAAATGTTTAAACAGCTTAAAATCTGTCACAGTAAAAAAAAAAAATGTCTTCTTATCTTTAGACAACAATGTATGGCCTCACAAACTTCTGCTGAGACAAATAAGCATATTCAAAAGGAAACCCACACGCAGTGGGTTTGCCAAGGACAAACGCATTACAACGCAAACAAACTGTTTATTTTCCTTGATGTTCCTTTCTTTAAGTCCATAATGCCTCAAAGTATCCTATGGATTTAATCAGTTTAATGTTCTCAAAACTCTTGTGGAGACTGTAAACATGTGACTCTGTATGTGTGTGTGTGTGTGTGTGTGTGTGTGTGTTTTTGCTCTCAACCCTCAAGCTAGGCTCTTATTATGGCTATTTGTCAGACTGCTTAACGCTTCACCCGACGTCACCTATATTAAAAACACATTCTGAATGTCCCTCATTTGCAGCTGTTTGCTTAGCTGCTTTTTTTTATTAAGCAAAAAAGCATAGCCACTTGTCACTCTCAGCACTGGACTGCTAATTGACATGCAATAATTCACAATAAAATAAAAACAAAAACCTGCAACCCTACATAGGAGTGATCTGGAAAATGGATGATGTAAACAAAATGATAAAATAAAAATAATTAAAAGTATTTATGCCATCTATGCCATTGATTTTTAAGGATAGTTCACCTACAAATAAAAATGTACTCACTCCCTGCATGGCCCTGCATGGCCAAAAGTGATGTCTAACCTAGGAAAATTGGCACTTTATTTAAACCTTTTATTAAATATTTATCAAATAATTTGTATGCGTGAAGTTCTGCCTGGAGTGTAAAACTAATTCAGCGTTCCACGTTTGAATTGTATAATTTGTCATGACGCAATGAAACATACCGAATTGTGCGTATATCATTTTTGGCCAAGTGGTCATACCAATCTTACACTCATTATTCCCAGCCTATAATTCAATAAATCACTATGTGTCAGGTATTAGCTACATATTAGTAATATTAGTTTTATTGAAAATGGCCAGATGGAAGAAGCTGTCCTCTTCAAACAAGGAGGATATTGTTAAAATGGCAAAATCTGGTCAATTGGGTTTTGAATACTGCCCTTGTGCTGGATGTGAATGGTCATAATGTCCACAGAATTATTTCAAAGCACTGTAAGACCACTATCATGCAGAACGCAAAGTGTTGTGGATGGTTAAGGAAGACTAGTGAGCATTTTCACAAGAGGATACAAATCCCCTTAATGTGGCACCACCTCAAAACAGCTTCTAAAGACGTGAATGAGACATCTATCCTCCAATCTTGAACTTTAAGCCGATGGCTACAAGAGGCTAAATTGAGAGCTTGTGTACCAGTAAAGAAACCATTTATTAGTTTTATCTACTGTGAAAACATCTTGCATTTGCCAAAGAACATAGGGGGTTGGAGTATGGAAGATTGGAGCCACATTCTGCAGTCTCACAAGTCAAAATCTGGTAACACTTTATTAGGAACGCATGCTTGAAGTAGATGTTGGAAGGATGTACAATGTTTCTGGCGCTTTGAAAATGGACCAATACTTGGGAATCCTGTTGAACACAGTGTTGCAGAGTATGGAGGATCTGTTTGGAGATCAAAAGTGCATTTTCCAACATGATAATGATCCCAAACACAATAAAGTTGCACGCAATGAATGTTTTCATGCTCAGCATTTTGAAGTCTTTTAGTGGTCTCCTCAGTCCCCTGACCTTAAAGCCATTGAAAACCTTTAGGAAATTATAAATCTGAATTATGATACGTCATGCAGGGGTCCAACGATGCTCTGATTAACTTTAAATTAAATTAAAGAAGTTAAGCATGAATCATGCGCACAGTTTAGTGAGTCAATACCCAGAAGAATGCATGCTGCTGTAATCCAAAAACAAGGGAGAACAACAACAACAACAACAACAACAACAAAAAAATATTAATAACTGATTACATTGTAGTCAACGTACTGTATGCCTTAATTCCTGTGAGCTTTTTGTTTTTCTATTCCTTTTTTGCATAATACAATAAAGCCCTTATTTAATTATATGCTGGATTTTGCCTTTCTTGCCAAATAATTTTGTCATTTTAATACCTTAACCAAGTTTAGTGTATAATCCTTCTCAATATAACACACTCCTCATATTTTGATTGTTTAATAGAATATTATATTGTGAAAATATCCCCTCCAGACATCACTTTAGGCCACTACAATGACTTTCTTTCTTCAGATAAACACAAATTAAGACTTTATGAAAATAATCCATCTCTGTGAGTCCATATAATGCAAGTGAATGGGTTCCGTGTGACGTACCGTAAGTGCATTGTGAAGTTCACATTAGATGTAATGCAGAAGCACAGAGGACCATCACTTCTCGGAAAAGCTTCACAATACACTTACTGTACGTCAAGTGTCTCAACATCCCTCTCCTGATCGCTCGTGTCACGTATTCTACGCCTGTCGTTTCCGTCCACTCACCACCAAAGGTCACCCGTTCACCACTGCACACACAGAGTTACTTTACCCTGGACTACATTTCCCATGTTCCATGGCTTTAATTATTTCTGCACCTGTAGTCAATCACAAGGACTATAAAACACTGATGCACAAGCTCACCGATTGTCACGAGTTGTTAGCGAATATCACTGTCTAGCTGATAGCATCTTTACGGAGCAAATCCTAGAGTTCCTAGTCTGTTCTTGTCTTATTCTTGCTTGTTTGCCCTGTGTTTTGATCCTAGCCTGGTTTCCCATGTTCTGCCTTCTCTCTGCCTGCCCTGGACTCTTGCTCGCCTCAGATTACCTCTTTCGTCTTGCCCTGTTCGGATTCCGTTTGCCTCACGCGTGGACTTTAAGTAATACTTTAGGTCAGAGGTAATACTTATCGGTTCAAAAAACCGCCCACAAAACCTCGCACAATACAACTTTAACATCATAGGATGTCCTGTTACTTTATCCTCTACAGTAAAAGACCTGGGTGTTATACTCGATTGCAACCTGTCTTTTGAAAATCATATTTCATATGTTACAAAAACAGCCTTTTTCCACCTTAGAAACATTGCTAAGCTACGTAATATGCTATCAGTTTCTGATGCAGAAAAGTTAGTTCATGCATTCATGACCTCGAGACTGGATTACTGTAATGCTTTATTAGCTGGTTGTCCTGCATCCTCAATAAACAAGCTACAGTTAGTCCAAAATGCCGCCGCTAGAGTTCTTACAAGATCAAGAAAATATGATCATATAACACCGATTTTATCATCACTGCATTGGTTACCTATAAAGTTCCGTATTAATTACAAGGTATTGCTACTGACTTATAAAGCCCTAAACGGCTTAGCTCCAGTCTATTTAACGGATCTTCTATCGCCCTATAATCCATCGCGCTCTTTAAGATCACTAAATTCAAGGCTTTTGGTCATACCTAGGATATCCAGAACCACCAAAGGAGGGAGAGCATTTTCACATTTGGCTCCAAAACTCTGGAATAGTCTTCCTGATACTGTTCGTTGCTCAGACTCGCTCTCCCAGTTTAAAACTAGATTAAAGTCGCATCTCTTCAGCCAGGCATTCATATAATCCTACAGATCAAACTACAATCCGTCCTCTAGCTCATAAATGCCAGAGGAGAACTGGCCCCCGACTGAGCCTGGGTTCTCCCAAGGTTTTTTTTTCTCCATTAGGTCACCTGATGGAGTTTTAGAACACCATTAGGTCACTTGATGGAGTTTTTCGGTTCCTTGCCACTGTTGCCTTTGGCTTGCTCAGTTGGGGATATTTTGGGGATATTTAATCTAATTTTATCAATCAATAAATTCCTCTTGAAACAAACTTTGTTGTATTATTTTAATTTAATACTGTGAAGCTGCTTTGATACAATCTGTATTGTGAAAAGCGCTATACAAATAAACTTGACTTGACTTGACTTGACTTTAGCCTGGTTAGTTGGTTTATCCTATTGCCTTGTCCAATGGATTATGATCTCCATTTGTTGACCCTCGCCTGTCCCTGGAATGCTCTTTGTCTTGTCCATATTATACCCGTTTGCCTTTGTTTGGGGCCCTGTCTGTTCTGAACACATCTTTTGTAAATAAAAGGCTTTGTATATGGATCTGCACGTCTCTTGTTTCAGTCCCGCCGTAACCGCTCATATGACAGTAGACCGGAAAGCATTGATTTATATTTTAAAAAGTTAAAAATATTGGTATTTTCCTTACACATACACATCATTTTGCTTCAGAAGACACAGATTCATCCACTGGTGTCGAATGG
>NC_138729.1:46689742-46924742 GCF_965113295.1 Leuciscus leuciscus
TTATTATTATTATTATTATTTTTTTTTTATGAATGTTTGTGCGTTTCTAGCATGTTACAGAATACCAAACCCAGATTTTATTTGTTGTAGCGTTTTGTTGCAGCTCCAAGTCTCCTGTGTCTCCTCTGGTCTCGCCCAGCTCCAAGTCTCTTGTGTCTCCGCTGGTCTCACCCAGCTCCAAGTCGCTTGGTCTCTGCTGGTCTCGCCCAGCTCCAAGTCTCCTGTGTCTCCTCTGGTCCCGCCCAGCTCCAAGTCTCCTGTGTCTCCTCTGGTCTTGCCCAGCTCCAAGTCTCTTGTGTCTCCGCTGGTCCTGCCCAGCTCCAAGTCTTCTGTGTCTCCTCTGGTCTCGCCCAGCTCCAAGTCTCCTGTGTCTCCTCTGGTCTCGCCCAGCTCCAAGTCTCCTGTGTCTCCTCTGGTCTCGCCCAGCTCCAAGTCTCCTGTGTCTCCTCTGGGTCTCGCCCAGCTCCAAGTCTCCTGTGTCTCCTCTGGTCCCGCCCAGCTCCAAGTCTCATGTGTCTCCGCTGGTCTCGCCCAGCTCCAAGTCTCTTGTGTCTCCTCTGGTCTTGCCCAGCTCCAAGTCTCTTGTGTCTCCTCTGGTCTCGCCCAGCTCCAAGTCTCTTGTGTCTCCTCTGGGTCTCGCCCAGCTCCAAGTCTCCTGTGTCTCCTCTGGTCCCGCCCAGCTCCAAGTCTCATGTGTCTCCGCTGGTCTCGCCCAGCTCCAAGTCTCTTGTGTCTCCTCTGGTCTTGCCCAGCTCCAAGTCTCTTGTGTCTCCTCTGGTCTCGCCCAGCTCCAAGTCTCTTGTGTCTCCTCTGGTCTCGCCCAGCTCCAAGTCTCTTGTGTCTCCTCTGGTCTCGCCCAGCTCCAAGTCTCCTGTGTCTCCGCTGGTCCCTCCCAGCTCCAAGTCTCCTGTGTCTCCGCTGGTCCCTCCCAGCTCCAAGTCTCCTGTGTCTCCGCTGGTCTCGCCCAGCTCCAAGTCTTCTGTGTCTCCGCTGGTCTCGCCCAGCTCCAAGTCTCCTGTGTCTCCTCTGGTCTCGCCCAGCTCCAAGTCTCCTGTCTCTCCGCTGGTCCCGCCCAGCTCCAAGTCTATTGTGTCTCCGCTGGTCCCTCCCAGCTCCAAGTCTCCTGTGTCTCCTCTGGTCTCGCCCAGCTCCAAGTCTCCTGTGTCTCCTCTGGTCTCGCCCAGCTCCAAGTCTCCTGTGTCTCCACTGGTCTCGCCCAGCTCCAGGTCTCTTGTGTCTCCGCTGTTCACGCTAGTCATGCCATGGGCCTTCATCCAGGCTGTGGTCTAGGTCCCTGTGTGGCTCCTCTCTCCGTCCTCTCCACCCTGGTATCTCCTGCCAGCATTTCCTGTGCCCTGTCCTTCAACAGTCCCTCGTCCTCCTTCAGAGCCCACACCCTCCTCATTTGGACTTCCGTCTGTTTGTTTACGGCGCAAGGACACGTCTTCCTTGTTTGTTTGATAATTAGTTCTACACCTGTGCTGTTTTCTGTTGATTGCTCCCTTATGTATTTAAACGTTTAGTTCGGTCTGCTCCAATTTCAGTATTGTTTATGTGAATGTGTTATCACTATACAGTATCTACCTTATAGTGTTTTCTCTTTGTTTAAGAAATATTTTTAATTCATCTTTGTTTGTGTGTGTCTAACACGTTACAGGTGCATGCTAAAGCAAGAATTACTAATATTGCTCATACTTATGTTAGAGATTCAAACAAATACCCAACCCTTTGTATTGAAACTTTGGCATTTAACTCATCCCACAATATTTATGCTATAGACTTAAATGACATCCCAAGACATTTAAGCATGAGCTTGTTGAGGAGAGGCGCACTAAAAGTTTTCTAAACAATCAGACACACAATTTTTGCTTGACGGATGAGACATGAGAACAAAAATCCCTTGAGGAAGGAACCAATATACAAACTAGCCTCTATTGACAGGACCAATAAGCAACCACCTACAGTAGCAACCACCCAGAACAACTTAGCAACCACATCTAAGGCATTCACAACACCATAGTGGTGAGTTTTGCACCATATAATAAAATAAAAAAAACACACATAAGTTTTATCTTTAAAACTTTAGCTATGAAACTGCCTGAAACCTTTCTCAAAAAAAAAAAATATATATATATCATGTAGTAAAATGCAAGAAATTCTTCAATTACCAGAGAAATTTATTTGATTTTAAATTACATTAACAAATGCATTATGCATAAAAGAAAAATAATAAAAAAAAATATTTTAGAGACAAAATATTCAAATCTAAAAGTAACAGTGACAGTAATACTTCAGGGTGGAAAGAAGACTATTATTATCACAGCTTACTGAAGCTGCTCAGGTAAAAACTGTACCAACCTCCAAGGCTTCCCACAATTCTCTGCAAATTGTTGTAGATGTCAGATTATATAGGGGCTTTAACCTTCTTTATTCCTGCCTCAAGCTGTTATTCGTAGTACAAGATTATATTATCACACGACAGCAGATTCTCCCAGAGGACCAGCCCATTCTCACCCATGCTTTTGTATAAAAAAATTATGCATAAAAATGTGTATAAGTAGCTTTAGAGATAGAGCTAATGATGAAGAAATTAGCATAAATTAGAAGATGCATCTAAATACGGGTATTACTTACTAAATACGCCAAAGAACTTCTAGGAGAG
Organism: Leuciscus leuciscus; assembly: GCF_965113295.1. NCBI lineage: Eukaryota > Metazoa > Chordata > Actinopteri > Cypriniformes > Leuciscidae > Leuciscus > Leuciscus leuciscus. Next base: position 46,692,405 of record NC_138729.1, read on the forward strand.
AAAAAAAGAAAGAAAGAAAACCACGCATCTATGAGTTCAAAGTAATATCACAAATACATGTTTTATTATTCAATATTTTTATTTTCTGAAGGAAATTAATGTTAAATTAAAGTTAAAATATTATGTGTCTTTGTAAATGCGTATGCTTATATCTACGCAAATAGATACATTTAATTTTTGCATTTAAATATTGATATGCACCACTATATTGAATACACAACTACTAATAGCAAATCAATTATTAATGAATATTTTTTATTTCTAAGAGAAATAGAGATGCTCGTAAAGCAAAAAAGGATGTCTTTGTAATTGTGTATGGTTAAATTGATACATTTAATTAATTTTAATCTATTCACTTTTCAAATAGCAAATAAAACCAATTGGAATTCCGTATGCAAATATGGCAATGACATCATTGTTACATTCTGAATGCTGAAGTCAATGGAACATTTTCTAAACTTTAAAAAGAATATTTGAGCAAACTTCATACACACAGCACTACTTTACAAGCACTGCAATTAACAAAACGTAATTTGCAGAATGGTTGAGCTGACATGTAAAACCTGCCATGTTTATGTCAATTATGCATATGAGCAGCACTAATGTTAATTAATAGCACATAAACAGGCACAAGTAAAATATAAGCATGCATTTATCTCATTGTCCATTATGATTGAAATTGACCCTCAGTGTCTTATTTTCCCCATATCTGAAACACAAGCTTTTGACCGAAACCTTCAATACACTCAACTGAACTTGACTTACAGACCTAAAACTCACAATTATATCCTATGTCAAGTCAAGACGCCTTGTACAGCGCTTTATCCATTGCAGATTGTATCAAAGCAGCTTTACATGGTAAACAGGAAAATAATGATCAATGATGCAAACGGAATTCAATTCTGCAGTAAAGCAGCTAATATATATATATATATATATATATATATATATATATATATATATATATATATATATATAGTACCAGTCAAAAGTTTGGAAACGTTACTATTTTTAATGTTTTTGAAAGAAGTCTCTTATGCTCATCAAGCCTGCAGTAAAAACAAAAAAACAAAACAAAAAAAAAACAGTAATATTATGAAATATTATTACAATTTAAAATAATGGTTCTCTTTTTTAATATACTTTAAAATGTAATTTATTTTTGTGATGCAAAGCTGAATTTTCATCAGCAAGTACTCCAGTCTTTGGTGTCTTATGATCCTTCAGAAATCATTCTAATATGCTGATATATGATCAATGTTGGAAACAGTTGTGCTGCTTAATATTTTTTTTATAACCTGAGATACTTTTTTCAGGATTATTTGATGAATAAAAAGTTAAAAAGAACTGTATTTATTTAGAATAGAAATCTTTTGTAACAATATACACGTTATATTGGCCAAGTTTGGGAACAATAACATTTTTTTTTAAAGAAATTAGTACTTTAATTCAACAAGGATGCGTTAAATTGATAAAAGGTGACGATTTATATTGTTAGAAATGTTTTTATTTTGAATAAATGCTGTTTTAATTAATAAATGCTGTTAACTCAATGTTAATTAATATCCGTCTGGCACCAACAACCATGCCACGCTCAAAATTGCTTAAATCACCTTTCTTTCCCATTCTGACATTCAGTTTGGAGTTCAGGAGATTGTCTTGACCAGGACCACACCCCTAAATGCATTGAAGCAACTGCCATGTGATTGGTTGATTAGATAATTGCATTAATGAGAAATTGAACAGGTGTTCCTAATAATCCTTTAGGTGAGTGTATATATGAACTCCAAACTGAATGTCAGAATGGCAAAGAAAGGTGATTTAAGCAATTTTGAGCGTGGCATGGTTGTTGGTGCCAGACGGGCCGGTCTGAGTATTTCACAATCTGCTCAGTTACTGGGATTTTCACGCACAACCATTTCTAGGGTTTACAAAGAATGGTGTGAAAAGGGAAAAACATCCAGTATGTGGCAGTCCTGTGGGCGAAAATGCCTTGTTGATGCTAGAGGTCAGAGGAGAATGGGCCGACTGATTCAAGCTGATAGAAGAGCAACTTTGACTGAAATAACCACTCGTTACAACCGAGGTATGCAGGAAAAAGCATTTGTGAAGCCACAACACGCACAACCTTGAGGCGGATGGGCTACAACAGCAGAAGACCCCACCGGGTACCACTCATCTCCACTACAAATAGGAAAAAGAGGGTACAATTTGCACAAGCTCACCAAAATTGGACAGTTGAAGACTGGAAAAATTTTGCCTGGTCTGATGAGTCTCGATTTCTGTTGAGACATTCAGATGGTAGAGTCAGAGTTTGGCGTAAACAGAATGAGAACATGGATCCATCATGCCTTGTTACCACTGTGCAGGCTGGTGGTGGTGGTGTAATGGTGTGGGGGATGTTTTCTTGGCACACTTTAGGCCCCTTAGTGCCAATTGGGCATCGTTTAAATGCCACGGCCTACCTGAGCATTGTTTCTGACCATGTCCATCCCTTTATGACCACCATGTACCCATCCTCTGATGGCTACTTCCAGCAGGATAATGCACCATGTCACAAAGCTCGAATAATTTCAAATTGGTTTCTTGAACATGACAATGAGTTCACTGTACTAAAATGGCCCCCACAGTCACCAGATCTCAACCCAATAGAGCATATTTGGGATGTGGTGGAACGGGAGCTTCGTGCCCTGGATGTGCATCCCACAAATCTCCATCAACTGCAAGATGCTATCCTATCAATATGGGCCAACATTTCTAAAGAATGCTTTTTAGATTAGATTAGATTAGATTCAACTTTATTGTCATTACACAAGTACGGGTACAAGGCAACGAAATGCAGTTTAGGTCTAACCAGAAGTGCAATAGCAGCAAGTGCAGGATATACAGTGGTTCCATAAGTGCAGAACATGGATATGTACTGAATAAATATAGAGTTGAATACTATTATAAACAAAAATTTACAGATAGATTTGTCCTATGAATATAATATACAGATAACTATTACTGTGAACAGAATTTACAGCTAGATATGTACTGAATATAATATACAGATGTATATACAGATGGCTAATATACAGATGGCTATTACTATAAACAGTATTTTTACAGATAGATATGTACTGAATATATATACAGATGGGTGTTACTATAAACAGAATGTGAGCATAATATACAGATGGCTATTACTATAAACAGAATTTTACAGATAGTTATGTACTATGAATATATATATACAGATGGGTGTTACTATAAACAGAATGTGAGCATAATATACAGATGGCTATTACTATAAACAGAATTTTACAAATAGATATATGTATAAGTTAGGCTAAAATGAGCAGTATAACAATGGATTTAAAGTAGTGCAAATAAAGTTTGGACAGAAGCTATCCGAGTGAAAGTGCAGTGGAAGTAATTGCATATTACAGTTAAAGTACGGTATTGCAAATGTATATGTAAACAGTCGGTACTGTAAATAAACAGTCGGCAGTGCAAATTGAGCATATTCCAGTCAAGGTAGTAGTGCAAGATGCATATGTAAACAGTTGTTTCTGTAATAACAGTCAGCAGTGCAAATGAACATTATAGTATTGCAAATAACAAAATGGAGGCAGGTGTGAGGAGGGAGAGGAGAGTCAATCAGTATATGAGGGGAGTGGGATCAATGAGGGTTAGAGTTTAATAAAGAGACAGCTCTGGGGAAAAAACTGTTCTTTAGTCTGCTGGTCCTGGTCCGGAGGCACCTGAAACGCCTGCCGGAGGGCAGGAGAGAAAACAGTCTGTGGGCTGGGTGAGAGGAGTCCTTAAGGATGCTGCGAGCTCGATGCAGACAGCGTTTCCTCTGGATGTGCTCGATGGCAGGTAGTGGAGTCCCAGTGATGCGCTGGGCGGTTTTCACCACCCGCTGCAGTGCCTTGCGCTCTGCAACAGAACAGCTCCCATACCACACTGTAGCACAGTTGGTCAGGATGCTTTCTATTGCACAGCGATAGAAGTTCACCAGGATAGTGGAGGAAAGCTGATTCTTCCTCAGTGTCCTCAGGAAGAAAAGGCGCTGGTGAGCCTTCTTGACCAGGCTGGAGGTGTTGGTTGTCCAGGTCATGTCCGCCGAGATGTGGGTCCCCAGGAACTTGAAACTGGAGACACGCTCAACAGCCATTCCATTGATGTGGATGGTGTCGTGTGTGCCTCTTGACACTTTCCTGAAGTCCACGATGAGCTCCTTCGTTTTGGTGGTGTTGAGGAGCTGGTTATTTTCAGTGCACCATGTGGCCAGGTGCTTGATCTCCTCCCTATAGGCAGTCTCATCGTTGTTGCTGATGAGACCAATCACCGTAGTGTCGTCCGCAAACTTGACGATGGAATTAGATCCGTACACAGGCTTGCAGTCGGAGGTGAAGAGGGAGTAGAGAAACGGGCTTAGCACACAGCCCTGTGGTACACCAGTGTTGAGTGTGGTGGACGTGGAGCAGTTGGAGCCTGATCGAACATTCTGGGGTCTGTTGGTCAAAAAGTCCAAAATCCAGTTGCACATGGAGGAGTTGATGCCCAGGTCTCCAAGTTTGGCTATTAACTTAGTTGGGATGACAGTGTTGAATGCTGAGCTGAAGTCAACAAACAGCATGCGTGCATAAGTGTTCTTATTGTCCAGATGTGTGAGCACAGAGTGCAGTGCCATGGAAACTGCATCCTCTGTGCTCCTATTGCTACGGTAGGCAAACTGGTGTGAGTCCAATGTGGATGGAAGAGAGTCTTTTAGGTGTGCCAGGACCAGCCGCTCAAAGCACTTCATTACGATGGGTGTGAGTGCTACAGGGCGGTAGTCGTTAAGGCACTTCGGGCTGGAGTGTTTTGGCACTGGCACAATGGAAGTGCATTTAAAGCATGTTGGTACAGCTGCTTGGGCAAGAGACAGGTTGAAAATGTCTGTAAAAACCCCAGCGAGCTGCTCCGCACATGCCCTGAGTACGCGTCCAGGGATGTTGTCTGGTCCAGCAGCCTTGTGCGCGCTGATCCTGCTCAGTGCATTGCAGACATCTGTGGAGGAGAGTGTGATCGGCGGGTGGTCAGCTGAGGATTTGAGCTTGGTGGCAGTTTCTCTGTTGTCTCTTTCAAAGCGAGCATAAAAGTCATTTAGCTCGTTCAGGAAGTTGACATCAGTGGCTGCGGGGGTGGAGTGAGAGGGTTTGTAGTCACTGATGGCCTGAATGCCCTGCCACATGCGCCGAGGGTCAGCGTTGGAAAAGTGTCCCTCTATCTTAAGCTTGTAGCAGTGCTTGGCCTCTTTGATGCCCCTTTTCAGATTTGCTCTGGATGTGCTATAGGCTTGTGCATCTCCTGATCTGAAGGCAGTGTTGCGTGTCTTCAATAGGAGTCGCACTTCCCTGTTCATCCATGGCTTCTGATTTGGGTATGTGGTGATCTGCTTCTGGGTTGTAACACTGTCAATGGTGGTATTGATATAATCCAGTACAGAGGAGGTGTAGCAGTCAATGTCCGTGTGAGAGCCACTGGTGGCTTGAGAAGCAAACATACTCCAGTCTGTGTGTAGAAACCTTTCCTGGAGTGAGGAATCTGCCCCCACAGGCCACACCTTGATGGTCTTCACTGATGGCTTCACGCGATTGATGAGAGGTGCATATTTGGGGGTGAGGAACAAAGAAAGGTGATCTGACTGTCCCAGGTGGGGGAGGGGTGTCGCGACGTAAGCTCCAGCCATGTTTGTGTAAACATGGTCTAAGGTTTTGTTTCCTCTGGTGTGACAGGAAACATGCTGGTGAAATTTCGGTAGCACTGACTTTAAGTTTGAATGATTAAAATCACCCGCAACAATAAACGCAGCTTCCGGGTGAACGGTCTGTTGTTTACTGATGGCTGCGTGAAGTTCTTTCATAGCAAACTTGGCATCAGCATCCGGGGGAATATAGGCTGCAGTTATAATAGTGGAAGTGAACTCCCGCGGTAGATAAAACGGTCTACATTTAACCATGAGAAACTCAAGGTTAGCTGAACAATGTCTCCCAACAATAGCAGAGTTTGTGCACCAAGCTTTGTTAATGTAAATGCACAATCCACCACCTCTGGTCTTACCGGAGCCATCTAATGTTCTATCCGCCCGGAATGTATGGCGTCCCGCTAGCTCAATAGCGTTGTCCGGTATTCCGCTGTTTAACCATGTTTCCGTGAAAATTAGAACATTACAGTTCAAAAGTCTCTTGCTGTATGTGATGTTGAGTCGAATCTCCTCCATTTTGTTCAACAGCGACCGTACATTGGCAAGGAAAATGCTGGGTAAAGAGAGCCGGTGTGGTGTTAGCTTTAGCTTAGCTCTTAGTCCTCCGCGCTTCCCCCGCCTTTGTTTACGATCTCGACGCCGCCTGCGAGCACTTCCGCCCGGCCGGGCAGAGTGCATAGCCCCGGGTGTTTTGGCGATCTCAGGAAGGAGTCGAAGGTTGTCCATAAAACTGTCGGAAATTCGCAAACCAATATCCAAAAGCTCACCTTGGGTGTACGATGTTAAGGCACAACTGTTCTGCACGAACAGACCCGAAATGAGCAAGAAAAATACTACTAAATTGCAGAATCTGGAGAGACCGCGAGCCTCGCGATGTACTCGCGCCGCCATCTTGGTTTCCAGTTGGTTGCTTTCAGCACCTTGTTGAATCAATGCCACGTAGAATTAAGGCAGTTCTGAAGGCGAAAGGGGGTCAAACACAGTATTAGTATGGTGTTCCTAATAATCCTTAAGGTGAGTGTATATATATATATATATATATATATATATAGTGTATTCAGTTCAAGCCAGTATTCATTAATTAAGAAATGAGTTCAACTCAGCTATAAGAAGTTCTACAGAAGACAAAAGAGTAATAATTCTCTTTGAGCTAGTTCAACGTTGATTCCATTCAATTCAATAACAGTGTTGATGTTGCAAAATGTATCAATTATGAAGCAAAGTCAAATCCTCTATAAAGGAGCTCTGCTCTGATGACAACAAACAATCCTGCATACTCATAACCATCAAAAACAGTTTGGTAATGCTTGTGCACTTTTCATGCAATTTACTAGTGAATAGTGCACTACATAGAGACCAAAAGTGATTTCTCCTAATATAATCAATGCGGTTGTCTACATTGCCACTCCTATTGTGTTTAATCGACACAACCTGTTTCAATTTTCGTCATGACCAGCCACTTTACTTTGCATGTAAAGTAAAATTATTTGATTAACAAATATAACGTGTGTGAATTGACTGATATGTATATTTGTAGTCTTTCTATATGAAATTACAGTAACTCTTTACAACACAGCTACACTAATATGCATCAAATCATGCTTAACTGATGCACAGATGATTATGAGTTAATGTATCACTAGTAAAGAACTTTTGACCATTATCACGTCGCACCGCAACAGGTGTATAACTGGACGTGACAGACCATTGCAAGTCCATTTGTCTTTAGTATCAGAAGTAGCCTGAGTGCTTGGAATTATAGAACGGGGCATCTGTTTACTGTCAGGGACTTGTTGTGTGGCATTGCATCGCACCGCATCTAGTGTAGACAGTCTCACTGATTATAATGGTTTGTATTGTCTTTTGTTGTGTAACGTTGTGCCACTTGCATCCGGTGTAAACAGTGTTATGAAATATAGCAGTGCCCGGCTGCATGTTTTCAGTGTTCCTCCTGACCTCAAGCTTCAATCAGAGATATTACTGTGCCATGAACAAGGCAGTGGATGTGCTCGTTCATCTGGTACAGTGACACCCTGGTAGCAGACGAATGTAAATTGAAATCCATGGTTAGTGAATGTCAAAACAAGGATATTAATTAACATTGAGTTAGTCATGTGCCTCAACAAGTAAAGTCATAACATAATGATATATTTGCAAATCATTAGCTAATTACTTAAAGCAGACAACTGGAAATTGAAATGCATATCTTCAACCCATTGTGGTAATTAACACATTCATTTACACTATTAAGGAATTAATACATGAAGACACATTTAATATTTAATAGCAATTCATACATTACTTAATCTATTAAGCAGATACTCTTTATTAGTTGCTGATGCAGTCATACATGAACTCATGCTTATCTGTGCATTAGTTAAAGGAGTAGTTCACTTCAGAATCCCCCCCACCCCCACACATTATCCAAGATGTCTTTCTTTCTTCAGTCGAAAAGAAATAAAGGTTTTTGAGGAAAACATTCCAGGATTTTTCTCCGTATAGTGGACTTCAACGACTTCAAATTGCAGTTTCAATGCAGCTTCAAAAGACTCTACAAGATACCAGACGTGGAATAAGGGTTTCATCTAGTGAAACGATCTGTCATTTTTGAAAAATAAATAAACATTATCAGGAAATTATCAGGAAATTAGAATTCTGAAGTAAACTAATCCTTTAAGGATGAATTAATGAATTAATTAGTTCACCCGTATTGTAAAGTGTTACCAAAATCACTGACTGGACTCTGGAGCTGCTTCTTGCCTGATCTGCAAAGAGGAAAATAACTGTTCTCAAGCATCATTACTCCATTAAATGTGCAGAACAGAATGCATCGCTCAACTCCGAAAATGTCTGTTCATGCATCAATAGTTCTAAATGTATAACTGTGCCAATAACTGCATATAGATTCAATTCACAGTTGTAAAAACACTGTTCGGCTGGCCTCAAATAGAACAACACCCCGTGTGAGATCGAGACTCCTGCTTTACAGGTTGAAGTCTGCATGAACAGACAAAAGAGACCTGCTTTTGCCACAGATGTTTATTATGTGTACAAACATTAATATGATAGGTTGTGACTCATAGATGCAAACAGCATTAATAAGCCCATGGGGACGATAGACTACCCCAGAATTCCACAGGTAATTGGCTGCCTAATCTATGTTACATTATTCTACATGTGTTTATAAGATGTGACAGACTGTTAATTTAATTTGGTTTATTAATATTCATTAGCTTAATGAAAGCAAGGCACTGACCTGATTGGATGCCTTGTGTGGTCGTCAGTGGAGTTAAAATCCCTGAACCATTATTAGAAGGAGATTGTTTTTACTGGACAGTATCAGTGTCATAAATTAGCATTTTTGATTTCATAGGCAGGACTATTTTGACTGAACAATAGCAAATGGGAGACACTGTTTTTGCATTCATTGATGCATTCGTTGATACAAGTGGCACAGAAAATATGTACTGTACCCTTAAATAAATGAACAATTTTGTTTGTTACCAATAAAATCTAAATATTTTATCACAGACAAATTCAGCTAGAATACATTTGAATCACTGTTTTGAAGTCTAGGATAAAAGTAGCTACAGCAGCTTTTTATGCATTTCAGTGCTTTATATTATATGCTAATATGCTAATATGCTAATATGCTAATATAGCCTAACTAACTTAAAAAATAAATAAATAAATAAATAAGAATATCGTCTACTTGGAAATTATTTTTGGCAATATCCAGAAAGTTTCTGAGAGAGATGTGAGATATCTGTATCAGAAATGCTGCTTCACAGTTATCTCACACTGTCATGTTACCTTTTTTTTTCTGTTGATATGCTCAGTCAGCCTTCAGAAAGGAAAGTAATTCAATCTTGCCTCTTTCTTCCCAATAGAGCCTTCTGACAGCTGCACTCTCCAACATAATGCGTGGCTGACACATAAGATACGACAAACTCATTTGAAAGGGATAATTCTTTTCTTTCAGGTTTATTTCCTTTATTTTACTTCCCAACTTTTCTTCACTGTATTCTATTTCAGATGTAATATAAGAGTTCTACCAGTAAACACAAATCAGATGAAAGCGTAAAAAGAAGAAAAGAAGAAACTGGTACTATTTTTTTTCTTAAAAGGGGTCATATTAAGCTTTTTTTTTTTTTTAGCTCTACTTGGAGTAAAGTTTTTTATTCCCCACCAAAACAGTTATAATTTAGATTTTCATGACCATTTTTTCACCCTCGCACTAATTAAACGGGCCAAATTGGCTCACTCACTGCGGCAGGTTTGTTGTCGGGTGTAATATAATTTTTCGCCACTCTAACGTTCAATAACAGTCACTTTACAAAGCTGCATTACATCTTGACAGGATCACAAAACAATCTGTGATTAAATGTGTTGCTCAAACTGAAATGATCACAGACCTTGTTAAAAATAAACTTCAACTTCTTTCTAACATTAAGAAGGATATGCAGAGCGGCAGGTGCAACACAGACTGGAAGGAACATCACAAGGTTTGTCAGATTTTTCTTTCTTATTGTCAGTTTTTCTAGTATATGAATATCTATCCTGCTTCATTCTTAGTACTTTGATTGTGACTGGGCAGAACAACTGAATAGGCATAACTGATATATTTCTTCATTGTTTTGAGTAATGAAGAAAATCTAATTATTTTGACTTGATGGAGGCTAAACCAGACACTTGCACTTGCATTTAGCCAATTGGATTTTATTTGCATCAAACCATCCATGTCACAGTAAATTACATCCAACCAGAAAGCATTTCCCTCACGCATGTACAGGGTTGGGGAGTAACGGAATACATGTAACGGTGTTATGTAATCAGAATACAAAAATCCAGTAACTGTAATCCGTTACAGTTACGTCAAAAAACATAGTAATCAGATTATAGTTACATTTTGAAAAAAAGGGGGAATACTTTCAGGATTACAATGGTTTCATTTAAAACTAAATAAATAAGTATTTTGGTATAATAACACTATATTAAGCGCTGCTTGATTATACAGTAGTTCCTGGTTCTGTTGCAAGTAATGACTCACGTGTGCCACGCGCTGGTGCATGCGCAAATAACAGCTTTCTACAGTCTCCTCAGACGCAGATTGAATCACTGCTGCTAGTAGAAACGATTCTGCCTGCGGGTAAAATCGCTTTTAATTCATGGAAATTCTGCTGCTATTTTGTAGAAATTAGGAGAGTAGCTTTTTTAGTACCCAAAATGTCCTTTCTTAATCTTTTCTCACGTAACGGGATGTTCGCTGTCTAGGTAACAGGGGAACTCCCACTGCCAACGCCCCACGTCCAGTCAGGCAAATTAAGAAAGATCACGGCTTTAGTCAACATGTAGGCCTATTTTAAAATAAACTAATATGTAGATTGTGTAAACAATTTAAATGGTGTGTTTTTATTTTTTTGTTAAAAATTAGTTAAAAATAAAACAAAATAATCTGTAATACCATACATTAGCCACTAGATGTCTGTATAGCCCTTTACATAAATATATATTCAGGCATATATATTTTGCAAATATTGTACACTGGACCAAATTCTTAAAAAAAAAAAATATATATATATTTCTTCTTGCTTGACTTTATTTATATCTGTGACCTTGAAGTAATCCCAAAGTAATCAGTTACATTACTTTCATATTATAGTACTTGGATTACGTCACTGAATACTTTTTTTATGAAGTAATTTGTAACTGTAACGGAATACATTTTTAAAGTAACCCTCCCAAGCCTGCGCATGTAAAATGGCAAATTAGTCAGCTGACTTGGGATTCTGCCACCATAAAAAATACCCTATATAATAAACTGACATGTATTCAAATATTGTTCAACATTACTCTTGTGCAATGAACTCAATGACTTATGAGCTAAGTAAAAAAAAAAAAACATTACAAAAAAACTTGAAAAACATCCCGGGTTACGTATGTAACCCTAGTTCCCCGAAGGGAATGGACGCTGCGTGGAAACGCGGTGGGAACGCCTCCAGCGCAGTGCGTCTGAAGCATGAATGAAATCAGTCAATGGCGAGACGGAACGTAGTAGGCGGGTGACGTCACCGACCAGGAAACTATAAAGCACCCCTGAGAACACAAGCGAAACAGCTTCTGATGTTACTGAAGCAAGCGATCACGGGGATGCTGGGAGTATGGCAAAGACACGCAGCGTCCGTTCCCTTCGGGGAACTAGGGTTACATACGTAACCCGGGACGTTCCCCTTCAGGGAACTACCGCTGCGTGGAAAAGCGGTGGGAACGCAATACCCACGTCGCCATACGAGCAAGTCTGTAATCAAGGCGCACAGGCTGACGAAAGAACTTGTGGACTATAATCAAGACTATAAAACCTGACGAATGTGTGCGGTGAGAACCAGCCTGCCGCATCACAAACGTCCTGAAGAGAAACTCCTGAAAGGAGAGCTTTAGAAGTAGCCATACTCCGGGTGGAGTGAGCCCGTACAGCCAAAGGTGAAGGCTGACCGACCGACTCATAAGCAAGTGAGATTGCCTCGACCACCCACTTGCTCATCCTTTGCTTAGATGCAGGGCACCCCTTGTTGGGCGACCCAAAACAAACAAACAGCTGTTCAGACTTCCTCCACAGGGCAGCTCTGTGGACATACGCATCTAGAGCCCGAACTGGGCAAAGCAAATTAAGTTTCTCCTGGTCCGACGTCAGAAACGGAGGAGGACAAAAAGCCTGCAGTATGACAGGTCTAACTACAGTAGTTGGAACTTTTGGAACATAACCTGGCCTAGGATAGAGGAAGGCCTTAGCCATGCCAGGTGAGAATTCCAGGCACGAGGGAGCAACCGAGAGTGCTTGAATGTCTCCGATCCTTTTGAGAGACGAAATGGCAAGCAGAAAAATAGTTTTGAGAGTAAGGAACTTCTCGGAAACCTCTTCAAGGGGCTCGAAAAGAGCTAGGGAGAGACCCTCTAAGACGATGGCCAAGTCCCATGATGGCACCCTCGTGCGTACTGCTGGCCTCAGCCTCAAAGTGCCACGAAGGAAGCGAGATATAAGTGGGTGTCTCCCAAGAGAAACTCCACTCAAAGGGGCGTGGTAAGCAGCCAGGGCCGCTACGTACACCTTCAGTGTGGAGTGGGATAACCCGGTGGAGAGACGATCCTGCAGGAACTCCAGCACTGTACCAACCGGGCAGTTAACTGGGTCCTGTTGGCGCTCTCCACACCAAGAGGTAAAAAGTTTCCACCTCGCGGCATATAACTTCCTTGTAGCAGGAGCTCTGGATTGGAGAATAGTCTCAACGACCTCAGTCGAGAGACCCGATTCTATGAGCTGAGCCCCCTCAGAGGCCAAGCCCACAATCTCCATAGCTCTGGGCGGGGGTGAAGGATCGACCCACTCGCCTGAGATAGTAGGTCCCTCCTGATCGGAATCTCCAGGGGAGAGCCGTCGAGGAGGGACACAAGGTCCGAAAACCATAGTCGGGCTGGCCAGAACGGGGCTATCAGGAGTAGGCTGACTCAGTCCCGGCGAACCCTTTCCAGAACTCATGGGAGCAGAGCAATCGGGGGAAATGCATACAGACGTGACCTCGGCCACGCCTGTACCATAGCGTCCAACCCAAGCGGGGCTGGATGGCTGAGAGAGAACCACAGAGGACAGTGTGATGTCTCTCGGGAAGCGAAAAGGTCTACCTCGGCACGACCGAAATGTTCCCAAAGGAGCTCCACCACATCGGGGTGAAGTCTCCATTCCCCGGGCCTCGGCCCCTGCCTCGACAGGATGTCTGCCCCCCGATTCAGATACCCCGGGAGATAAATCGCTCTCAAAGACAGAAGTTTCCCCTGGGACCATGGAAGGATCTGACAAGCTAGCTTGAATAATGGGCGCGACCACAGACCCCACTGATGGTTTATGTAGGAGACCACCGATGTGTTGTCTGAGTGGACAAGCACATGGTGGCCCCTCAGGTCTGGGAGGAAATGTTTCAGAGCCCGAAACACCGCCAACATTTATAGACAGTTTATGTGCCACGAGAGATGATGGTCCTGCCACCGACCCTGAGCTGGGCAACCACTCATGATCGCACCCCAGCCCGTGAGGGAAGCATCAGTCGTTAGCGTTACACGACGACAAGGAGCTCCCAGCATGGGACCTTTGGACAAGAACCGAGGATCTTTCCACATAACCAGGGCGCGAAGACACCGTCGCGAACTCATGATCGTGCGGAGCGGATTTCCCCTCGGGGAGAATCCCTTGGTTCTGAGCCACCACTGAAGCGGTCTCATGTGCAATAGGCCAAAAGGAATAATGTTGGACGCTGCTGCCATGAGACCTAACAGTCTCTGGAACTGTTTTACAGTGAGTGACTGGCCTAGCTTGATCTGATTTACTGCAGCGAGAATCGAAGCAATACGAGCAGGGGAAAGCTGTGCCTGCATCGTCGTCAAATCCCACACCACACCGAGAAAAGTGGATCTCTGTACTGGAGAAAGCACACTCTTCTTGGCGTTGAGCCTCAACCCCAATTTCTTGATGTGAGCGAGAATGACATCTCGATGCCGAACCGCCTGAGACTGCGATTGAGCTAAAATCAACCAATCGTCGATGTAATTTAGAATGCGGATGTCCTGTAAACGCAGAGGAGCTAGAGCCGCATCCATACATTTCGTGAACGTTCGGGGTGAGAGTGCTAGGCCGAACAGAAGAACCCGATACTGGTACGCTTCGCCCCGAAAGCGAACCTCAGGAACTTCCGATGTTGAGGAAGAATAGACACATGGAAGTAGGCGTCCTTCAGATCTATCGTGACAAACCAGTCCTCGGACCTGATTTGTGACACGATCTGTTTGAGAGTGAGCATCTTGAACTTGAGCTTCCCTACAGTGCGATTTAAAAGACGAAGATCTAAAATCGGACGCAACCCCCCGTCTTTCTTTGGAACAATGAAGTACCGGCTGTAATAACCTGACTCCCTGCTGGGAGGAGGAACCCGCTCTATAGCTCCTTTTTGCAGAAGAGTCATAACCTCCTGTTCCATCACCATAGCCTGCTCGGGGCCCACCACAGTGGGAAGGACCCCTCTGAACCGAAGCGGACGAGACCTGAACTGTATAGCGTAACCTCTTTCGATCGTGTGCAGGACCCACTGAGACACATTGGGAAGATTTTTCCACCACACCAGAAAATCTACTAAGGTTGTTACTACCTCTGGTTGAATATTCTGAGTGACAGACACAGCGCCCTGTAACAGTGCACCGGCAGGGAGCGACTGGTCTGAGCACTCCAGAGCCCTCCTCGGAGGGGGCGAGCGTCCCTCGGGGAAGCACTCGCCGGGTCCTTCTGTGCCCTGGCACGAGGGCAGGGTTGACAGAACGGACCCCTGAGGGTACCGAGAGAGAAAGGGGACTTCTTTTAGCCCCGTCTCGTCCCTCCAATTTCTTTGAGGGGGGGCACGAGACGCGACACTCTGTTTTTGTTGCGCTCTTTTCGAGGAGCTACTCGATGGCTGGGGCTGCCCTTTACGTTTAGCAGCCCCGGGAATCTTGACCTTCAGGGGGATACATTTTTGAAACGCCGCAGACTGCTTTTTCTCCTCCTGGAACCTCTCGATGACAGTATTAACTGCGTGACCGAAGAGACCCGAAGGAGAAAGCGGAGCATCTAAAATAAATGATTTTTCTTTCTCTTTCATTTGTGTCTGGTTCAACCATAAATGCCTCTCCGTGACCACCAGGGCTGCCATAGATCTAGCCGTCTCCTTGGTGGCCCGGAGAGAAAGATCTGCTGCCTGACGAAGCTCTCTCACAGTGTCAGCAGAAATCTCACCCCCCTTACTAACGTCTTCCAACAGATCAGCTTGATATGCTTGCAAGATTGACATCGTATGTAAACATGCTGCTGCCTGACCTGCCGCCGAGTATGCCTTCCCCACCAGCGCTGATGTATTTTTAAGAGGTCTGGTGGGGAGAGCCGGTGCCTTAAATGACGATGCCGATTCGGGAGAGAGATAGCTCGCGAGCGTCTCCTCCACCCTCGGCATCGACACATAACCAAACGATTTCTCTCCCATAATATTAGCGTATGTATTAGATTGGTTGGTATAAATTCTAGATGAAGCTGGTCTAGCCCAGGACCTCGACACCTCAGTGTGAAGGTCCGGGAAGAACGGCAGACACCGGCGTGAAGGCTGAGCGCGAGATCGCAGAAATCTCTCATCTAATTTACTTTTCTGACGAGACTCCTGCCTATCTAAGGGCCACTCGATGCTGAGCTTTTCAACAGCATGAGTTAACACATCAAACAGCTCCTCTTCAGCTGGAGAATGAAGTGACGAGTCTTCAGTCTCCTCTGTCTCAACACTTTCAACATCCAGCTCCTCAGAACTGGATAGTCGAAATTCTTGCGCCTCACCCTGGGCAGAAGTAACCGCAGAGCGTGCTTCTGCACCAGGGGTAGAGGCGCTAGATCTCGCCGGTGAAGGATGAGATAGGGCGGAGCCCGTCTCAATCCCCTCGGTGAGATCCATTTGCGAACCCCACAACTGACGCCGCCACTCTGCCTCGGCAGAAGCGGGACCCGAGCCGCGCGGCACGCGCAACGAACCGCCCTCCTCAAAGAGCGATCGCCGGGAGCGCAGCGTCCGTAGTGGAAGACGCTCGCAATGCTCACAATCAGCCCCCTCGAGAGCTGACTGGGCATGCTGCACTCCTAAACAAGCAACACATAGTTGGTGTGAATCCCCGCCAGTGATGTAACGAGTACAGGGGGGAACACACTTTCTATATTGCTGCTCGCTCGCCATGCTCGTGTTTTTTTTATATAATATATGATATGAGATATATATATATAGTGATAAACTCCTGCCTAGTAACAACTAGAGACAGACAAACACAATTGACAGATTTCACACACACAGAGCGCTGCTGAAGTAACAGAAGCTGTTTCGCTTGTGTTCTCAGGGGTGCTTTATAGTTTCCTGGTCGGTGACGTCACCCGCCTACTATATTCCGTCTCACCATTGACTGATTTTATTCATGCTTCAGACGTACTACGCTGGAGGGGTTCCCACCGCGTTTCCACGCAGCTTTTTTTAACAGGCTTTTTTTTTTCTTTTTTTTCTTTTTTTTTTATCATTTATGTCACGGTGGGTTGCAGGAAGGCAGACAAAGAAGATAATTTCCAATACAATGTTTTAATAATAATCCAGAAGACAGGTAAACAGGCTGAGCAACACACACTTACAAATAACAGAGATCGGACAAAGACGGAGTGAACAAGAGGAACTAAATAGCAAACACAGATGATGGTAATTAACAGGACACAGATGATACAGATGAACTAATGATGGTAACCAGGGAAACTGAACAAAGGAACATGTGACAAATGACAACTAACTGAAAAGTCCATGAACACAGTGGTGACAATTGACATAATTTACACCAAACCCATATAGCTTTCTTTTGTGTGTAGAAATCACATTTAAACTATGGCAAATCAAGATGCATTGACGTCAGACCTCTTGGCAGAGAAGAATATAGGCTAGTGACTAATGGCGTATCTTGGAATATAGCGCATAATTCAAGTCATATGGGCTATATACTTTTATGGTACATTTATGTTGCTTTTATGTTATTTTTGACACTCTGTATAGGCAAAACAAATCCTCTTGTGTTCAATGGAACAGTGAGGGTGAGTAAATGATGATCACAAATTTCATTTTTGAACCCGTTAACCATCATACCGCTCATGTTTAGCATCGTGTCATCGCAATCCATTGTAAAGCCTCAAAAACAGTATAGTGGTAATCAGGGCCTGAAGTTAACTTTTTTGACCACCTGCCACAGTAACTTTTTACCAGCCAGTTTTTTTTTTTTTTTTTTTTTGCCTCATAAAGGTGAAAAATAGAAATCACACAAACATTGTTCTTTAACTTGTAAGAATACACATTTAAGTGCTGCATCTTTTTATTCATTGATTTGTTGTGTCACAGACATAGTCATATGTCATATTCATATATACTGACTGCTGCTAATCTGAGTCCACAAAAAAGGAGCAGATGCACTCCTCTTCCTCCACTGCTGCTGCATCTTCATGAGGTCTGGTCTCCTTGACATGTCCCCACCACTTTTTGACATGTCCCCACCCCCACCAGAACTGGGGCCCCCCACACCCAAGACAAAAATGGTTTGGCCACTGATCAAAATTTGATGTTGTCATTTAATTTGAAGTTCAGTACGCTCAAAATGCCCGGTCAGCACAAGTCCGGTGCTCAGAAGAGGATAGAAAAGAGAAGAAGAAAATAGAGGTTTTCTAAACAAATATATATATATAAAAAAAAAAGTGGTGACGGAAGCTGGAACTAGTAAAGTCGACGTAAAGCAAGGTAAGAAACAGCGCAGCAAACGCTTACGAGCATTGTCAGGAGTTTTCCTGCATTTAAATTTTGGGGGCGGCCGAAGATTTTTGTCCCGCCAAAGCCGTCTCGATTTTTGTCCCGCCAAAGCCTTATTTGATCGGTAAGTGATGTAGAATAGAATGACTGCTGCGCCTGACAGGGCGATAACGAGCAGAGAGAGCCCCGGCCGCGCGCGCGCACTCTCACGTCTTCAAACAACACGTCGAGCGCTGTCTTGCGCTCTCTCACTTGCGCATATTAATCAAAGTCAATTGAACCGTTAAGCAGAACTAAATTAATATTAATATTACTGGTAAAGTTACCGGGTACCGGACATTTTCTCACTGGTTCCCAACTCAACATACACACGCACACACATCTGTGTAACTGTCATTGTACCATAACCAACGTCAGCTTTGCTTTATCTCATCTCATCCCATCTCACCAACAGTTTAATACTGTTACTCGCACATCCAAAACATCGTATTTTACGTCGCGGACTTAAAAAATAAATAAATAAATAAAAAAACAGACGCAAAAAAACCCAACAACTAATGAATCACTCAATTCTCATTGGCTACCCGCCAATGTGGCAGGTAGATTGACAGTTTTACCCGCCAATTGCAAAATTCACCCGCATTTGGCGCGTGGTCGGGTGTTAATTTCAGGCCCTGGTGGTAATACTCCAGGGTTTTGCTGGGCTACTGCAAGTTTCATCAGCACAATGGATGTGTGAAATAAAGCACACACAATGAGTGGTTCGTGATGATGAGCCAATGTAATGTCCAATTAATCTGACGTTAGTGTGAACTCGCATCAGTGGGTCTCTGAGCAAAAGAGCGTTAGCATCTTGTTAGAGCTTGCCGGCAAATATGCAAACTTGTCATGAAAGATAATTACCACCTTAAGCACCCATCTGCTGGCCGTTGACCAAACTGACTCGAATTTCATGGTTAATGTCGCCATAGACGTGCTGACGTGCTGTATGGGAGATTCTGCTGCGGCAGATATAGTTAGATTTTCTTTTCTTTTCAAAGCAAGTTTGCGATGTCGGTTCTGATTCTTCTCTAATTAAATAAGGCGCTCCATTACCTTACCAGTAAGTATATTTCCAGAAAAATACAAGGTCATCCAAACCTCATTCACTTGACATCATTTCAGTTGCATTATGACATGAATATTGGCAGGCTGGGGAAGGTTTTAACAACTTTAACTAAGTAAACACTTTCTCTTCCAGGTCACCATGGTGAATAAAGGACAAAAGCTGCCGGATCTTTCTAACTCTCTCCATATATCTCAGTCCCTCCTGCTGACTTCCCTCAGGGAAACTTCTAATTGCTTCTCTGATGACCTCCACAGAGACACTTTTAATAATCACGCATAAATAGGACTACACAGTATATGCGAAACTTTTATAATATGTACTCGAAATATTTATGCATCAGGCCTGTAGTTTACATTAATTGCTACACTGACAAAGTTCAAATGTAATTCATTCATGAATAATTCATAAAAAGAGCTACTTGCAATTATGAGCTTTCAAGAAAAAAAAAGAAAAAAAAAAGAAAAAAAAAAAAACACTGTTTATGTAGCATTGTTTATATTTTCAGACACTTTGTTTTGCTAACTTTGCCATGATGCTCATGTGGGCAGTGTGAGTTTGACATTTATATGCCTTATATATCCAGGGAGTGTAAGGAATCGTTTTCCCTGTCTGCTCCAAGGAGTTCACGTGGCATTTGCTGCTCAGGTCAAGCGCCATGACTGGCCCATGATGCAAATATGGAAGCGTCCAGGTTGTGTATGGGCTAGACAAAAGAAAACCTCATTCTTATATTATTGTGAACATCTGTGCGGTAATTCATTGAGATATGATGAGGTTATATATCATTCTTTCTCTTGGTAATTCCAGCTCATCAGTTAGTGAAAATCCTCAGGGATCTCTTAATTCACATGAAACATCCTGATTTTCTTCTGACTGCAGAGGAACTAAACGGCTTAAAACTGTCTTCTCTTTCAGCGTGGAACAACACTACCCTTATCAAGATCTAATGTTTGCAATTGTCAACCGAAGTATCGATCCTCATCAGAGATATAAATAAGCATAATAATACGATGTGGACTCAGTTTATGGTTTATTATTGCTAGCTGCATTACTTGACATGTAATTTAATTATTATAGATTTGCATTTAATGTCCAGTGTCTGTATTTCCCCTGTGCATTTCTATTAATTTTCAGCATTTATTTTTCTGCAAGTGAGCTGAGTTAAGAATATCTGTTGCATAAATCATTTAGTCTGGTGTCTATAAGCAGCACATATATTTTATTAGTAAAATATACAGAACACACAACTGCATTATGTCACACGTTGGTTGCAGCAGAGATGAAAAAGGATCTAAATACATCAGTCTTTATTTAGAAATAAATTCAAATCTTCACAAGATCTCAGGAGCAGGAACAAGATCAGGAACAGAACCACCAACTAAACACGACGTAGAACTGACAATGAACTGAAAGAAACACTGCGCTTAAATAGACAGAAACCAACTAGACGCACCTGAACAAAACTAACTCAATCAGTAACCATAGAAACAAACAGGAATAGAACTGAGGTGAACTGAACTAATTTACAGATTAGAAGAATAACAAATAAACTCAGACATAAACAGAAAACCAGGTCAAAAATAAAACTCTAAACATGAACAAACTCAACACATGACATGTTAAATCCAGTTAAACTAGTGTAAATTAATCTATGCATTACAATTGTCTTTTTACAGCCCTTGTTTTTATCTAAAAAGATAATTGATGCAAAGAGACCAGGGTGTAAATGTAAAATATGTGGTGACAATATTGATGGTGCAAGTTGATGTAGGTAAGTGAAAATATGCGCATAATTGAGAAAATAGCATTTATGGAGATAAATTGTAGCTTGTGTTTCACAGTGCAAACTAGTGAAAGTTTACGGGATCATTTATGCAAACAACTCTCTAATCATGGTTATTCTTGTAGTTATAAGCTTTTATTTGAGTAGTCTGTTCTCAGGAAAGCACAAAACCTATTTTTATGATCCAGGTTAGCCTGGCTAACGTCAGACCTCGTCTCATTGAGACGTGGTCTGGGAACCACATGTTCATTTTCTCGTATTTGAGGCATGGTTAACGAATGCCCAGAGCCATTTATTGGGCGCTACGAATGTCTATCAAATGCGCCTGTACATAGCTCATAGCCAATCGTTTCAATTATACCAGGTGACAGAAATTCGACGAGGAAGAAGACGAAATAAACTTGCATTCTAAACTACTTAGAACACTATCTAAGGCTGCATCGAAAGGTAACTTCGCGTCTGATGCCATGTTGGATCCATAGATATAAACAAACTGCTTTGGTGTGTCGCATAGACGTCGTCATCGTCTTGCTGCTCCCTCCCCGTTCTGTGATTGGTTCCCTCACTGAGGCGAAAATCTGATCCATGGTGTCCAGGCTGCCTGGCAGCGTGAATAAAATCGAGCTGCGCGCAAGGCAGCATGAGGAAACCCAGGCTAGATCCAGGTAGGCTACAGGTTTCCAGTATATATATATATATATATATATATATATATATATATATATATATATATATATATAATCGTTTTAAAATATTTTTTATACCCATTTCAGTTCAAATGCTATACAACAAGTGCAATACGAATATTTTCAAGAAATAAAATATTTCTTGTTGGGTGTTGCTGCATGTGTATAGCTAACTGATGGGTCTGTTTATTGTCGACATGAAATCAAAATTGACCCTATTTACTTTGTTAGCGCATATTACTAGTCTTGTGGTGAACAACTAATCCGTGCAAGTTAATACACAGAAAAAAATTGTTTGCCGTGGTAATCTTTAATCAAAGTCTGAAAAGTTACTTCCGGGCTGAAATGCCGTTCCTTTTCTGATGACGTCAGTTTGACGGCTTGGGTTGAAAACGCTTAACCACTCCCCTCAAACCGTTAGTCTGCTATGAGCAGAGATGGAGAGGAGGAGCGGTAAAGTAAAACCCTGCCCTCTGTTCCATATTCCGTTTCACTGGGAAATACGTCACAACACTGGAGAAAAGTCATTTGCAACTTCCGGTTCACGCGGACTTTAATGTCTTAACTTGTTTTTACACACATTGTTTTGCTATATATATATATATATATATATATATATATATATATATATATAGCATACAATTTGTATATAAAAATATATATATAAAATTTGGTTATATTTGCATATTTGTACATTTACAGTAGGCATAATTGGTCAGAGAATAAGACATTGCGTATGTGTATGCACTGAATCCAAGTCAATTTTCTCTTTGTGGACACTAAAATGTATTTCAGTCATTCACCTGACTCATACATGTGTTTCAAATGTCATTGGCTCATGCAATAGTAATATAGGTCTTAGTAGTATTTTAAGTGATATAACAGATTCTATAAAAGATAATTTTCAGCTTTCTCTGGCTCTCTTCAGGTGCAACTGGAAGTGTCTATACACACTCTCGCTCAATCGGAAATCCAACATCGCAGCTGTAATGTATGAATAAAATAATAATTATAACTTTAATACACAAGTAATGGGTGGAGTCATGTAGTGATGACGAAGTGATTTGCTCAGAAAATACAAGTGTATTATTATGCCTTATACTACAGGGCCGTTGAATGCTTGAATCTGATTGGTTGACGAACGTTCTAAGGTGTGCATTATTTTCAGGGAAACGCACGGCTAAAGTAGTTCCAGGCAGGTCTTGACCGCATTACAGTTCCATATCACTTCGCGTAGTCAACTGTAATAACGGAAAATAGGATACAATTCATAACAAGAAAAAGCATTTCGCCCCGTGCGCTTGATCTGCAATTTTCAACGTCTAGCTTCACAATCAATAGAAACATGCAGTTTAATTTGAATAAATAAACTATAAAGTCCTATCTATAATCAATAGAAAATTAAACTGAATATAGGCTAAATAAATGGATAGTCCTGCAGCACGGAATTTTATTGCAGATAATTTAACAAATAAATTATTATTGATAGGCCTACTTGTTAAAAGGGCTTTGGGTTTCATTTATTTGGCTAGTCTACTGTCATCTGTCAATAATAAAAATAAAAATAAAGAATTAACGAATTAATTAAAACGAATTGAATTAATTAATAAATAATAATATTGACGCACATGCTTTTCTGTCTCATTATTGCAACATCTCTCTCTAATAACTGCATTAAAAACTGCATAAAGCCGGGAACACACTTTAAGGCCGGTTATGAATGTAATTTGATACTTATGACTGATCATGACCAAACGCGTGTTCAGCGCGTTCAGTCTGTGTTCAAAGTCGGTGTTTAAAATCTGCTGCAGTCGATGAAAACAGTCAGAGAATGTGTCAGCTAGTCGTGTGTCCCCAGCATTAGTCTGCTATCAGCGGCTCAAACCTCCGTTACTAACTCTGAAATGACGTTTTGGAATTAGCAACGGAGGCATGGGATTAGATGCGTAAGAAATTAGTCCTACATACAAGAGCGTTTTAATGACAAAAACTTTACAAACGTCTTGAAATACAAAATCTGAACAAATGTTTTGAGGTGTGGTAACTGTAGTATAAGCGGAATAATTGACTTCAGGCCGTTGAATTATTAGAAAAATAATGCACACCCGAGGTGTAACGGCCACTCCGCTTCGCGTCGTGACCGCATTACCACCTCGGGTGTGCATTATTTTTCTAATAATTCAACGGCCTGTCGTCAATTATTCCTTACATATACAACTAGCCCATTTCCAGGGCTGAATGACAGCAACTGACTACTTGAGTATGGTTGAAAATCCATCCATTAAAATAAGAATGTAGATCCGTACTGTTATCTTCTTTCTTGTTTTTTCAACTTTTATTCATTAAAACAACATTTAAATCTACTAATCTTCGTCAGGCAAACCCATCCATTTAGAAAAAAACACTTGACATTCGAACTTTGATTCTCGGACATGCATTCTTCAGATGAGGATGCTCAGTCTGATGACTGTTCCCGTACCGCACTACGGTTTTTCATCGCTACTGAATCTACTGCAAGAAGCATTCAGGGCAACCGGTCTGATTCCCAAACAAATGACTCTTGAACCAGTGGATATGTTCCACATCCCGGTGCGTGTCCACTACAGCGGCAAAACTCTGCTCAGTGCTGCTGACAACGCTATAACGTCTCCGCTTCTTGGGTATGTTTTTTTCAACACAAACACAGTATAGTCATCAGAGATGCACGCGATTACATTCGGAAATAGACAAGCTTTGTTTCCAAATGATTCAAGCAAATATCCTGTCAATTTTACAAACTTTTATAAAGCCAGCCAGTATAATCACAATGAACATATCCAAAAAGAAATATTTAACATATATATATCAACTGCAAAGCGTCTAATTTTGGTCTAACTTTTAAAATCTAACTTCAAAAAGGTAATCATGGCTTGTGAAAAATGCTTCAGGAAGTCTGTGCATTGGTGTCTAAGATATTGATACTTGATGACACAACTTACACTGTAAAAAATGTCTAACCCTCCCAAATCAAAAATTTCAAGTGACCGATAACATCTAAATTTTTCAATTGGCCCAAGTGAAATTCTTGTTGCAATAGTCTTATAACATTGGCTCAATGAGAAATAATACGTCAGACTAATTGAAAAATTTAGATGTTATCGGTCACTTGAAATTTTTGACTTCGGGATGTAATTTTTTTTTACAGTGTATGTGTTCATTGTTTGGACTCAGAGCATGCACGATCAGTTCCTGAGGAATCTGCTTGTGCCACTGTGAGTTGTTCCCCTTGAGAAAACTCTGGTTGAGAGAGAGTTGTTAATCTCTCACACCCTTCAGAGACTCGCGAGAGTGAGCTGCAGGATGAGGATGTGTTGTCACTAACATCCTCTGATCCAGCAGTGAGTGCTCTGCTGTGTATAAAAAACAACCAGCCCAAGAAAGCAGGAGATGGCTGATGAGGGTGAAGAGGATATACAACCCAAACCCTCACAGCCACCCTGCACCGCGTATATTAAGCTGTCGAGTGTTATGGAACGCGCTTCAACTAGGCTTCTGCTGTCATTGGAGCGCATGAGGGAAGAGACCGCTCGTGACAGACTTAAAGCTCCAGCTCTCGTGAGCCTTCCATTCCTGCCGGATCTACACAATGAGATCGGAAAGGCATAGAAGATCCCGGTATTCATCGCCATCAGCGAACTACGCTGATGTTGAGGGATGCGCGAACACGGGTATGTGTCGATGCCCCAATTGACGAGATGTTCGCGAACTATCTCACGGCTGGAGAGGCATCGACACTAAGTGCTCCAGCCCTGCCTCTTAAGCCACTAAAATATGACCGCACACCTAAATGGCAGGGGCGGGCTGGTGATGACTTGCACACAATGACGGTTTTGCAAGCATACAGATTTGAAGCATTCTCCTCTCACTTTAGAGAGTCGTTGAGATTATAGCTCTGAACTTCAGTCACTTTATATTTGCGTGTCGGCCCTCATGGGGCCGCCTCGATTTTTGGCCTAGGCTTAGTAACTAGGAAATTGGTGGTAGTTTGATAAGCATTCTCACCTCAAGCCTCTCAGTATCTGAGTGTAGGCTCCTTAGAGCTAGAGCCCATCAGGATAATTTATTCCTGTAAATCTAGTTGTTCTTAGTACTGGTCTCCTCTTACTACAAGAGTCGTCTAGCCAAGGCCTGCCTTTTGCATTAGGCGTAAAAATGCTAGTGGTGTTACAGGGTAGATAGCAGCATAGGTTGCAGGCTATCTTCAAAAAGCCTCCCATGTAGATATGTCATGGGTGTTGTCAGGCCTTTTCTCTCTAGAAAGTAAGATGCAGTGTGCTCAGGCCTCCGCCCTTTAGAGCTCAGTATTGTGGCTAGTTTATCCAGCTAGGCCTTAAAATTTAAAACTGAGCCCCTTGAATAAAATAATTCAAGTCATAAGTTTGAATGTCGTTGACTGCTTATTGTGGCCTCCATTTCCTTGGGTTTAGTAGATAATGTAAAAATACAAAATAATAGGCCTCGACCCTGATACATTCCTCAGGGTCATGCTAATAGTACTCCCCTTTTTAGGGTCTTTATTTAGAGTGCTTTGCTACCCATAGCTCGTATGATATCACCCTTCACCACCCAGACTCAGGTAGAGACAGATTAGTTACTCCCTCCCACTTGGGATGGTTGAGTATGCTCCCTTAGAGCCTAAGCACTGCCTGGGCTGACGCCTGTGACATTCGAAGCTGTAGGCCTTACAATAGGCCTCATCGATTGTCCGGTAGTGTAAGATTGTACTCCCCTTGCTTTAAATGGTCGATAGCACTTCTGCTGAGTACACTGCCTGTTGGCAATGTAAACCTTAGAGCTGGAGGCGCTCCCCATATTATGGTCCCTTTCAGACTGCCCAGCCTCCACAGGGCTCTGAAGCACTGTGTACATCCAGGATCGAGTAGAGTCACTCCCCTCGTTTGCAAGGGTTAGAAAGCGATATGCTGAGTTCTACTCTCCAGGATGCCCGTCTCTATGATCTAGTCTGTGAGTGATTACTGCCACTACCTGCAGTCCTCACTATCGGATGCCTCCACAAGTAAGGCAAGTAATATTAGAGACTCTGTTTAAAAAGCACTGCCCGGGCTGACGTCCGTGAAAGTCGAAGCTATAGGCCTTACTGTAGGCCTCCTCAATAATCCGGTAGCGTAAGATTGTACTACCCTTGCTATAAAGGGTCGATAGCATGCTATGCTGAGTTCTGCTCTCCAGGTTGCCCGTCTCTATGATCCAGTCTGTGAGCGATCACTGCCACTATCTGCAGTCCTCCCTATCGGATGCCTCCACAAGTGAGGCAAAATATGTTAGAGACTCTGTTTAGGAAACAGACAGGTTGTTGGCAAGACTAGATCATTCAATTAGACCAGGTCAGCCTCCCTGGTGGGATGTGGGGTTGACTTCATGCCCCCCTCAGAAAGTGACTGGACGGGACTCCTTTGGACCCCCTGACCTCCTGGAGGCTTATAGCTTGGGCAGTGTCCGTAGGGAATACTGTCACTGACAGTACACAATGTGACCTGAAGGGGGAGTGTTTTGGGCATTTCAGTGAAACTGCCGTTTTTTGACTTTTTTTTGTCACAGCCATAATTTGGTATGCACTCCCCTCAGCATGGCAGCGTGGGTAGATCGTTCCCCATATTGTTCTGACCCAGTATGAGTTCCCTTTCGAAAGGGAATGTCTCAGGTTACAACTGTAACCTATGTTCCCTGAGAACAGGGAACGAGACACTGCATCTTTACGCCATGCATCGGGGATGCCTGCTGAACAGTCCCCTCAGACGATAAGTTGTTGATATGTTCTCCAGGCTCCCCTTATATACTTCCAGGTCGCACTAGTGATGATGTCATAGGCTGCCGCCGGCCAATAGGATTGCCGTGATTAGATAAGCGTTTCAGACACCGGTTCACGCGGAGGCATTCCCCATAGCGTTCTGACGCAGTGTCTCGTTCCCTGTTCTCAGGGAACATAGGTTACAGTCGTAACCTGAGACGTTATGTTGCAATTAAGGTCTGTGAGACTTGACTGACCCCAGACAGCAACACAGTGTCGGCCCATGTCTGGGCCACATCTGGTACACGTGGATTCAACGCGTACCAGATGTGCGTTGTCATTCATTTGCAACAGCAATGCATTGTGGAAGTGACAAAGTGGGAATGAGGGATCCCTTTTAATAGTCTCATATTCAAATGTGGCTTCTGAAAAAGGGTTGGATTTTTCTAATTAGCACTTTGTGGCTGTGTTTTCTGGTGTTATGTCTTCTGTCTATCGCCGTATAGCCTCTGTCTCTTTACTTGCAAGCTAGATTGTCATTGAATATAAAAGTCTGTTTTTTTTTTCCCCTTTCCACTCTTCTGTTGCTATTATTTTTAATGACAGAGGCACCATTTCATCTCAGGGCTTTGTTGACAGGCCGTCACGTGGCTTTCTAGCCAAGCAGCCTTTAATAGATGCTTCTCCTTGCAAATGCCATAAACTCTTCACTGAACACAATTAGATCGGTGCTGTATATCAACCCTCAGGAGCTGGATCAATAAAGATGACGTGAACGTATAGCGGTGCATGAGGCAGTATGCCAGGGGCTTTATTATGTGATTCATTTAGCTATTAATGAGCCGTTTTAGTCTCTGACAGGTTTCAGATGATTGAGGAGAGGTTTTATCTATCGGAGTGGTGCAGAGGATTTTTTTTTAGATGGTCCACCGTAGGCCGCAAAGAGAGCGCAAATTTATCGTGTTATGCCAAGGTAGGGTGGCATTAGAGTAGTAATGCCATAATGATTCAAGATCAAACATTACAAATGTTGCACGTGTTAAACTCTAATATGTGTAAAATGTGTGCCATTTTTTCTGTTAAAATACTTTGTGACTAAGCAACTAATGAGTCTGGAGCTGCTGCAATGTGACATCATGATGCTGATTGGCCAGCCCGATCTCATATATACTGACGCTTTTGACATTTCGTCTACATCAAAGGCACATGGCACCCTTTAACGTCAATATGAGACGCAGATAGATATGGGCCAGAAGGCGCCTCCTAGCGGTCTAACCCTACCCCAGACCTAAACCTAACCATAACCGAACAAAGCTCTGTGTGTGTCATATTGACGCTAAAGGGTGCCATGTGTGTTGGATGTAGACGAAATGTCAAAAGCGTCAGTATATGACACCCTAGATGAGAATGTGTTGGATTGGCTGGTATTAATACAAATGTAAGTCCACTAGAGTCTGTAAAATCTATTACAATATATATGTGAATGAAATACCTATGGTATTGCCAGAATTATACAGTTGCGTTTAAATGGCTGTCGAAGGAGAAAGATGTTTTTTGGAGCCAGATTGTGTGATTCCAGCATCTATCAGTAGGGGTTAACCGGGCAATGGTAACAAGCCAAATTTTGACTCATTGGGGGCAGGGTTTTCTGCTGAGAGAGTAGAAATATTGAGGAAACCTTTTTGAAAACAGTTCTAAATATAGTATGTCTCCTTTACGACATGATAAATGCATTAAGCATTCAAGCGTACACAATACATTTCTCAAGGAATGAGCATTAATTATGAAAAGATAATTTATTCTCAAACCTCTGAGTCTTTTTTTTTTCTCATCCCCCAGGTGGCCAAAGGATGTTTTTTTTTTTTATATGTTTAAAAAGGGATGTTACAATTATTTGAAGATCAGTACAAAGAAAAAAGTGTTGAAAGGATATATACAGTATATATATATATATATATATATATATATATATATATATATATATATATATATATATATATATTAGGGATGCACCGAATCCAGATTTTTGAGGTTCGGCCGAATACCGAATCCACTGTTTAAGATTCGGCCGAATCCGAAACCGAATACCGAATCCTACTCGCATCCTTACTGCTTAGGGTCCTTGCCACCACGAGACAAATCGGCATTGCAAATTGAACATAAAGCTCGACTTCAATCGCCTTCTTTTGGTTGAAAGTACTGCCAAACAAAACTTTTTTTGCTTACGAGTTCCATTTTCAGATTCTTACAGCCTACTACATTCGAACGGTCCTATGTAAACACCTTCACGTAATCAACGGCCGTGTGACGTCGACCAGCGTAGTGCAAGTCTAGGGTTCGGTTTCGGTGGAAAATAAGGGCGTTTTTCCACTGGGTTCGTTTGCTGCGGTCCGAACCCGAGTGCGCTAGTTCCCGGCGCCCGCCGCAGCGTTGGTCTGGTTTCACACTCAATTAGTTGTATCGAACCCAGGTGCGTTTGCAGTGATCTTACGTCATCGCAAAGGCACACGGAAAACGCATGGAGAATACAACTCGACTGAGCATAGCTGTAATTTGTCTGTTTTTTTGGTGCTATTATGCGCAACATAGTGAGAGACAACTACGTTTATGTTCATTACATGGTGTAATTCAGCACATATCCAGGGGACGCCGTGTTTCACAACGTTCCCCTGCCACTCATGGTTGTCGTGTGTGAGGAAACAATGATATCAACAGTGATACGCATGCGCGGGATACTATACTTCCTGAACAAGCGCGCACCCGAGTCCGTGTTGCTTGCACATTAACGCGAACCGCGCCACGGTTCGGGAGCAACCGAGCTCAGACCACCTCCTCCAGGTAGTCTCGGGTTCGGTACTCTAGTGCGCACCCGGGTCCGATGACAGCGTTCACATTAGCGATTTTTCATGCGAACCGTGCCCCGGTCCGCACTAAACTGCCAGTGTGAAAGCGCCCTAAATCTAAGGTTCGGCCGAAACCGAACCCCGTCAAAAAGCCCAGGATTCGGCCGAATCCGAATCCGAATCCTGGATTCGGTGCATCCCTAATATATATAGCCTATACATTAATACTTTTACTTAGTGACAGTAAAGATGAATGTTTTGTAAATACTGTTCTTTTGAACTTTCTGTTCATCAAAGGATCCTAAAAAATGATCAGTTGAACAAATTAACTAAATTAAGCAGCACAACTGTTTTCAACATTGATAATAATCAGAAATGTCTCTTGAGCAGCAAATCATCATATTAGAATGATTTCTGAAGGATCATGTGACATTGAAGATGATGCTGAAAATTCTGCTTTGCATCACAGGAATAAATTACAATTTATAAAATGTTCAAATATTTTAAATTGTTATAATAATTGAAAATATTACTGTTTTTAGTGCATTTTTAATTAAATAAATAGCCTTGGTGATCATTAAATCTTACCAACACCAAATCTTTGAACTGTGTGTGTATAATCTCATTATTTTGAATGGAAGAGCACACTATTGAAATCAAGTTGATTTTGGCTCATTTTGTTCTTTTGGACTGATGAACTCCTCTGCTTTGAGACTTTGTTGAATTTATTTGAATATAATTCAGTAAACTGCTCTTCTTGTCATTCCAACTCATGATTTGAACAAGAGCCAGCTCTTAAATTCTAATTGTTTCCCACTCCTGTTGCAAATGTTGTTTCATGTTGACTTCAACAAGAACCAATTATAATGTGATTCCCTAATGAGTAACCGTTAACATCCAACTGGCTACAGATGGACTCGACACACACCTGTTGAAAAATGAATGAAATTGCTCATTGTATCAGAAAGGAAAAGTGGAAGGGACTGAATCTGTTTAATTGATTTTTTACTGGCATTGTAATACGACATTCCTTCTGTTTCTTCAGGAATAATTGCTCCAAATGGCAGGATGAAATTGCAGCAGACAGATATTTTATGTCAGAGCATTTAAGGGCTGCCATTCGGAGGAGGAGAACTGCCTGACGAGATGACGATGATGATATTACCAGCTAAATTTGGTTAAAGCCACACTAAGTAGAAATTGTGTTTTTGTCAAACAGCGACCCCTAGAGTTGCTGTGGAATACTTGCACTGTCATAAATATAACATTTTTACATGATTCTAGCTAAATCACAAGTAAATAGTCTATAGTCTAGGCCTACTGTATAATTTAATTTGTGTTGTTTTTATTGGAATGTAAACATTACAAAATGCCAGATAACATCAATTAAGTTAATTGTACGTCGCATTATTTCATAACATTGGCCGTTATGATGTCATTAGACATGATTATTGCAATTTATCATAATAGTTTGCAAATTGTGCTCGTTTACACTATTTACAACCTCTACGTTAGGCTTATTTATGATAATTACATTTACATGTACATTTACATTTAGTCATTTAGCAGACGCCTTTATCCAAAGCGACTTACAAATTAGGACAAAATTCAGCGAGTCATCATAAAGAGGCAAAAACAACAACAACGCAAGAAGTGCTCAAAATACAAAGTTCAGGTATTATTCAGAGTAGCATTTTTTTTTTTTTTTTTTTTTTTTTTTATAAGGTTAAGTGCTCACGGAAGAGATTGGTTTTCAGCTGTCTTTTGAATGTTGTCAGGGATTCTGCATTCCGGATGAGGGTGGGGAGAGCGTTCCACCAGCATGGAACTGTGAATGAGAATGTTCTGGAAAGTGATTTTGTGGCTTTCTGTGATGGAACCACGAGACGTCGCTCGTTGACCGATCGTAGGTGTCTGGTAGGGATGTAGACTCGTAGGAGTGAGTGAAAGTAGGAGGGAGCTGAGCCTGTGATAGTTCTGTAAGCAAGCGTCAGTGCCTTGAACTTGATGCGAGCAGCGAGAGGTAGCCAGTGCAGTGAGATGAACAGAGGAGTGACGTGGGCCCTCTTGGGCTCGTTGAAGACAAGATGAGCTGCAGCATTCTGAATCATTTGTAGAGGTTTGGTTGCACATGATGGAAGTCCGGCCAGAAGAGCATTGCAGTAGTCAAGCCTAGAGATGACCAGGGCCTGGACGAGAAGTTGTGTTGCATGCTCAGTTAGGAAAGGCCTGATCTTCCTGATGTTGTGCAGTGCAAACCTGCATGATCGAGCTGTCTTTGAAATGTGATCTGTGAAGGTCAGCTGGTCATCAAACGTTACTCCAAGATTTCTGACCGACCTTGATGGGGTGATTGATGATGATTCTAGCTGGATAGTGAAGTCGTGCTGTAGAGACGGATTGGCAGGGAGGACGAGAAGCTCAGTCTTTGCCAGGTTGAGCTGCAGGTGATGTTCCTTCATCCATGTCGAGATGTCCGCCAGACAGCTTGAGATCCTTGCAGCTACTGTGGGATCATCTGGTTGAAATGAGAGGAAGAGCTGTGTGTCATCAGCATAGCAGTGGTAGGAGAAACCGTGTGCCTGTATGATGTGTCCCAGTGATGTGGTGTAGATGGAGAAGAGGAGGGGACCAAGAACTGAACCCTGGGGAACCCCTGTGGTCAGTTGATGTGCTTTGGATACCTCGCCTCTCCATGCAACCCTGAAAAACCTACCTGTGAGATAGCCCTCGAACCAGCGGAGGGAAGTTCCTGTGATGCCCAGTGATGAGAGGCTGGACATAAGGATTTGATGGACATAAGGATCTGATGATTCACAGTGTCGAAGGCAGCAGACAGATCCAGGAGAATGAGGACTGAAGATTTGGAAGCAGCTTTTGCGATCCGTAGGGCTTAAGTGACCGACAGTAATGCAGTCTCAGTTGAATGCCCTTTCTTGAAGCCAGATTGGTTGACATCCAGCTGGTTTTTTTGAGACAAGAAGGATGTTACTTGGTTGAAAACAGCTCTTTCAAGTGTTTTCGCAATGAATGGTAGGAGAGAGATAGGTCTGTAATTCTCTCCAGATGATGTGTTTAGTGTTGGTTTTTTAAGCAGTGGAGTAACCCGAGCCTGTTTGAATGCTGTAGGGAAAGTGCCAGTATGTAGGGATGAGTTGATGATGTGTGTGAGTGCTGGTAGAAGTGTGGGAGAGATGGCTTGTAGAAGGAGTGAGGGGATGGGGTCTAGAGGGCAGGTGGTAGGATGACTGGAGAGGAGAAGTGTAGATACTTCTTCCTCGGATAGCAGAGAAAAGGAGGACAGAGGGATATTGGCTGTGGAAGTGGTCAGTCTGGGTTCCTGTGTGTGTGGAGCTGAGAACTGACTGCTGATAGTTGTTGTTTTGTTGGTGAAGAAGTTCGCAAAATCATCAGCAGTTAAGGAGGAGGTGGGTGGTGGTGGTGGAGGTGGACAGAGGAGAGAGTTGAATGTCTTGAAGAGTGATCGTATGTTGGAGGAGCTGTTGATCTTGTTGTGGAAGTATGAAGATTTTGCAGCATGAATATCAACAGAAAAGGAAGAGAGGAGAGATTTATACATACTCAGGTCAGACATGGTGGTTTAAAAAATATGTGATTGGAGGAAAACTATATGCGTTCAATGCTTTTGCATTTTCTCGCAAATACTTTGCGTTCCCCCGATAAACTTTGCATTTGCTCGCAATGCTGTTGAGCTCTTTGTGAGTGAATGCAAAAGTTTATCAGGGGAACGCAAAAGTATTGCGGGGGAATGCAGAGGTTGCGAGCGAATGCAAAGTTTCTCGGGGGAACACAAAACGTTTGCGAGAGAATGCAAAAGACATATGTTTTACTAAGACAAAATTAACATGTGTTTCATATCATTTTTTAAAATCCCTTTAAAAAAGCTCCCTTTAGGAGCTCCGTAAGTTTCTTCAGATTATTAAAATGTTCTTTACTAAGAAAAAAAAGAAGGTTATTTTAAGAACTGTTCACTGAAAGGTTCTTTGGAGAAGCAAAAACGCTTCTTCTTCTTCTTAAAAAACAACAACTTTTGGAACCTTTATTATTAAAAGTGTATCTGCATGATGCAATCAATATTTTGCCATTCCTGACTTTGGAAAGCCGGTACTCAAACTGGCAACATGGGGTATTGTGCCGTGCAAACCGGTTCAGCTCAGATTTTGTTGCTGTGTTTTTGCATAATTTCTATAGTGAATCAAGCGCTAAAAAACAGCATGTGCAATTTATTCTTAAGGAATTCCCCTATCAGATGTCTAAAGTACTACAGAGTCACCTGCAATCTTTCATTGCAAATTTGAAAAGCAGTAGCAATCATTTTCATACATGAATATTCGATACGTTTTAAGTGCTTGCATGATAGGTCATGCATGTTTTGTTGCATTTGTCAGATGCCAGGCTTGTATAATGATATTTACGAGCATGCATAAGTGAAAGGACTAAGTGACTGTGAGCTTCCCTTGAGAAAGATGGTTCCTGCTGGATGTATGGCTGGCTTCCCTCGGTGGTTCGGGCAAAAGCCATTTGGAAGCAAGATGGATGACTCGAGGGAAAAATAAAACGTACCTTTGAGCATAAAAAACATTTTACTCTAAATAATTCAAAAGCCACGCTGTTAATGCCGTCCCACTTCTTCAGATTGAAAGCAAAAATAACAGAAAAACAACAACAAACTTGAGTGAAGACCTGCAGACTGTAGAGTACAAGAGAAAAATGAGATGTGACCTGGAAACTAATATCCAATATTCATTTGAAATTACAGGGGAAATCTTGCTTTGACTGCACTCAGATAGAATAGTAACCAGGTTTAGGGCTGTAAAATGTTGCATTAACATGAAGGAAAGACGTAAAACTTGTTTTGGTAAGAATAAAAAAAAAAAAAAAAAGGTGCTCTTTTTTTCACCTAGAAAGCATTTTAAAGCATCATAGAAATGTTCCAACATGTTATGCAATATTATACACTGTATATATTTTTCATGAATAAGGATGCATTGCAACTAGCTCTGTGATATCTCCAAGATGTTTAATGGAAGAAAGAGAAATGTCTATAACAAATTGTTACAAATCAAGTCATGTTTATATGGTAGGCCTACATAAACTATGATGTACTCATGTGAACTTATTTAATTTGAATCCACTAAAAATGGCAGCTACTAGCTATAGCAGTAGAGCAACTACATGTGCTAACATCACTAAAACACACACCCAAAAAAAATTAACCTTTGATTTTGTTTTCAAAGCGTCATCACATAACGGCGTATATCTGCTGCAAATGTAGCCTACTGCAAATGTTCTAAAGAACGCAGGAGTCCAGCAGAAATGAGATATGCATTCTCTCTGCTTGCAGTGCATCAGTCACACTTGTCAGGAATGTGAGTGAGAAACACACACAAATTCAGTTTTATTGAATCATGCATCATCAATAGTGGTTCACTTCCACAATTTAGAACGATTGCATTCATGTCAGCACCGAACTGTACAGGAGTTAACATAAACCTTACCCCAGACCACCTTTTTTTTTGCAGACTCGGGTACGGCTTGTAAAACAGCGTTCACATCATCCGAACGAACTGAACTCAATCAGCTCCATTGTTCAGTATTCAGGGCACTGATCAGTGAGTCGGCCATTTTAAGGGCTGTCTAAATCGCAAAATCCTTCCACTGGAACATTTGCTCCCTAAACAAATCCCACAATGCACTGCAAAAACCAGGGAGCATCGATGTTCACAGCTCCTATGCACGATTGTTGATTGTGTCCAACTTACTCAATTTCCAAAGCTTTTGTAAAAGACGAATAATATTGCTTTGAAATAAGTAATAATTGTGGTTCTTGAAATTGACCAGTATAATTTCATCATTGTCAAGTATCTGAAATTTTTTTCAAAAATATTATGTATATTTTATTTTAGTAATATAATTTGTTAGTCAAATACTACATTCTTTTTGTGAAAAACTTAAATAATAGATGTATAGGCCTATTTTAGACTAAATTAACTGTTGTATTCTTAGGCTTTTTTTGAATCGCTTAAAGGGGTCATACAGTATAATGCCATTTTTGTACAAGCTAATATGATTCTTTAGGGTCTAAATTAAAAGTTTGTAATATACTTTAATTAAAAATTCTCATTAGTATTGTAAGAAAACACAAATTTTACCTGGTCAAAAACAGCTCTGTTTTCAGCACGCCGTTTAAGTGCATGTGTCTTTAAATGATAATGAGCTTTGCTCACCCCGCCCCTCTGTTCTGTGCGTACACCGTTTGTTATAAACATAACACAATAACCATAACGCGTTGTTCATTATAAACGTGGGATTATGAATTATATTGAGAACGTCGTACATAGAAAACATGCCGTAATGTACCCTGAGTGTAAACAGCCGCATTCATCGTGAAGCGTGTAAGCGATTTGCAAAGATTCATATAAATAGGAACATCAAAATGACTGCTGTGTTCCTTATTACACCCAAGAACAGAACACCACAATCGCTTGGATGCCATTCTGCTTATAGACAGTGCTCCAGCGTATCAACAATGACCGCGCCGGTCCGTGCGGACTATGATTGACAGCTCGCTCACGAGCGAGGGCGGGTCTGTGTTGAAACGCTGCTGTCAATCAACAATTGTGGGAGGGGCGTCGATTTTGTGACGTCACAAAATCGAACGGCTTGATTTGAGATGGGGGAAAATATATAAGAAGATAAAAAAAAAAAACTCTGGATTTTTATCATTTTATGATGGTTGTGTACAGGCACTGCCAACACACATTTCAGTACAATCAACTTGTAAAAGTGCATGTACCATTATATGACCCCTTTATGACTTAAGTGACATTCAAGGAATTTTATTAAGGTATCATATTGTGATTTTTACACAGCCACTGAATTATTAGAGGGTTTGTAACAAAGATTTTCTAGTTTTGGATTTAATACGGACCTAAACAATCATTTTCAGTCATTTGTTTTCAGTATTGTCTGTGTAACTGTTTGCAGAGACTGCTGTGTCATTATTTGAATGAGGTAGCACTTTGCTGTATGCGGTCTATTATTGTAGGATCATCAATTTCAGATTTACTCCCCCTGTAACATCACATAAAAAGGAACTGCAGTGGGTGGCATCCAAGCGATACCTTTATCTATCCGAGCCAAAATCAGCTGAAACGTGAATCAGACTGAATGATATTCAAAGGTTTTGATCTGCAAGGCTATGAGCGATTCAGTATTTTCCAATGCGATGTTGAGCAGAAAGCCTCTTCCTGCCTTTCTTGAGGACATTAGGAGTGTGTGATATCTTGTGCAGTGGCCTTTGGAGCTGCTTTGATGGATGTTATGAGCTATGCCAGAATGACAGAAAAGCTGATGGACCGCATTCAGAGATCCACTGCTTTCAGGTACTGACCTTTACACCTGACAGTGAGTCTCTCAGACACTAGACAAATGTAGTGCAGCATGAAAGGCGGCATCAGTTCACACATTAGAACTGAACCAGCATAGAACAGAATGAATTTCCATATTTGTCTTGGTTGGATAGGACTTCTTTCGGTGCTGGTCAAGATGGTGGACCAGAACAATCATGATTTTCAACAAGACAAAACCTATACATTTAAAAACTACACTTAAAAGTGGGGTAGTTTTTAATAAACACTTTTTGTTATACTGGCTGAAACTCTCTTCACATCCTGATTCAGTGTGATCCAGGCAGAGGAACAATGATTATGTTTGAGATCAAATTTTGAATAAGGAATTGTATTAAATAAAATGAAAAATTATAATGACAACAAATTAATCAAGTAAATATTTTTTTTAAAGTTTCAAGATAAGATAGAAATAGATAGATAATAATAAAATCCAAAGTAGTGTATCTAACAGATAAAGTTTGTAAAGATCATAAAGTGAAGCAAATCGGTCAAGAAGCATCCTACTGATCAGTGTCCAGTTCATGTAGCTCACAACATAAACTATGGAAAAATACGTCATCAAATGTTTTTATTTTGCTTTTCACAATACACATTGTTGCAATGCAGCTTTACAGAAATTCATGATTTTGAAGTGTCCCTATTATGCAATTTTAAAGGCTCCTCCTTTAGTTTTGAAGGTCTCCTACAACAGGTTTACATGCATCCAAGGTAAAAATTTAAATAAAATAAAAAATAAAAAAAACTCTTGAATTTTCTCATAATATGCATTGCAGCATCACCGGTTTTCTCACAGTGTATAGATTTATGCACATGAAATTATCCCACGTTTGTCTTGGTTGTTTTATTATTTTAAACCTAACAGTAATAATAAAATCCAAAGTAGTGTATCTAACAGATACATTTTGTAAAGATCATAAAGTGTGTAAAGATTGACTAGAGAATGAAACGAATGAAAAGAGAGAGACAAGAAAGAAGCCCTGAGTCTTCTGAAACTAAACATTTAATATTACATAACAGGAAGGGACTATAGGGAAAGTACCTATTAAAATGATTGGTACTTCTTTTGCAACCATTTAAGGATGCACTCTATAGACAAGATGGACCAAGCAGATCTGATTAGGTCACCATGTTCTTGTAATATAGCAGATCTTGCATTATCTCTTGTCTGCAGAGATGAGAACAGATGCACTTTGAACAAGGAACTGAACATCATGCAATCAAGACTAAAAAAAAAAACCTCTTAAAGAAATCAATAACATGTACAGGGAAAATCATGTATATAGTAACGAGTCAGAAAAAGGATATATAATTCATAAAGGAAAGATGAATAAGATTCATAACAAGGAAAAATGTATAAAGACATCAACAAAAATAATAAAAAGTTACTAAATTCAAATATGAAAGATTTCACATAAATCACGTCCTGATAGCAATCAATAATATAATTGGTCTAAGTAAATATAAATAAAGCACATATCTTCTGTAAAAACATTTTTATTTATTTTTTAAATAAAGGTTTTTGCTTATTGCTAGCCTCTCTGAAACTGCCTCCCCTACCTTTAACAACAACAACAACATCATTACATTGCATAAAGTAAATGGCATTAACTAATGAAAGTACAAGAACACTTTGACGAAGTGTAAAATGTCATAATTGTTGTGGTGTGTGCTTGACAGAAGGTATTATATACGGTGGCCGAGAGAGCTCAACGCGCTGCAACTGAAGAAAACACATGCAAATAGAAAACCACCTGCAAATTAAGAAAACATCTTCATCAGTTTCACAACACATGTGTGCTCCAAATACTCACAACACAACCAAATACAGAAACGCTCTGCAAAAGTTCACAACACAACCAAATAGAGAAACGCGCTGCAAATAGGACAGAACACAACGGAAATGTTTCCGGGGAAGCCAATAAGTGACGGACCCGGCTGGGACGTGCTTACGGAGCTGTTTCTGTATTTGGTTGTGTTGTGAACTTTTGCAGCGCGTTTCTGTATTTGGTTGTGTTGTGAGTATTTGGAGCACACATGTGTTGTGAAACTGATGAAGATGTTTTCTTAATTTGCAGGTGTTTTTCTATTTGCATGTGTTTTCTTCAGTTGCAGCGCGTTGAGCTCTCTCGCCCACCGTAATTATAGCATGTTAATAGCTAATGTTGTGAACTATTTCTGTCAACTAACTTACATCCACTAAAAATTAAACCAGAACAAACTTGAAACCAGTTGAAATCAGGGTTACTTTTGTAAACTAAAACTACTAAAAAATAAAACAATTGAATTGCAATAAAGCTGAAATAAAATAAAATTATGCAATGAAATGCACTTAAATTACTAACTGGAAGTAAATAAAAAATATAAAACTGAACTAAAACAAAAAAATATACATAAATAGAAAAAAAATTAACCAAAATAGTAATATATATTAAAAAATACAAATAACACAAGTGCTAACAAAATTACTAATTAAACTAAAATTAAAGTGGAAATACAAAATTAATTGAGCTTGTGTATCATTTGTTTCAGATGATTGTACGATGGATATTTTGTTAATGTCATTCTTACATTGTTATGTGAATTTTGTGCTATTGCATACTGGTGACAAGCTCTGCTGTTTTTTCAGCACTAAATAAATAAATCCATATTCCATAATTCTCTGAGGCAAGACAAGCTGTTTGCAGAACTTGCCACATTCAATTTTCAAAATCTCATATTTTTCACACATATTATATCCTTCATAATCCCAAAAGGCACACTTCATGTGACATCTCAAATGAGTCAGACCGCTCCATTCACTATTCACAATTTATGCACATTTCTATTTAAATGTTCATCCTTGAAGACACCTAAAAAGACGGCCTGAAAGATCGCAGTGTTCTAGATCATGTTCTAATTCTCAGGCTGTGTTTGACTAATCCGAGGCGCAGAAGACCCGGAGCGCTCAGCCTGACCAGTGCTCTAAAGCCAGCAGTAATTGGACCTCCAGGGAGGAGAGAAGCTGCTCATGTGACCGCCGTCAGATTCTCTGGGGTCCCGCTACAGCACCACGGGCGGCACAAGAAAGTGTCTTCGAATGCAAACAGCCAGCAAGCCAAATACAGCTCAGAAACGGCCTGCAAATACTGTTTTCTCTGCCGTTCACGCTTCAAATAGACGTGCCTTGAATGTGATCAGCAAAACAGAGGCGAGAGCGTCCCAAGAAGGATTTTTTTTTTTTTTTTTTTTTTTTTTTTTTTAGAGCTTTAATTTGGAAACTGCTGTATTTAAAGCTGATTGTTGAGTGCAGCAAAATGTGTGCCTGAAAAGGTTTCAGTACTTGTGAGACAGACAGAGAGACGGACAATCATAAGGGATCGCCTTTGCCGTAAAGAGAGTAATTACACTCTCTAACAAAGGCCTGGGAAACTGAACCATTAATTACAATGCTGAGAGGCACAAATAAAATCTGCTATGGCCAGTTTTAGGGATGGCAAATGCTCGATTGTATCCGTTTTCTGTAATGAGAGATTTGGCTGCGAGCAGATGAGTATTCCTTTCCAGCCATCACATTGAAATTTCAATAAATTATCTGTAGATGCAAAAAATAACTTAAATGCCATTGTTTTTAGGACCTCCACCTCCATTTGTTTGCTTCTGGCCGGAGAAATAAGCCTATGTAATTCAAGCCTCAAGTAATGGGTTTTTAGGAACAGAAGGCTTGTCCATTCATCTTTCTTCTTAAACTGGACTAAACCAATCTGAATCAACAAGCAGAACTGATATGTGTTTTACTGTAAGTGAAGCAAATCGGTCAAGAAGCATCCTACTGATCAGTGTTCAGTTCATGTAGCTCACAACATAAACTATGGACATATACGTCAAGTCAAATGTTTTTATTGTGCTTTTCACAATACACATTGTTTCAATGCAGCTTTACAGAAATTAATGATATTGAAGTGTCCCTATTATGCAATTTTAAAGGCTCCAAGGTCTCCTACAACAGGTTTACATGCATCCAAGGTAAAAAAAAAGAAATAAAAATTATAAATAATTTTCTCATAATATGCATTGCAGCATCACCGGTTTTCTCAGTGTATAGATTTATGCAGATGAAATTATCCCACGTTTGTCTTGGTTGTTTTATTATTTTAAACCTAACAAACCTAGCAAAAATGTGCTTGTGCTATCTTTAAAATAAATTCCACTTGCTTTGATATTTTATCCAATGCAGTGACATTCACACGTTTTTAAGAGTTGCTAAAGTGTCCAAATGCTTTCTGAAGCTGCTGTTTGTCTTTTATTGCTGTAGTCTGAGTAAAGTCTCAATTTCCCCTGAGGGATCAGTGAAGTTTTCATCTTATCTTGTTCTCAAAGACCTTTCACAACAAATAAAAAAAACATTTATTGCTAATGGTTCTTACCTTGACAACACGAGACCAACCTGGCAGGTAATGGAGGGGGGAAAGTGAATGTGAACTGCTATATTAGCCACTATAATTGTTTAAAATACTCAATTAAATGCATTCCTGCAACAAATCCTTACCTCGCGAGTCAAAAATTATATATTGGCCTAAAATATATTACATTTATATTTATTTGTCCAGAAAGCTTATAATTTCATTATTATAATATATATATTTTTCTATTTTTACTGAACTTTATTTTAGTTTTTTTTATTATCTTTTTATACCTTTAAATTTCTAGATTTTATCAATAAATAATATAGCACATTCTTCACAATCTTTCAACTTTAATTCAAAATAACTCTCCAATACTAGCTCAAATCAGCTCAAAAGATGTCACGTTGGGTCAATTTTGGGTGTCTCTGCCGACCTCTAGTGGAACAACAAATAATATATTTCATAACTCTTGCCACTAGATGGACTTATAGCTCTATATGGAGCAAATGAGCTGTTCCCTTTCGTGGTCACTCCGAGTTTCGTTGGATGACGACGATTGGGGTTTCGCTTAGAAGCCTATCACCTTCGGGTATATAAAACGAGCCAATGGCAATGAAATGCCATGGGTCTGCGGAATTTGCATAGCGTAACTCCGCCCGCCGCAGGGGGTATATAAGGAAGTACGCTGGCACAATGCAGATATGTTTTCGCTTCGGAGCCGAGAACTTCTCCACTCCTGCTAGCCAAATATTCTGAGTTAGTCTTCTCTTACCTTCGAGACGAGCGAACTCTCCGGTGTTGGTGTGACGGCGATTTCAGCGAGTGCTCACTACCCTGCTGATCTTGTCAGTGATCTGACAGATAGTGTGTTTCTCCCTGTTCGCTTCAGCATCCGCGGAGTTTTTCCTCTCACAAAAAGAGCATTGCACGTGGCACGTCTTTTTAAAGATGCCTCGCCCATGCACTTCTGGTTGCGGTGGCGAGATATTTTTCTCTGATGGGCACGATCGCTGCTTAGCGTGTTTGGGCGTTGATCACGCTAAAGCAGCGTTCGTGGATGACTCATGTTCCCACTGCGGGAACATGACCATCTCTATGCTGCGGTCGAGACTCAATGAGCTCACTAGAGCGAGAGTCCCCCTACCCACACCCCGATCTACTGGTCCCGAGAGGGCTAGTACTTCGGCTGGTGGCCGGGGTGACCTGAGGGTGACTGTGTGGGACATACCGCCGACACGTCCACGGTCCACACACCCCTCTCCAGCATCAGCACCCGCGAGTGTTCAAACTGAGACCGCTGGTCCCTCTTCGGAGCCCCAGCGCGTCTCGTTTGGAGCTCCAGAGGAAGATACTATGTCAATCGCTGCATCACAAGGTGGGCGCGAGTCCTCGGGAAGTGAGGATTCGGCTGTGTTGCCGCCCTCGGGCGTGCCAGCATTGCCCGAGTCTGATCCCGAGCTGACCGCCATGCTTTCCCGGGCAGCCGCGGCCATTGGTATTGAGTGGTCCCCGCCACCTGATCCAGTGCGCTCGCGGCTGGATGATTGGTTTTTGGGAGCGGCCGCTGACACCCGTCGCCGCCCAACCCCAATACCATTCTTCCCGGAAGTGCATGAGGAAGTCACGCGGTCCTGGAAGGCTCCCATGTCTTCCCGTGATCGTTCGTCGGCTTTCTCCGCCTTTCCTCCCCTCGATAGAGCTGATGCTTGTGGGTACACTGGGATTCCCACGGTTGAACGTTCTGTCGCGATGCAGCTGTGTCCGACAAGCGCTTCATCACGTGGTGATCCTAAGCACCCGTCCAAAGCCTGTAGATTCTCGTCTACCATGGTGGCGAAATCTTACAGAGCGGCGGGACAGGCAGCTGCCTCTTTGCATGCCATGGCCATCTTACAGGTCTACCAGGCCAAGATGCTTCGTGACATGCACGAGGGTAGGACAGACCCAGGGCTCTTCGATGAGCTGCGCGCCGCCACCGACCTCGCTCTCCGGGCGACGAAGGTGACCGCGCGCTCCCTGGGTT
The DNA here is from genome assembly GCF_965113295.1 of Leuciscus leuciscus. Taxonomy (NCBI): domain Eukaryota; kingdom Metazoa; phylum Chordata; class Actinopteri; order Cypriniformes; family Leuciscidae; genus Leuciscus; species Leuciscus leuciscus. The sequence continues at coordinate 46,736,565 of NC_138729.1, forward strand.
TGGTGATGTCCACAGCTGTGGTCCAGGAGAGACATCTCTGGCTGAACCTGGCTGATATGCGTGAGCCCGAGCGGACTCGTCTGCTTGACGCTCCCATATCCCAGGCCGGCCTTTTCGGCGGTGCAGTCGAGGACTTTGCCCAACAGTTCTCGACTGCTCAGAAGCAGACTGAGGTGATTAAGCACATTCTGCCCCGACGCTCTGCTGCTCAGCCGTCGGTACAGAATCCTCAGCCTGCTCGCCGCCGAGGGCGCCCTCCCGCGGCTCCCGCCCCTCCCGCACGGCCCCAGCAGCAGCCTTCATCTGGGCCGCGTCGTGGAGGAAGCCGTAGGAAGGCGCCACAGCCCTCTCCAGCCCCGCAGCCCGCTAAACGCCAGGCTAAGCGGCGCTCCTGAGACGGGCAGCTCAGGATTGGCTTTCTTTTCTCTACAGGAGGTGGTAGCAGGGCCACTCCTTCCCCCGGTGGAAGGCCGGGGGAGAATCTTTTGTTCTCCACTCCCCGCTGCTCGTCCCACGACGGGCAGCACCCTAATGTGGTTAAAGAAAGAATCGAAATCCCCAATCCTGAGCCTACAGAGCCAGAGGGCCGCAGTGCGCGCCACCCTCGGGTCCCGCCACTGCCGCCCTCCTCTGTCCCAGAGGTCTGGGATGACAGCACGCGCCGCCCACGGGCCACGCTCCTCTCATCCCCCTCTGTCGCCAGACCCCTGCCAGAGCACGCCCCCGTGGGACGCGCGCCCTCCCCTGGCCTCCTCTGGCAGGACGCGGTTAATGACCGTGCCCCCGCACAGGGCCGCGATGCCACCCTCGCCGGGGCCGGTCATTCCGCCTCGCTGCCCCACCGACGGTACGTCTGTGGTTCGTATGACCCCGCTGGTGCACTTTCTGGAGGCCTGGCTAGAGCTTCCCAGACTGTCCCGCTGGGTCGCGAGAACCATCAGGCTCGGCTACGCGATTCAGTTCGCGCGATCTCCTCCCCGCTTCAGCGGAGTCCGCTTCACTATGGTCGGTGGCAATGCCCCTGTCATGAGAGCGGAGGTCGTCACCCTGCTGGCGAAGGGTGCGATCGAGATTGTCCCTCCAGCCGAAATGAAGTCCGGCTTCTACAGCCCTTACTTCATTGTACCCAAGAAGTCCGGTGGGTTACGGCCAATCCTCGACCTGCGCGTCTTGAACCGCTCCCTTCACAGGCTGCCGTTCAAGATGCTAACGGCCAAACACATCCTCCAGTGTGTGCGGCCGCAGGATTGGTTTGCAGCGATCGACCTGAAGGACGCCTACTTCCATGTCTCCATTTTACCTCGACACAGACCGTTTCTACGGTTTGCTTTCGAGGGGCAGGCATACCAGTACGCGGTTCTCCCTTTCGGGCTAGCCCTGTCTCCTCGCGTCTTTACGAAGGTCGTCGAGGCAGCCCTTGTTCCCCTTCGGGAACACGGGGTTCGCATCCTGAACTATCTCGACGACTGGCTTATCCTAGCTCACTCTCGAGTCCAGGTTTGCGAACACAGGGACCTAGTGCTCCGGCACCTAGTCCGTCTGGGCCTTCGGGTCAACTGGGAGAAGAGCAAACTCTGCCCCGTGCAGAGGATCTCTTTTCTCGGTATAGAGATCGACTCGGTCGCCATGTGCGCGCAGCTTACGAGCGAGCGCGCGCAGTCACTGCTGACTTGTCTTCGTCAGTTCGAGGACAAGAGTGCGGTTCCACTGAAACTTTTTCAGAGGCTCCTGGGGCATATGGCATCCGCAGCCGCAGTAACGGCGCTGGGATTGCTTCATATGAGACCGCTTCAGCTTTGGCTTCGCGATCGAGTCCCGAGGTGGGCATGGCAACACGGCACGCTCCGAGTCCCAGTGACTCCAGCCTGCCGTCAGACCTTCACCCCGTGGGCGAACCTCAATTTTCTACGGGCCGGAGTGCCCTTAGAACGAGTTTCCCGGCATGTTGTTGTGTCAACAGATGCCTCCAACACGGGCTGGGGCGCCATGTGCAATGGTCATGCTGCCGCGGGCTCCTGGACAGGACCCCAGCGCCTTTGGCATGTCAATTGCCTCGAGTTGCTGGCTGTACGTCTCGCCCTGCACCGCTTCCATGCGCTGCTCAGGGGCCAGCACGTACTAGTCCGATCAGACAATACCGCAACAGTAGCGTACATCAACCACCAGGGTGGTCTACGCTCCCGCCGTATGTCGCAACTCGCTCGCCACCTCCTCATATGGAGTCAGAAGCATCTGAGGTCGCTTCGAGCCATTTATATCCCGGGACACCTGAACCAGGCGGCCGACGAGCTGTCTCGAGTTCGGCCTCTCGCTGGAGAATGGCGACTCCATCCCCAGACGGCCCAGCTGATTTGGGATCAGTTCGGCGACGCACAGGTAGACCTGTTTGCCTCCCACGACTCGTCCCATTGCGACCTGTTTTACTCCCTGACCGAGGGCACGCTCGGCACGGATGCACTGGCGCACAGCTGGCCGCGGGGCCTACGCAAGTATGCGTTTCCCCCAGTGAGCCTTCTTGCGCAGACCTTGCGCAAGATCAGGGAGGACGAGGAGCAGGTCATTTTGGTTGCCCCGTATTGGCCCAACCGGACCTGGTTCTCCGAACTAGTACTCCTCGCGACAGCACCTCCCTGGCCAATTCCTCTGAGGAAGGACCTCCTTTCTCAGGGACGGGGCACCTTATGGCACCCTCGTCCCGATCTTTGGAACCTCCATGTGTGGCTCCTGGACGGGACGAGGCAGGTTTGAGTACCCTACCACCTGCGGTGGTGGCTACCATCACTTCCGCTAGAGCATCGTCCACGAGACATGCCTATGCGTTGAAGTGGAACCTCTTCGTCAACTGGTGTTCTTCTAAACATCAAGAACCCACGAAATGCCAGATCAGTGTCGTGCTTTCCTTCCTGCAAGAAGGGTTGGAGCGAAGGCTGTCTCCCTCCACCCTGAAAGTGTATGTTGCCGCCATTGCCGCACATCACGAAGCAGTTGATGGTAAGTCTCTGGGAAGGCACGACCTGATCGTCAGGTTCCTGAGGGGAGCGAGGAGACTAAATCCTCCTCGTCCTCCCTTCGTACCCTCTTGGGACCTCTCAGTGGTTCTAACTGCCCTGCAGAGTGCTCCATTTGAGCCTTTACAGTCAGTGGAGCTTAAGTTCCTGTCAATGAAGACAGCGCTCCTGGTTGCATTGGCCTCCATCAAGAGGGTAGGGGACCTGCAGGCATTTTCGGTTGACGAAGCGTGCCTGGAATTCGGGCCGGCTAACTCTCACATGATCCTGAGACCCCGGCTTGGATACGTGCCCAAGGTTCCTACCACACCCTTTCGAGACCAGGTAGTGAACCTGCAAGCGCTGCCCTTGGAGGAGGCAGACCCAGCCTTGGCACTGCTCTGTCCAGTACGCGCCCTCCGTGCTTACGTAGACAGAACGCGGTGTTTCAGGACCTCAGACCAGCTCTTTGTCTGTCATGGTGGGAAGCTGAAGGGAAAGGCTCTCTCAAAGCAAAGGTTATCCCACTGGATAGTGGATACCATTACTTTGGCATACCAGCAGCAAGGTCGTCCGTGCCCCCTTGGTGTGAAAGCCCACTCCACACGTAGTGTGGCTTCCTCTTGGGCTCTAGCGCATGGCGCCTCGCTAACAGACATTTGTAGAGCTGCAGGCTGGGCGACACCCAACACATTCGCGAGATTCTATAATCTCCGAGTAGAGCCAGTTTCTTCTCATGTACTCGCTTCAACCAGCCGGTGCTAGATTCTGCTCAGGTGTCTTCGCTTGCTCGCCATTCCTCTCCACGGACGGGATACGTGCGATATTTCTCTCAGGTGAGTCTGAGTTTCCTCCAGCACTGGTTACGTCAACGCCTGAGTTATGCCAATCTGCCATAACGCAGCTTTTGCGCTTGACTAGGTGCCTCCATGTGCATGGTTCCCCTCTGGGCGACCCCCACATGTGTATTCCACTGTAAGTCTCCTTGTGAGCGTGTGTCTTTCCCTTGGCAAGCCACCTTGCCACCCCTGGGGTTTAAAATTCCACCTGCGGCTGGACACCCCAGTGATTTTCCATATGCAGCCCTCTGGGTCATATGTGTATTCTAAGTCCCCCCCATCAATGGCTGGGCATAACTGCATATTTCTCTCTGGAGATATGCTTCCCAGTGTACCTTGGTATCCCTGTGTTAAGTAGGACTCCTTCGTTCGTGCTAGTCTCACTACAGGGAGCTCAGACTTACGCAGGGCACTGGAAGACAGCCGAGGTGGCGTGATTAGACTGGAACCCCAATCGTCGTCATCCGACGTAACTCGGAGTGACCACGAAAGGGAACGTCTCGGTTACGGATGTAACCCTCGTTACCTGAGTGGGAACGGAGACGTTACGTCTTCCTGCCACTTCCGCTGTAACGCTGAAAAACGCCTGGGGCTAGTCTCGGCTCCTCAGCGAAGACATATCTGCATTGTGCCAGCGTACTTCCTTATATACCCCCTGCGGCGGGCGGAGTTACGCTATGCAAATTCCGCAGACCCATGGCATTTCATTGCCATTGGCTCGTTTTATATACTCGAAGGTGATAGGCTTCTAAGCGAAACCCCAATCGTCGTCATCCGACGTAACGTCTCCGTTCCCACTCAGGGAACGAGGGTTACATCCGTAACCGAGACGTTCCGCTGGGTCCTAAAGTCAGTTCTTGAATTTATCTCCTATTTATTTAATTTTTTTCAATTACCCCAAAACATTTTTTTTTTTTCAAAATGACCCGAGGAGAGGATGAAGGTTGCTTGTTTCCATTAAATTGATATGTACAAAAAAGGGGTCAACGCAGACATGGAAGGGGAAAAAAAGTATATTTCCAGCTTTTGCAAGTAAATAAACAAACAAATAAACAAACAAACAAACAAATAAACAAACAAACAAACAACAAATAAAGCAAATAAATAAATACAAACGCAAAAAAAAAAAATACAGCAGATTAAAAAAAGCAAATAAATACAAATGCAAAACATAATAAAAAAATAAAGCTAAACATTTTTTACAAAAAAATGTTATAAGCAAACAAATAAACTTTTTTTATCCAAATGGTGTATCCAAACAACATCTTCCGGGGGCCTGTACCATGAAGGTAGCTGAACAAACTCGGGGTTACAGGATTAGTTTTGAGTTAACAAAACCAAACCGATGCAATCAGGCTTTATTGGTACCATGATGCAGCTCATCAACTTTCTCTGTCAACTCAGGCTTTGATCCTTAAGCTATGATTACTCCACGCGCGCGTGCACATAAAAGAGTGACGTCGACACTGAACAACCAATCGCGGGTAGAGCGTGAGCGATATATTTTCCCGCAGAGGAGCAAGAGATAATCATTCAGAATTACGATGAATTTAAATATGTAAATTCAAGCTCGAAACAATACGGTCTCTGCTGACAAAGCAAGAGAAGACTGTTGGAGAAAGATTGCTGATTGTTAATGTGTAAGTTAAACAAATACGTTCTATATTTATGTAGAATTATGTATGTGTAGCCTATGTGTAATATAGCCTATTTTTATAATATATAAAAAATGATACATGCACATTTTTTATATATTATAAAAATAGGCTATAGGCTATTACACATAGGCTACACATACATATATACATAATTTTACATAAATATAGAACATAATTTTACATAAATATAGAACGTATTTGTACTACTAAGAAAGCTAGGGAATCCTATCATAAGATTAACAGAATAATAATAAAGATTTAAAATAATTCTTAACATGTATTATATTGTATAGTACATTTGTGCAATTTGCTTTTTTTTTTTTTTTTATAAAAAAATGTGTTCATGTGATGTCACCCTATCAATATATCTTACCGGCAATTTTATAAAAGCCCTATTTTATGGACATGGCCGATAAATGTCCGGGGAACACCATTAATGAAACTATTCATGTACTCCTGCAGAGCGAGGACCACCTTACGAATGGTTCGACAAACCGTGTTTTCCCCGAGCTTCTGTGCGTCACCCACCGTGCAGGAATGTACCACTTGCAACAAAAAAAAACGCAACACAATATTTGCGGTACAGTAAGTGCATGAATTCGACGTGTTAAATTCTTTATGTGCGGCTCAAGAAGTTCGCAAAGATAAGACATTCCTTCCGCGGAAAATCTGTATCTTTCATACAAGTAATTATCAGGAAAGGCAAGGGGATTTTGTCTGGCTAAAAACTCTCTCTACGAAGTGCTCGTCAAACAATTTGCGCTGAGATGTCACAGGATTTGGAAGAAAAGGTGAAGTCATTACAACAGACACTGGGAATAAGTTACGTCACCTATATGTTTCTTTGCTCTCAGCTGATTGGTCAAACTTCAGTCTGAGCTCTTGAATCCAGAACATAACCTGCCCCGGAGCAGGTTAGCCGTGCAGCGTAAGATACCATGGCAACGAACACCGATTCAAGCCAAGCTACTTTCATAGTACCTAAAACCCAGGGTTGGCGGAAACTAAACTGAAACATAGCTGGCTAGCCACCTAAACCGGCTTCATGGTACAGGCCCCAGTAGGGCTAATGGGTTCTGATTGGTTCAAAACAACAACAACAACAACCACACAGAAATGAGTATGCATGAGCAATATGGCAGATTTAAATGCATGTTTTCAAGGGTCCCACTCCAGCCAATCAACTCTTAATTGAGGAAAATGGAAAAACTAACAGACCTACTTCTCCAGGTATTATAGGCTCCTTGTGTGCAACACACTAATGGGCTAAATGTGGGTCGGGCTAATTAGTGGGCGCAGGTGTTACAGGACACTGAGGCGCCTTTATAAAGACTCAGTTTGTGGCACAACAAGGACATGGGAAAGATATGTTTGTTGGTGGCCAATTTGTATGACTTTTGAGAAAGTGTGAATGTGTTCATATAAAAGAAAGAAAAGGGGGGAGAAAAAGATTACATTTACATTTACATTTATTCATTTAGCTGACGCTTTTATACAAAGCGACTTACAATTGCTATATATGTCAGAGGTCGCACGCCTCTGGAGCAACTAGGGGTTAAGTGTCTTGCTCAGGGACACATTGGTGTCTGACAGTGGATTCGAACCCGGGTCTCTCACACCAAAGGCATGTGTCTTATCCATTGCGCCACCACCACCCCAATAAAATAGCAGGGTGTTCAAATACTTATTTTCCTCACTGTATATATATTTACATTTACATTTATTCATTTAGCTGATGCTTTTATCCAAAGCGACTTACAATTGCTATATATGTCAGAGGTCGCACGCCTCTGGAGCAACTAGGGGTTAAGTGTCTTGCTCAGGGACACATTGGTGTCTCACAGTGGATTCGAACCCGGGTCTCTCACACCAAAGGCATGTGTCTTATCCATTGCGCCACCACCACCCTTTATTTATGAAAAGATTTTACCTGTTCTTGTATTTCTTCTGAGAATTGAATGGCCCAGTGCTTGAAAGAGAGACGTCTCTCTATAAGTGATGTTGAAGATCTTGATTCTCTTCGGACTTCTAGTAGGGTGGAAAAACAAACAACAGTCAAAGATGTGTAAGGAGAATGTGACAAACAGAAGACAAAGAGTTCAATGTATTCATTATAAGTCATTGACTACCTTTGGTTAGAATCACAACACTACCAGAGACTGGCATTCACACCACGTACAATGGAGTGGACATTAGCACTCATAAAACATGAGATCAGTGTTCATAAGGTCAAGGGGCAATAATAATGTACAAAACTGAGACTGTCGGAAATTACTGAAGCATGACCCAGGTGGCTATGCATGTATATAATATCAGGTGTAAAATTACATTTAAACTAATTTAAATGAAATGCTGCTAACAAAAATGTTCATGTTCACTGTAAAGTGATAAACCATATGCAGACAATATGGAGAGGGTTCATTACTGTAAACGAGGCCTGCATAAAGAATCAGTGTTTGAAAAAGATGTTTGGTAACACTTTACAAAAACAATAATTCTACAGTATTTATTAATCATAGTCAATGTTCATTTTAATGGGTTTGTTAACATTTGTTAATGCACTGTGAACTAACATGAACAAACAATGAACAATTCAATTTTTACTAACTAATGTAAACAAATATAATAAATGGTGTAAAAATATATTGCTCATTGTTAATTTATGTTTGCATCAATATTAACAAATGAAACTTTACTGTAAAATGTTACTGGATATTCTCTAAATGTTCACTTCCTCTTTTATTTATGAACCGTTTTAAAGTGCTGTAGTTGGAGAGAAGTGATCAGTGATGTTTTTCTTTCACTGGAGTCTAGAAAATTGATGGAAATCGTTCTGGTTTGATCCAGTCTGACCTTGCTCTGTCCTAACATAGAAATTGGGATTGTTAGGTGGGAGACGTGTTGGAGATCAAGAATACAATGTCAACACCACAGTGAATCGATCTAATGTCATCTTACATGAAAAAGCAAACATAAAAACAAACATAAATCACCACATCGACAGGTTACCAAAGAAGCTTTGGTATAAATCAAGATGATGAAACTTTTTATAATAAAACTTTCAAATAGAAACCGGCTGATTACCTCAGGGCTCGGGTTTTCTTTCTGTGGCTTTTCCGTAATAGAGGGGCACATATCTTCATTTGCGTCAGCCTAGGGAGAAATATGATTATTAAGGCAATATTTTCCATTGCATTGGATTGTTTTGTTCATGGTCTTCTCCTGAATGTCGACACCTGCTTATTTTGGCGTCCTACAAACTAACAAAGAAATTCGTGCTCAGTTTGATTGGATGTACGACAATTCTGTGACTAGAGAATTTTCTGTCGGGTGTCTTCTCTTCTTTTGACTAATACGTGAGAAGCACATTGAGCAAAATTATATAAAAGGCATGCAACTTTCTCCCAAGGCTCCCACAGGACTCTCTATTTGGGCCAATGCTATTCTTAAACATGCTATAAGTGAGGATCACTATAATTTCTGTTAATTAATTCAGTTTTTCCTCATTGCTGATAAGCTATTGAATCTTTTTCATTGGCTAGCAGCTATTTAATGCTTGGAACTGATATATATAAAAAAAAAAATCGGTACATAAAAAGAGTGTAAGATGAAAATGATCAAACAGCAATATTTCTCGACTAACAGCTCCCTTTAGGGTACAGCAAGAGAGGCCGAGAGAGAATCTCAACCCCAAAAAAAGAGCTGAATTGAAATGCGAGTTTGAATGAGAGGATCTAGAAGGAGGAGGAAAAGAACATAGAAAGAAAGCTCTTAGAAAAGAGTACAAGAAGAGAGGAAGCTCTGAGGAAGAAGAGAGATGGATAATCACCCCTGTGTGTGGGAGGCAGAGGCTTCCTCTAATGAGAACATGGTGGGTGATCTGCTGGAGTCGTGACTCGTCTGTTCTCTAGTATTGTCTCGGAGTTTCCCAGAGCACTACAGAAAGCATCATGTAACACCAATCAGCCAATCACAACAGCTCTGCTGATTCACATGTCAGGGATCCTTAATTAGATCCGCTAATTGGACCCACTCATTCAAAGATCTTCTCGCTACATCTGCGCCTGATTGGTCTGCTTAAAGGCTTTAAGGTCTTGCAGTGCAACAATATAATAATTATAATTTTCTTTCTTTAAATAGCATGTTATACATACATAAAATGTTTATACAATTTTAAAATTAATATGTTTTATTTATTTTTATTTATTATATAAATATTACATACATTGAAATGTGCCATATACTTGCTTATTACTAAAACAAAGCTTATTTGTTTTAATATTATGTTTTGTGTAACACAACATAATATATTAAATAGATTACATAATTATTTATACATTTGTATTACATAAATATTATTACATAAAGATATATTAGATCAAATCGTTTATTACATACAAACTTTAATGAGCCATGAAACGGCAACCTCTGAATCATTTGCTTCTGAACTTTCCAGTCCATCTCAACTATCCTTTTGAATAAAGTTAGAAAAGTCCATAAATTATTTAAATATACTGTGCTACAGCACTTCATGCACCATGAACTAAAGCTTATGTGTGTAATTTTCTGCACCACTAGAAACACCGAATTGGAATTAAAAAACTAATGACAGTTTTCAAGCAGGTTTCCCAAACAATCCTCACACCGGCCATTATACGCCATATAAAACGTCTCAACATCAGAGACAAATAAATAGCTATTCAAACATTGAGGACGCGTCTCAGTAATCATATTTTTAGATTTAGACAGAAGCATAATGAAATATGCATTTAATATGCTTTATGTCTATAGTTTTCATAAAGCTTAATGCATCCATTTGTTGGACAGATTGATGTGTTACTGGTTTGTGTGTTAGTGTTAAATGAAGACCCTGATGAAAAGTCCAGCATAAACCAGCATGAATTCCATGCTGGTCCAGGTTGCTTTATGCTGGTTAAGCAAAATGGGTCTAGTGGATCTGGTCCACCAGCATGGTCTTGCAGGGTTAAGTGTGATCAGGCCAGATGTTTGTGTGCAAGTAGCATTTGGGGGAAAAGCTTTCTTTTTGCTTATACTTCAATGATGTAAAGAAAAAACTATGTAAGATTGAAACAGGATTTATTGTAAGTTTGTAATATATTTTGCTCCCTCTGTTAAAAGAACTGAACATTTTAATTGTTTTTATGATTGTATTATTATTCAGTGTCATCTGAGGTTTTGTGTAACAAGGAAAGTGTTTCAAAGGATCAAGGATTTGTCTCTTGTCTCAAAGGACCTGTCCACAAATCAGTTAAAAAGAGCTTGTGTATGTTGTGAAACAAAAGCATTTAGAGATACGAAAACAAAGAAAAATGAAAAAGCAGTTTGTTCAATAACATGGGGTTGTGGTACAGTTAATAACAACTTGATAATGAAAATTTAAAGTTGAATTTTTTTTTAAATACATTATGACTCATTTGGGAACTTACGTGTCAAAATCCACCCGTCAGTCACTGATTCCAAAAAATGCACATAGTAAAATATATGTCATTGCAGTCAGGAGCATGAAATAATGTAAACAATAAGATAAGTTAATATGATAACATGCAATTTCAGCATCTTTCTGAAAGATAATTAATTTAACCAAAGTCAATGCCCAAGTGCCCAGCTAAAAGAAATACTAATCTCCATAATGGCGACTTCAAACAGACTTCAACAACTTTTGTACATGTACCATAAAGCAATAAATTCAAACAGGTTTATAATAAGTGGACATGGTAGTGCTGTTTTTGTTATTGATATTGAGATACTGATATTGCTTCAGTTGATTATACCCAAGGCTGTGCGTCTGTGAGTCGGTTGTAGTTGTTGTGCTGTCTGCTTGTTTCCTCTCTTTTTTTCTGTTCTTGATATTACTCTTATCTTCAGTGATTCTGCCTGTTAACTGCAGTTGTCATCACTAATGGTCAATCATCACTAAATGCAACATTGCCTCAGCATTACTTTTACTTTCTATAGATTGGGACCATATGAAAACTGAGCAGTGTTCATTTAACACTGAGGATTTGATTTTGTTGTGTACCAATAAACATGTTACCTGCGATGTGCATTATTCTTTATTAAACAATATATAAAAATTTTTTGGAAAACTGTATTGGTCTTTATTTGAACATACACACTAAGAAAAGCAATATGTAACACATACGTAAGTTTTGTTGTGGTCTTGCTAGGATCATAACACCCAAAATATATGCAACATATGCACACCAGCATCCCAAGCTGGGGACAAGCAAACCAGCATCCCATGCTGATCCCAGCATGCAAAACATACCTTGTGCTGGTGACCAGCAGTGCTGGATTTTTCAGCAGGGAAGCCTGGTATGTAAAGATGAACTTGAAAGCGGAGTAGCTCCTCTAATTAGTGATGGGAAGATAAAAGACCATCATCCATAATTGAGCATGGCGGTAGTATTCTGTCATCTCCTGTTCTTAAACTTTTTTACCAGAAGTTCAGAACAGTTTGAGTACTTGCCTTCTTTCATCTGATAAAGAATCAAATCCCTTTTAACTTCATGCATGACACCTGCAAGGATTGTACAGGGAAATTAAATTGTTGGCCTTTTGTACACATCTCTGCAATAAACAGCATTGCTTTATGTGTTTGATTGTGTTTGTGCTAGTATATGTGTGCGCTTGTACCTCTGAGTAGCCGCGGGGCATGCAGAAAACAGTCTCTAAAGGATTGGTTTACCGCGGCTGTCGATTTCATGCTGAGGAAGAAACAGGTGCTGTCGTAAACTTTATGCAGAGTGTCAATCGATATCCTAAAGCAACACACCGGTAGCGCATCAGAATCTGGCTCCTGTTGTGCAATCATTGTCAGGTCTCATCAAAACAAAGGGAGTGTGTGCTACTTAAATTTCAAATCTCCACTATAGGCGAGTTTCTTACATTTACATTTTAAAGGTGCAGTAGCCCATAAGTGATTTCTGAGAAGCACTGTTGATATTTGAAATCAACCCAAACAAACACACCCCTCCTTTTGTTAAAATGTTGCCTTAAGTAAATAAAATGTAATTTAAAATTCTGTATTTAGACACATGAAGATACCAAAAAATACAAATAGTATTAAAATATTGTTAAAAAACGTAATGTTGTTACATGTTAACTACATGTTAACTACATAAAAAAATTAAAAAAAATATTTATGTGAATCTAAATAAATCTGAAATAAAAATAAAGTATTAATATTAGATGAAATGGTGCATTGGCAACTGAAATAAGTTTAAGTACAAATATTGCTAACTGAAATAAAAATAAAACTGTCTTTAAAAAAAAAAGCTAATACAAATGCAGTGGTGGACAGTACACTTTTTCTTTTTTTTTTTTTCTTTTTTTTTCACTTAAGTACATTTATCAAGTATCTGTACTTTATCAGACTATTTTGGAAAACTTTTACTTCACTACATTCCAAAGCATAATATAGTATTTTTTTACTACATTTCATTAAAAAAAAGCTGATTCTTTCCAATAAACTTCTAAAGTCAGCTACTCACTGATTCAATGATCTGGTCAAAATGAGTCAAGAAGCGGGATATCATCAGAGCTTGAACGTGCGCACCACTGATGGCGCGAAGAGTTACTAATGACGAATTGTAGAATTGATTAGTGTACATGAAATTGTATTTAGGTCATGAATGTCAGTTATTTGTGAAATAAATCTGCTGTAAAAGGGCGAGCTGAAATGCTTGAAAGTGAACTTGTCCGCATTTGTGTAACCATCTAATTTTAGGTCAAATAACGCAAATTAATGTCCATGCATCTTGCCCGCTGCTGTAGCAGTTTAAAATGATATAAAACTGAAATTTACATTTTAGTATATTGATGTTTAATGTATTGACAGTGTATAAAAAGTTTTGGTAATAAAATAAAAAGTTTGCTTAGGCCTATTTGCAGATCATATACAGTACATTAAATGTCTGCACTAATCTTTCTTGCCTACTAATGTACAGTCTGACTAGTGCTGGCTAGAATAAAAAATAAACAGTTCACTGATCAGTATTTTTTTTATTTTAATACTTAAAGTAAAAATCAAGTACTTTGTTTTACTTTTAATCAAGTACAATTGAAAATTAGTCCTTAGTCTTTTTTACTGGAGAAATATTTTGTCACAGTGTCTGGTTTGTGTCTCGTTTCACGGTGTCCTTCACTTTGACTACAATTCCCAGCATTCTGTCTGTCACTTATCACTGTTCATTACACTCAGCTGTTGCCCGTAATCATTGTCCCAGCTAGGGTGACCAGACGTCCCGAAAAATTCGTGACAGTCCCGAAATCTAAACTGTTGTCCCGAATCCCGAATCTGGCCCTAATTGTCCCGAAAATTATACTAAAGCAAAATCTTGAGTAGTTATTGTCTGATAAACATTAAAAACTGTCTGCGGAGGTTGAGGCCGGCGACACACTGGCTGCGTGGCGTGTCCGTTTTTATTTCGGCTCCCCTGTTAACAGGTTAGAGCTTACACACTGCCTGCGTGACACGCCGCGCGGAAAACGCGTGCATGCTATATAGAACCGACGCCTATTTTTCACGCGACACGCAAGCGTGTTGGAAGCGTTTCCAGGCAAAATAGAATAGGAAAAGATGTTTGTATGTCATTTTGACATGAAAACATATTAATAAATGACATTTTGATGTTTGAAAGTTTAAGTTTTTACATAAATGCAGATATAAATGTAATAAAAAAATATATATGATCGATTTTCAAATATTGCACCTGTCAATACAGAACGAAATATTCTGTAGCCTATTTTGCCTATTATTAGAGCGCAAGTTGCTGCAACCGCGAGGACAAAATACTTCACTACACAATTATCTCGTTATTTTCGTTTAAGCTTATTAGCGTTAGGCTATACTGAAAGGTCTGATTTACGCACTGTTACTTACAACAGTCATTGTTTTGTGGCAGACTAAAGAATAATGACAGACTGTTGATCTTTGAATAAAAATATGTTTGGTTCAGGTTTGAAATTCATTATCTTTTATTATAGGCTACATACGCAGTCTAATATCATAGAAGCCCCCCATCCCGTCACCCCAGACCCCAGACCCATAGAACCCCCCCCCCCCCCCCCCCCCCCCGTCCTGAATTTCAGCCAATCTCATCTGGTCACCCTAGTCCCAGCTGTTCATTGTTAGTCCTGTTAGATCTGTGTGTATTTATTCTCTGCCTGTTTCTGTATGTGTACGGAGTCGTTAATTTGTGTTACCACACTTCTTGTCTGTTTATACCCGTTCTTGTTTGGATTGCTTCTCTGGATTTTTGACCTCTGCATGGATTACAACGATGTTGGATTGCCCTCTTAATAAATTACTGCACTTGGATTTTCCTGCTTCCCGTGTGCATCCGTGACAGAACGACTCCGTCACCATAAATCCAGCGGTAATTTTCATTTTTTATTATTTTTTGTAGGATCTCGTCCCCAGTTACTATGTGGATTCCACGTAGCAAACTTTCTCCCGCAGAGAGAGAGAAGGGCATCTCTTTACTAGAGTATTTTTCTAGATGTGCACAAAGGCATGAGGAAATCAGGATAGCTGAAGCTTCACCACGGGTCTCTTCGAGCGCTGGGACTTCGTCGATGGTTTCGTCCAGTTCAGAGACGGTACACATCCGTCAGAAGGGAAGAAGGAGGAGGAGACCTGCGTCGGCCCAGTCAGAGACTGTCCGCGTCCCGTCTGCCCAGTCAGAGACTGTCCACGTCACGTCTGCCCAGCCGGAGACTGTTCAAGTCACGTCTGCCCAGTCAGAGACTGTTCACATTCCGTCTGCCCAGCCGGAGACTGTCCACGTCACATCTGCCCAGTCAGAGACTGTTCACATTCCGTCTGCCCAGCCGGAGACTGTTCACGTCACGTCTGCCCAATCAGAGACTGTTCACATTCCGTTTGCCCAGCTAGAGACAGATCAAGAGATGCCCATTCGTGTGGCTGCCAAGGCTATGATGGATTATTTGGAGCGTCTGACTCGGATCCTGGACATGCCAGTGTCCGTTCCTGAGCCGGAGCCAGTGTCCGTTCCTGAGCCGGAGCCAGTGTCTGTTCCTGAGCCGGAGCCAGTGTCTGTTCCTGAGTCTGTGCCTGTTCCTGAGTCTGTGCCTGTGCCTGTGTCTGTTTCTGTGTCTGTTCCTGAGCCCTCAGTGACCGCGACACTGGCCATTATGGCCACAGCCATGTGGTGTGTGTGGGCTACGCACACACTTGGGCCGGTGGTGTCTGTTCCCGAGCCGGTGGTGCCAGTTCCAGTGCCCGAGTCGGTGGTGCCAGTTCCAGTGCCCGAGCCGGTGGTGCCAGTTCCAGTACCCGAGCCGATGGTGCCAGTTCCAGTGCCCGAGCCGATGGTGCCAGTTCCAGTGCCCGAGTCGGTGGTACCTGTTCCTGAGCCAGTTCCAGTGCCCGAGCCGGTGGTGCCAGTTCCAGTGCCCGAGCCGACGGTGCCAGTTCCAGTGCCCGAGCCGGTGGTGCCAGTTCCAGTGCCCGAGCCGGTGGTGCCAGTTCCAGTGCCTGAGCCGGTGGTGCCAGTTCCAGTGCCTGAGCCGGTGGTGCCAGTTCCAGTGCCTGAGCCGGTGGTGCCAGTTCCAGTGCCCGAGCCGGTGGTGCCAGTTCCAGTGCCCGAGCCGGTGGTGCCAGTTCCAGTACCCGAGCCGATGGTGCCAGTTCCAGTGCCCGAGCCGATGGTGCCAGTTCCAGTGCCCGAGTCGGTGGTACCTGTTCCTGAGCCAGTTCCAGTGCCCGAGCCGGTGGTGCCAGTTCCAGTGCCTGAGCCGGTGGTGCCAGTTCCAGTGCCCGAGCCGGTGGTGCCAGTTCCAGTGCCCGAGCTGGTGGTGCCAGTTCCAGTGCCCGAGCCGGTGGTGCCAGTTCCAGTGCCCGAGCCGGTGGTGCCAGTTCCAGTGCCCGAGCCGGTGGTGCCAGTTCCAGTACCCGAGCCGATGGTGCCAGTTCCAGTGCCCGAGCCGATGGTGCCAGTTCCAGTGCCCGAGTCGGTGGTACCTGTTCCTGAGCCAGTTCCAGTGCCCGAGCCGGTGGTGCCAGTTCCAGTGCCCGAGCCGACGGTGCCAGTTCCAGTGCCCGAGCCGGTGGTGCCAGTTCCAGTGCCCGAGCCGGTGGTGCCAGTTCCAGTACCCGAGCCGATGGTGCCAGTTCCAGTGCCCGAGCCGGTGGTGCCAGTTCCAGTGCCCGAGTCGGTGGTGCCTGTTCCTGAGCCCGAGCCGGTGGTATCTGTTCCTAAACCGGTGGTATCTGTTCCTAAACCGGTGGTGTCTGAGCCGGTGGCGTCTGTTCCTGAGCCGGTGGTGTCTGTTCCAGTTCCTGAGCCGCCGGTGGTGTCTGTTCCTGAACCTGAGCCGGTGGTGTCTGTTCCTGAGCCGGTGGTATCTGTTCCTAAACCGGTGGTGTCTGTTCCTGAGCCGGTGGCGTCTATTCCAGTTCCTGAGCCGCCGGTGGTGTCTGTTCCTGAACCTGAGCCGGTGGTGTCTGTTCCTGAGCCGGTGGTGTCTGTTCCTGAGCCTGCGCCGGTGGTGTCTGTTCCTGAGCCGGTGGTGTCTGTTCCAGTTCCTGCGCTGGTTTCTGCGACGCCATGGCCGCCCGAGGGGTCGTCTCCGCCGTTGCCGCCCGAGGGGTCGTCTCCGCCGTGGCCGCCCGAGGGGTCGTCTCCGCCGTGGCCGCCCGAGGGGTCGTCTCTGCCGTGGCCGCCCGAGGGGTCGTCTCCGCCATGGCCGCCCGAGGGGTCGTCTCCGCCTTGGCCGCCCGAAGGACCTGCCCCGTCCCGGTCGCCTGCACAGCCGGATCCGCCCTGGCCGCCCGAGGGAAAGTCTCCGCCCTGGCTGCCCGAGGGGTCGTCTCCGCCGTGGCCGCCCGAGGGGTCGTCTCCGCCTTGGCCGCCCGAAGGACCTGCCCCGTCCCGGTCGCCTGCACAGCTGGATCCGCCCTGGCCGCCCGAGGGAAGGTCTCCGCCCTGGCCGCCCGAGGGAAAGTCTCCGCCCTGGCCGCTCGAGGGACTGTCGTCTCCGCCCTGGCCGCCAGATGAACTGTCACTCCCTTTCCCCGTTTCCCTCCATGGACCTGGCCCACCTTCCCTCCCCCTGATCCTCCACCATTCCACCTCCCTCCTGAACTCTTGTGTTGTGTTTTAGTGTTGTCATGGAGCGTCTGGTAGCCGCTCCGTAGAGGGGGGGTTATGTCACAGTGTCTGGTTTGTGTCTCGTTTCACGGTGTCCTTCACTTTGACTACAATTCCCAGCATTCTGTCTGTCACTTATCACTGTTCATTACACTCAGCTGTTGCCCGTAATCATTGTCCCAGCTGTTCATTGTTAGTCCTGTTAGATCTGTGTGTATTTATTCTCTGCCTGTTTCTGTATGTGTACGGAGTCGTTAATTTGTGTTACCACACTTCTTGTCTGTTTATACCCGTTCTTGTTTGGATTGCTTCTCTGGATTTTTGACCTCTGCATGGATTACAACGATGTTGGATTGCCCTCTTAATAAATTACTGCACTTGGATTTTCCTGCTTCCCGTGTGCATCCGTGACATATTTTAGTAGTAGTACTTTTACTCAAGCTCTTAATTTGTGTACTTCATCCATCACTGTAAAAATGACAAAGGCACAAAAAGTGGAATTTGAAATTATAAAAATAAAAGCTAATTCAAAATATTAATGCAATCTATAATAGTTTCTAAATAATACTAAAATAACACACCGGCTTTAGCCTGGAAATCCAGACCTAAATCTAAAAGATTCATGTTCTGGCGTCGACTAATGAAAATCGGCCAGCTCGAGGGGCGGCACCAAGCGTGCATTTGAAAATCTCACTGCACGCAATTGGATAACACTACGACCAATCACAACAATAAACCCCATACGCTTAGCTACCAGAGGAGCTAACTGGGAGATTAGACTCTTACTGTATCCGGTCGGCAAAACAGCAAAAACGTCCTTCTTGCAAAGGAACGATTCGAGTGGCGTCTTCTGTTCCTGTTTTAGATAAAAAGCCAAGTCTAACTCTATCATTGTAGCGGCCAAAGCCGTTTCAAACAACTGGTGTTCATCCATAGCCATCTTGCAATGTTTACTAATGACTTGGTGTGATTGGTGCAGCTCAGATCGAGGGGCATATTTAATGAGCATCATTACTCGACACCAGAGTAACTCGCTGAGCAAATTCAACTTGGAGGGCATAAATATGGAGGGCAATTGTCTTATGGTGTCTGGTTCATCCACAGTTGAGCCAGGGGGATCTGAAAGTAAGGAGGAAAGACAGACAGATGGTCATTTGACCAAGCTGTTATTTGTTCATATATGGTATTCAAATGAGGTGGTAGCATTAGAAAGCCTTGCACAGGTTAAGTGCCACTTTGCCCTGTCTCTCCTGGTGAATTGCATTCATTGAAGG
The DNA here is from genome assembly GCF_965113295.1 of Leuciscus leuciscus. Taxonomy (NCBI): domain Eukaryota; kingdom Metazoa; phylum Chordata; class Actinopteri; order Cypriniformes; family Leuciscidae; genus Leuciscus; species Leuciscus leuciscus. Next base: position 46,755,460 of record NC_138729.1, read on the forward strand.
AGTCACCTCTCTGATGCTGTGAATCTCAAAAATGCTGTGTGAATGTGAATTAGGGTGAACCCGTTGGGGTATGGATGTTAACAGCTTTGTAAGTAGCTTTAAAGTAGAGTCACAACCCCATCCCATCCCCCTACCATCAGTAAGATGACATCCAGAGAAATTCACTGAGTTTGTAAGTGCAGAATAATAGAATTGATCACCCCAGTGCTTCGGTATTTTATTGCACCACTAAGTTTACACAGGTAACCTTTGCTTTGCTAACAATATTAATTATGCTTTGATGAAATGTAAAGGTGAGATATTGCAGATTTTTATGCTTACTCGAGCAATAGTTTTGAAGAAAACGTTCAATGTGACAGTGTTCTGAATAGCATCCTATGTATCATTTCTATAGAATTTCTATAGAATGTATGAATTCGATTGCATATACAATTCTCATCCATTTGGATTACAAAGCTTTAACATAATAAACTTAATATACATTAACTAATGTTAACAAATTAGACCTTATTGTCAAGTTATTTCTATATATTTTATTTAAATATTTTTTAATGTATTTATTCGAATTGCTTAGAATCAGCATATTATCCCTTTCTTGTCTTTATTTATGTACGACTGACAAATATGAATCACATTATACGTTTATCAGTTTATGTTAAAACTGTGTCATCCAAATGGATGGAAATTCTATATGCAACTCAGTTACATAAATCTTACATTTAAATCTAGATTATATAAATATATATATATATATATATATATATATACTGTATGTATATATATATATATATATATATATATATATATATATATATATATATACTGTATGTATATATATATATATACTGTATGTATATATATATATATATATATATATATATATATATATATATATATATATATATATTTGCCAAAATGAGCAGTATACAAGACAGGGAGTTCTATAATACCTGGAGAAAGGTATACTAATTTAATACTAATTAAATGATTCAATATATTTGATATTTTTCAAGGGTTCTTAATACCTAAAGTTAAGCTATTTTAAAAGTCTGGATTTAATCTGATGAGGTTAAGTGTCTCAGTTATCAGTATGCTAGTTTAATATGCATCTGGGTCTCTCAATCGGGAAAATAACCAGAGGAGAACAGTGGAAGCCAGTTTTTCCCCCCTGCTTGCATAGAGGGCAAATGAACTAAGCCGCCCACAATCCCATGACTATCCTGCTTCCTGCCCTGTGTTTTCCACTGTTCTCACTCCAGCACACCTGTATGCCATGACCGGGCACAGCGCCAGCATCACCTGCCATCGGCCACAACCACATGCACTGCCAGCTTCACTGACATACACTTCTCACTACACATCTTTCACTAATTTCACATCCTTCTGGGGGAATTTCCCATGAATTTGTGTTTTGGCCACATTCTTCCCACCACCAGACGTGACTCACTGCTATGAAAAATAATTTAAACAGTCAATGTTTCATCATCAACTCTTCAAATTATTATACATTAAGGACTTTCTGCCAACTTTCTGCCATACGGTGTTCTCCGTTCTTGCTTGCTTTCATTCTGTAGTGAATCTGTTTTCTGAGGCCTGACAATGCTTAAACAGAAATTGTTATAATTTTTTATTTATTTCTATTATGATGTATATTTGAGCGAAACAGCTAAATCATTTAATACTGATATATTCCATGAAAAACAAAGATTGTCAATTTTGATTGCATTGTGACTTTTTAAGGATAATTTTTCAGATGTTACACATTGTTTGACCAGTCCTGTGTTTGGGGCAGGACTTACAGTTTGGCTGACCAATGGTAAATGGGAAAGTTTGAAATTTGTTTCTGCAATCCGCTTATTATTAGGTTATTATTAAGTTTAATATTAATTGTCAATTCATATAATAACCCTATGAATAGGCATTACTCAAATTATAAATTATTATCATTCATATAATATAAATACACTGCCCAGATGACAAAAAAAGAAAAAGAAAACTTGTTGTTTGGATTTAAATAGGCAACATTGCAGTGCTGCTTATGTTTATAGCATTTTATATGTTTGGTAACAGTTCTTCTAATACTAATTGATGGAGTGTGTAGCTTTTAATTTCTTAAACCACCATGTATAAAGACACATCATGGCCATATTCCAGGATGACAATGTCGGGATTCATCAGGCTCAAACTGTGAAAGAATGTTTGTAAGGGCGCATGAAGAATCATTTTCACACATGAATCGGCACCAATGAGTCCAGACCTTAAATTCATTGAAAGTGTTTGGGATGTGATGGAGGAGACATTACAGAGTGCTGGACTCTTGCATTTTCAATACAAGATCTTCACCAAAAATGTATGTGCCTCTTATAATAACATCACAACATTTATTTCCACCAAGAGGTGTATCAATTTTTGGTTGTTTAAGAAACGAAAAGCTTCAAACTCTATCACTTAGGGTTAGAAGAACTGTTGCCAAACATTTCTAAGGCCAGACGCAGGGGAAAGCGCCCTGGAAAAATGGCCAGTCCATCACAGTGGAAAACATAAAAAATGCTAGAAAAATTATAATCACTGCAATAATGATCCATTCATAGACTCTTAAGCATGGATCCTGCCTTCACTCATCTCTGAGAGCAATCTGCGTTACAAATGGCACACTTTACCTTCATGTGCCACCTCTGATTGAGAAAGTTTAAATGTTGTCTAAACTGTTCAATAGATTTTACCTGCAAATTAGTTGTTACATTTATGTGCTGCTATTATAACTTCCCTTTACATAATAATTTTTTTACTCAGGCTTCACAGCTCTAATTTAAAGAATTACATTCATCTCCAGCCCTCAGTGCATCAAGGACGTTTTCCACCTCCGCAGGATTCTTATCCATTCAAACAGTGCATTTTATAGAAATGTTTCCTCTGACCCCAAAACACCTCTAGAACTGCACTGGTATTATTCCATCCCTGAGTCTGTGGCCTACCTTCCTTTTATCATGATGAAAACAGTCCAACTGTTTGCTCTGTTACGGCCTTCACTCTTCATTAATGGAGGGCACCTGGAGTTCCCCCTGACCAACATGCTCACCACGGTAATGGCTGCTTCTGTAAAAGAGATCTTCCTTGTAGTGAGAATGCAGATGGCACAAACCAGAATTTCGTCTCTCCCATAAGGGCTGTCACTCGTAGGAGGTGTAAAGTCACCGCATGCTCGCCGGTGGGGTATTATTGTACAGCTAAGATCGCTTGAGAAACGTAAATAACAGGACTTGAATTCATTAAAGAATAGCCTGGGGCTCATAGACATTTTTAACATTAGATGTAACCCTACAAAAATAAAGGGTTAGTTTTTTTTTTTTTTTACAACAACAAATGCACTAAAAAAATACAAATAAATAATAAAATAAAAAAACTATCCTATGTATTTTTGTCTTGTTTTCCAGTAAAATATCTAAACATTCTTAAATCAAGATATATATTGAGAAGCTAAATGACTTAAGATATTTTTCTGAAAAATTTATCAAAATTAAGTAAAAAATATCAGTCAAATTGGGGTAAGAAAAATAAGCTTTCACTTTAAATCAAGTTTATTTTTCTAACCCCATTGGCAGATTTTTGGTTTCTAGTTTTAAGCATAAATTTACTTAGTTTTGATCAGTTATTCAGAAAAAAAAAGTAGTTTATGTAATAATATCTTAAGTAATGTTTGCATGTCATGTAAATTATCTTGAAATTGCAGTGAGTAGATAGGGTGTGCAGTACACTGGGAAAAAAAGGTAACATCTAAATTCAGATGTTATTGGTTGTCAGGTTTTATTCAAGACATACTGTAAATATTATTTAACATCACTGAACCAACTATATATACTGTACATTAATTTATACCATAGACTGTAAAAAATATGGACGACGCATCATCACTCTCTTCCATTGTAGTAAGTGAAGCCGCCAGTGTCCCAATATGACACTGACATCTTGAGTCTCGAGTCTGCGCAGTAGTGAGCGCGAAGTGGAGAGGGAATGTCAAGATCCCGCCCAAACTACCACAGAATCGGTTACAACTCACTATGTAGGTGTGAAATAAACAGTTATGGAATGTAGAAATAAGTTTAAGCTCAAATCTCCTCCCGTAGATCCCGAAAAAAGTCAGTTGGTGCCTCAGTGACTACTTCATTTAGAGAAGCTGTTGATCTCCGCTGTCAATTATGACGTCACCTCCCCGTTTTCATAGCATCAAATAGCTAACTAAAACCAAACTTATTTAAAGAGGCTACATGCGATTTTCTGAAATTTTAACTCGCGACTGACACCTGTGGCCAAAAAACGGAACTGCTCTTCCTTTCTGCTCGCTCTCGTACGTGCACACTTCACAAGTCATCCGCTGCAAAGAAGTCAACATTATGTTTACAGAGGTAAGAACAATCAAATACATATATTGTTTGAGAAACTAAGTTTGTTTGCTGACTAGCGGTGGTGGCAGAGTGATCTGAAACGTTTAACATGAACGCTTGACGTCACATCCGCAGACAGCGCGCGAAAAATCCGACCCGACAGAAAATAGGAAAAATAGGATACAGGCTTATAGGTGCACCCACTGTGAGCTGACAAGGTGTCAGTATGCTCATCAGGAGATGTTTGAGTCATAAATGGTCAAATAAAAAGGCTATTGTTACGTTTATTTTTGGGGAAAAGTTGCATGTAGCCTCTTTAACAAACAAACTCTTGAACTAAAAAATGACAGAAACCATCTTTGGTAAAAAAAAAAAATATTTGAACTGTAATTTGATTGTTTAGTCTGTCTCACATCCATTACATCACATGCATAGGGTGGGGATTATGACCTATACTGCATCCAGCCACCAGGGGGCGATCAAGATGCTTTGGCTTCACTTTTCAGGACTCGTGTGGCATGCTTGATTTATACCACTTTTATACCCTACTACCTGTCCGCTTGATCCTATTCCCACTAATCTACTTCAAGCCATTTCTTCCTCAGTTGTACCCACACTCACGAACATCATAAACACCTCTCTTCACACTGGTACCTTTCCCACAGCATTAAGCAGGCTCGGGTAACCCCACTGCTTAAGAAACCCACTCGAAATCCAGCACATCTGGAAAATTACAGATCGGTATCCCTTCCTTCCATTCATCGCGAAAACACTTGAACGAGTTGTTTTCAAACAGATCTGTTCCTTTCTTACACAGAACAACCTCCTCGACAACAACCAGTCTGGTTTCAAAAGTGGACACTCAACTGAGACTGCCCTGCTCTCTGTATTTGAAGCTCTGAGACTGGCAAGAGCAGCTTCCAAATCCTCAGTTCTCATCCTGTTGGATCTGTCTTCTGACTTTGACACAGTTAACCACCAGATCCTTCTGTCAATCCTAAAGATGAAGGGCATCTCGGGAACCACACTCCGATGGTTCAAGTCTTACTTCAGGTAGGTCCTTTAGGGTGTCGTGGAGGGGTGAGGTGTCTAAGACCCAACATCTAGCTACTGGGGTGCCTCAGGGCTCAGTGCTTGGACCACTTCTCTTCTCCATCTACATGACATCACTAGGATCTGTGATTCAGAAACATGGCTTTTCCTATCACTGCTACGCTGATGACACACAGCTCTACCTCTCATTCCAGCCTGATGATCCGACAGTAGCTGCTCGCATCTCAGCCTGCCTGACAGACATTTCTGGTTGGATGAAGGACCACTACCTTCAGCTAAACCTTGCGAAGACAGAGCTGCCTGTGGTCCCAGCCAACCCAACACTACACCACAACTTCTCCATTCAGCTAGGTTCGTCATCCATAACTCCATCAAGGTCAGCCAGGAACCTTGGAGTTGTGATTGATGATCAATTGAACTTTACAGACCACATTACTAGAACTGCCCGGTCCTGCAGATTTTCCTTGTACAACATTAGGAGGATCAGGCCCTTCCTATCAGAGCATGCTACACAACTCCTTGTTCAAGCACTTGTTCTATCCATCTCAAAGAGGCACAAAATTTCTGTCTCAAACCTTTTCCTGGTCGGTTCCATGCTGGTGGAATGATCTGCCCAACTCAAGCTGCTGCTCAGCAGAGCTGCTGAGTCCGTGGCCATTTTCAAGAAATGGCTGAAGACGCATCTTTTTCGGCAACACCTGATCCATTAATACTAACACTTTATCTTCTATTCTATATCTATTATCTTAAAAAAAAATTTAAAAAAAAATTAATAAAAAATAAAGTACATGTACTGCGTTAGATTAAACTGGGAAGGGTCATAGCACTTGCATATTGTTGTCCTATTGTTAGTTTAACTGCTTCTATTGTTCTCATTTGTAAGTCACTTTGGATAAAACGGTCTGCTAAATGAATAAATGTAAACGTAATACCAACAAAAATAAATGTTATGGGTTAAACAGCACTTTAACCCTATGGTGCTCTTGGGTCATTTTTGACAAAACCATTGTAATTTTTATTTTTTTTTTTTTATTTTTTTTTATCGGAACAGTACGAAACATGGTAAAGGTTTTGGCACTTATTATGTGAACACACACACACACAGACACACACAAATCAAGTACATGACTCAAAAAGGGTAAATGGTCCTTGGGATTTTTTTTTTTTTTAACACTTGTACTCCTTGTGGTCAAAAAAAAAAAAAAAAAAAATAATAATAATAATAATTACCGCATTGGAACTTAATGTGAAATGATTTTCATCTAGTGGAAACTTTTGGTGCTGTGCCCAAACAAAATCTTACTGAAAGCTCATTGTTTGAGATATCACAATGAACACAACTTTTCTTTTGGCTTTAATTTTCTCACAATTTTAGAGTAACGTGTTTTGGAAAATATATAGTTCATATGAAAATATCTGTAGCTCTTTTTAAGTTCCCTTATTCACTTTTTCACAGCAATAATCTGCCAATTGTCGTCTTTAAAAAGAGACCAAACTTAAGTCTGTGCTCCAAAGCATTAGAGATTTATGACCGTTTAAGTTGGAAATGTCATGTTCAGGTCCATGCTCAAAAAGTGAATAAATGGATTATACTGCATAAATATTTATTAGTGCCATGAAACCACAAAAACAAAAAACAAAATATTATTTATATTTTTTTTTTATCAAACTAAAATATAGTACATTCATTTAATTGGGAAAAAGAAAAAAAAAATCTGTCATTTTTGACCACCATCATGCAAAGGGCATCAGAGGGTTAAAGTAACAATTGTAGATTACAACTTTGTATAGGGTACTTCTCAATCAGAAGGCAATCCTAGTAAGGCTGCATATATCTCGCTGCCACGTCATCAAGCTCCGTCAAATGACATCTCAATTTAAAGGATTCTTTGAAGGCAGCCTTCGTTTCGCGTCCATATGAGTGGGGATCGTTTTGACAACGTTGTTGTCTGTACCCAAAAAAATGCCAGGGAAAAACGTTTCCGTTTTTAGTACATTGTTGTCGTGTAATCGTGCCCTAAGCCTACAAACCTCACGTATGCAACCTTCCATTTGAGAAGTACTGTCGTGGAAATTTTAAACTGTATATTAAACTAACCATGTTTCTAACATCTAACCTTATTTGAACAGGATGTATTATACGAAATCAATGGAAAACTTGTGACTTTGACTGTGTGCGTATGTATATGTAAAAATAACATAGTTTGGGAAATTAAACTAGACAGTCTGTTAGAATCTTGTGATTAACAAATGAAGTCATCATTAAAACAGTTTGCTTGTGCCAGTGACAGAGAGAAAGGGTTGGGGCTTTTGAACCAATTGAACCAATCATGTTGAAGGTGACATGTTAGTCTTATTTGTTTTCTCGATTCTATCAAAACTGTTGTATATGTGTTTTACGGTGGGATTCTCAATGGAATTTGTCTGAGATCCTCCGGCCTTGCTTCTTGGGAGAGATTCCCTGAGAACTGCTCGGGAAGATCTCCTGGCCGTGATTAAAGCATTTAAAGGACATTTGCAGGTCTGTTTGTCGATTTATTCCTGCGCAGGAAGCTAGTTTAGGAAGTAAGTTAGTTTAGGGGAACAAGTTAAGACTAGGTGACTTATTGAGTGGGGACGTCGATATGTAGACGAGACCCAGATATTGAGTGGGGACGTCGATTTGGAGACGAGACCCAGATACTGAGTGGGGACGTCGATTTGGAGACGAGACCCAGATAGTTAGGTTTAGAGAAAAATCCACTACAGCACCCATAGTGTAGTTCTGTGAGGAATAATGAAAAAACTAGTGGAAGAAACTACTTTTTATCATGAGCCCGTTATCACCGGACACCCAATTAAATTACAACTTCATCTGATTCTTTTTTACAGGTTTCATCATGAAACTCACTGCATTATTACTCGTCTCGCACATCATTATGTTATAAACACAACATAGTTATGTGTGAGATCATTGGTATCACAGCTCACCGTTAATGTAGTTTGAGACTAGTGAGAAACAGACACGTACTGTACGTCTTGCACAAATGTTTTTGCTTTAAAATATCAATTGGAAGAATAGATCACTCAACAACAAAAAACTGTACATGTATTTGTGTGCTAAATTCAAAGTTTTCTGAAGCTAACTTTTTGTTAGGAAAATACCAAAAAACAAAACAAAAAAACTTAAAAAACTAACTGGAATTTTGTGTCTGTTAGCTTTGAGGTCATCTACTGTATATGCTAGTGTACTCCTAGAAAGTACTAAAAGTAATTTTAACAGATATATTGCACATATTTAAACATTTGAATAAAAAAAAATAAAAAAACTCATCTTGCAGGTGGCCATTATACCATCATTAAAAAGCTTGGGTCAGTAAGATTTTTTTTTAAAGAAATTATTCAGCAAGGGGAAAAAAATGATAAAAAATTACAGTAAAGACTTAGGGTGCGTCTCAATCAGCTCCCTAGTTCAGTTGTCAGGGCACTGATCAGGGAGTCTGACATTTTAATCGCTGTCTCAATTGCGAAATCCTTCCAGTGCACTGAAACATTAGCTCCCTAAAAAAAATCCCACAATGCACCGTGAAAGCCATCGATGTTCACTATGTTCCTCTAACGGAAGTTCTGAAGCATGAAACATAAATCACTTGAGCCAACTCACTACATATAATGACATTTTTACCATTACTTAATTATATTTCAGCATAAACATTCATTGCTAGACAGGTAATGAACATAATCTAGCTGACATTTATAATTTATTTACGGCTGAAATGTTGCACGTACAGTATGTAACATGCTTAAGTATTTATCAGTACTTTAAATACCATTATAAAATAATGTCAGCAAGATATTAGTTCAGCTGTTGTTCATAAATATCATAGTGATGTTTTACAATGAGGACGTTGTCATGTTGCCGTATATAGAGTCATCAGTGTCCCAATGTATAGTGAGCCAGATTCCTTATTGTCCAGAGCACTTTTAAAGTATATTTTGTATATATAAAACTCTGCGTCTGACTAGCAACAGGAACTAGCAAATCATAGTTTATGGCTGTGATTTAAACTACAGGCTCTTACATAAAAAGACAAAAGAGACCAGCTCTTCAAGCCAAACTTTGTGCAAAGTGAGCCGTTTCAACACACACACAACATAACACACAGCACAGTTCCCCTTCGTGCCACTCCCATCCCCCTATTCCATCGCCAGTGGGCAGCAGTGTGCGGCTCGGGGACGCCACCAAGCCTTCCCACGCACCCTCTGCCCCACCCTGGAACCAGGTAAGTGTTGCATGGCACACTCAGACTCCGCTTCGGGCCGCCTCAGTGCCTCCTGAGCCAAGCCCTTGTGTTCCACCTCGCTGCCCCACCCCGGGTACGTCTGTGGTCCCGTTGGTCCCGCTTGCCGTCTCGTACCCGTACCATCAGACTCGGCTATGCGATTCAGTTCGCCAGCGCCCACCCAAGTTCAGAGGCATCCACTTCACCTCCGTGCGGTGTCGCGATGCCCCTGTCTTGCGGACAGAGATCGATGTCCTACTCGCGAAGGATGCGATCAAGCCTGTCCCTCCAGACGATATGAAGACAGGGTTCTACAGCATCACTGAAACTTTTTCAGAGCCTCAGTAACGCCCCACGGATTGCTTCATTTGAGACCGCTTCAGCACTGACTTCATGGCCGAGTCCCGAGATGGGCGTGGCAGAGCGGTACGTACTGGGTGCCCGTCACCCCGCACTGCCACCAAACCTTCAGCCCGTTGTCGGACCCTTCGTTTCTATGGGCAGGTGTTCCCCTAGATCAAGTGTCCAGTCATGCTGTGGTCTTCATGGATGCCTCTGCCACCGGCTGGGGAGCCATGTACAACGGGCATGCAGTCTCAGGTCTGTGAACGGGGCCTCAACTGCATTGACATATCAATTGCCTCAAGTTGCTCACAGTATGCCTTGCACTGGGCCACCGTACGGACAGCACTACGACCGTTGCATAAATCAACCGACAAGGTGGTCTATGCTCCCGCCGCATATCACAACTCGCCCACCATCTCCTCCTATGGAGTCAGAAGCATCTTGAGGTCACTTCGTGCTATTCACATCCCTGGCGTGCTCAATCATGCAGCCGAGGAGCTCTCACGACAGCCTATGCTTCCGGGAGAGTGGCAACTCCATCTCCAGGTGGTCCAGCTGATATGGGACTTCTTCGGAGCCGCACAGGTAGATCTGTTTGTCTCTCCGGACTCGACCCACTGCCAGATGTTTTACTCCCTGACAAAGGGGACCCTCGACACGGATGCACTGGCACACAGCTGGCCCCGGGGCCTACGCAAATATGCGTTTCCCCCAGTGAGCCTTCTCACACAGACACTGTGCAAAGTCAGGGAGGACGAGGAGCAGGTCTTGTTAGTTGCGCCGTATTGGCCCAACTGGACCTGGTTCCCAGAACTCATACTCCTTGCAACAGCCCCTCCTTGGCCCATTCCTCTGAGGAAGGACCTGCTTTCTCAGAGACGGGGTACTCTATGGCACCCACATCCAGACCTCTGGAAACTCCATGTCTGGTCCCTGGACGGGACGTGGAGGTTCCAGGTGATCTACCCCAGGCGGTTGTAGATACCATCACTTCTGCTAGAGCCCTGTCAACGAGACGTCTCAATACACTGAAGTGGAACCTGTTCATTGAGTGGTGTTCTTCTCACCGGGAAGACCCCCGAAGATTCCTTCCTGCAAAATGGGTTGAAGTGAAGGTTGTCTCCCTCCACCCTCAAAGTGTATGTTGCCGCTATTGCCGCACATCACAATGCAGTTGAAGGTAAGTCATTTGGGAAGCACAACCTGATCGTCAGGTTCCTGAGGGGAGCGAGGAGACTAAATCCGCCTCGCCTAGAATCATGCCTTGAATTCAGACCTGCCAACTCTCACGTTGTCCTGAGACCCCGGCCTGGATACGTGCCCAAGGTTCCTACCACTCCCTTCAGGGATCAGGTAGTGAACCTGCAAGCGCTGCCTTCGGAGGAGACAGACCCAGCCCTGGCTTTTCTCTGTCCCGTCCGCTCCTTGTGGTTTTACGTGGACAGAAAGCAAGCTTTAGGACCTCAGATCAGCTCTTCGTCTGTTACGGAGGCCAGCAGAAGGGAAAGGCTGTCTCCAAGCTTGGCAACAACCAACACGTTCGCTAGATTCTATAGCCTCCATGTGGAGGCGGTATTTTCCCGTGTACTCGCCCCCAGTGGCCAGTAGTGCGAAGGACCCCTTATTTGTGTTGTCTTGCAACACCAATCCCACCCCGCTGGGCCAGATACATGTGTCTTTGCTCCAGTAGTGTTCCCCAGAAATGGCTAACCCTGTTGAGTTCCTCCATCATCCCTGCGGCAGTCAGTCGTTGCGGCGCGTCTAACGCCAGGCCTACACTCTTGCATTGTGGAACCTGTGCTAGGCTGGGTGTCCATATGTAGCGGTCCCTGCGGCGACCCCATAAGTGAAAGTGAAAGTGAAAGTGAAAGTGAAAGTGACACGTGACGGCCAAGTATGGTAACCCATACTTGGAATTTGACCTCTGCATTTAACCCATCCAAGTTAATGCACACACATTAGGAGCAGAGTAGTGAGTAGTGAGTAGTTAACACACACACACTGCAAACGTGGATACACACACCCAGAGCAGCGGGCAGCCTTTGTGTGGAGCGATTAGGGGTTAGGTGCCTTGCTCAAGGGCACCTCAATCATTTTCCACCGGTTCTGGAATCGAACCAGCAACCTTTGGGTTACCAGTTCAACTCCCTAACCACTAGGCCATGACTGCCCCCAAGTGTAAGTGTATTCCTCCACGATCAGCTCCTCTGCGGACGAGCCCGTGTCTTTCCCTCGACAGAGTCCACTCTGTTGTCTCTGCTGCTGTTCTTTCCCCTCTAGAACTAGGCTGGAACCACCCCAGAAACTGCCATATGTTGCACTACCCTGCTTGGCTAGTCCATATGTGTAACCGCCACAGTACCTCCCTCCGGGGGAAGGACATGGCTTCCGCAGCATCACCTTCACCAAGGGCACACTTTCCCAGCATAATCCAATAAGTCACACTGAATGGGTCTTGCGGAACAGCAGTGACTGACCTTCTCTGCTTAGAGCTCCTACTTTCTGCCCAACACTGCGGTCAGGCCAGGAGACTGAAGCGGACCTCTGGAAGGGCCAGCAGCAGTGGCGTGTTGGTAGATATCCACATTCGTCAGTCATGACGTGCGTAGTAGTGACCGATGAAGGGGAACGTCTCGGTTATGTAGTGTAAGCCGAGACATACGTCCCCTCACCACAGCTGCTGAGCTTCCACTTTATGGCAGAGTCATAAGTCCAGCTCCTCAGCGGAAAAACAAAGATGCGACGCACCTGCTGTTTATTATATGCTTGCGCCACAATGCACAGCAACTGGTGCAATTATCGCATGCCAATGTGCATTGGCTCGTTTAGTTACACTAGAAGTAGACTGGCTCTCGAGCGAGATCCACATTCGTCAGTCATGAAGTACGTATCCATTCCCTCCTCTGGGAACGAGGGTTAACATACGTAACCAATATGTCTTACCATGAATTGTTGAAGTTGAAGTGTTTTCCTACCATGGCCAATAAAATTAAGGTAAATTTTTTTATAATATAAATTAATTAAAGACTAATTTCTAATTAATTGATAATTAATATCTAATGTTTCTGGAATACCCCAGACAGAGAGGAAGCATTACATTCATCATGACAGTAAAATCTTTTGGTAACACTTTATTTCGATAGTCCACTTCAGACACTTTACTAACTTTGCATCTGCATGTTAACTAACTCTCATTAGAGTATTAGTCTGCTTAAAGGGATAGTTCACCCAAAGATGAAAATTCTGTCATCATTTACTCACCCTCAAGTTGTTCCAAACCTGTATGAGTTTATTTCTTCTGCTCAACATAAAAGATGATATTTTGAAGAATGTCGGTAACCAAACATACTATGGAAATCAGTGGGGCCCATCAACCCATTTTCTTCCAAATGTATTCTTTTGTTCAACAACTTGAGAGTAAACTTTATCGTAAATATCTGCTAGCAGTTTATTTTGATGGTCCTCCAACAGAAATTCTATTAACTATAAGTAACTTTGCAACTATACATGCCAAGTTATTCTACTAACCCTAACCCTAACCCTAACCCTAACCTAACAGTTTGCTGCACGACTGTTTTCAACACTGATAATAAAAAAAAAATATTGGGCAGCAAAAAATCAGCTTTCTACAGTATGTTGTAAGGTAACGCATTTGTGTAATTCACACAGAAAAATGAAACTGGAATTTAAAAGGCCTATTTGATTCAATTCTGTATGTTTCTGAGCTATGTTTTACTCTCCCCGATAGACAGTGTCTCCATTTGAAGGTTAACTTATTGAAACGTGAATAATTCAGCATGTGCCTTCCATTGGATTTTACTCAATGTCTCTCTCTGTTCTTTCTTCCTGAGTCACCAAGTTTCATATGTTTAGCCAGCTCACTTCATATGAACTGCTCCCATTTCAACCAGGCACATATTGATTGAGGTCTTTTTCTGTTTTGATTGGGTAATTAATTAAGCTCTCATTTTTTAATGTGATCTGATTAATATTTACGTGGGCGGCGGAGGCACTGACAATATTCCTCTTGCTGTATTTACTAAACACACCATCTGTATCCACACTTCCAAAAACTGAATGAAAATGAAAAGCTGTCAATGACCTTTCAGGCTTCCACATTACTTAAACAACATTGTTTGTTTACAACTTCACATTTTCAAATGATTAAATAAATTGAAACCCCAATTAACAGATATCAAGGACACCTCGCTGCCACCCATTAAGATTTGTACCATATATAATGAAAAATAATGTGACCTTGGTGAATGGATTGACTGAAATCTGGATGTGAGGTGAAATAAATTTTAAAAAGGTTCTTGGTCGTATACAAAATAATCCTTTTGAAGATTGACATTCTGGTTCAAGGAGAACAGGCTAATAGATGGCAGGTAACAACTGCTTTGAAAGCAAGGCACTCAAGAAAACAGGAAATGGGTCCACCCTTGAGAAGAATGCGACACATCGAGAACCGCACAAGAGAATTAGAGCGAGGCCTTTGATCGAGGAATGCAAAGAATCTTGGGTTGTTTTCCTATAAGAATTCTCCCCTGGGATAGTGAAATGTCATGAAATTTTGCTTTTGGATGTGTGGATTACCACCAACTTCAGAGTGCCTGAATAAAATAGGTGCTTGGTTTATGTGCAGTGAACCATAGAAATGAACTGCCATAAATATATATATTTTTAAAACTAACAATAATTTTAAAAAAGCCAACACCAACAACATATCACTTTCTTCCTTCTTCCTAACTGAATAAATATTCTTAGAGCTGCAAAATAACAATGTCAAGACACCCCATATTTATCATTAACTTCTGCAAGGCAAATCCTGGATTCATTCTCAAATTGTACAATGGTGTCTAGACGCTGTGCTCTAAGCTGTGCTGCTAGGGACAATGGTTGAATATATTCCAAATGTGGAAGAATTTTTGAAAACAGAGCCATGTAATGTTTATATTAAACATTGGTGAATTTCACCCTATCATCCAAGAGAACAATCTGACAATCAGTTCCCTTTCGCACTGAACTCGCACTGCATCGATACGACACTTTGGGGAATGCCCCCTAGCGCGTCTGAAGCATGAATGAAACTATTCCAATCCTGATTGGCGTTGCGTCATGACGTCACATGTGACGGCATACACGGAAGCTACAAAGCTGGCACACAACAGAGTTCGTTTTTGGTTTTCAGCAAGCGCTCTGTGTACAACTGTCTGTCCTATTTAGTGTTGTTTGTCCTGTAGGAACTTGAATTGTTACCATAAGCACATGTAAAGACCACTCATTGGCCCAGCGAGAATTTAGTTTCAGTATTACTTTAGCTCTATGCTTAATCTGACTCCAAATGATAATCCCATTTAGATTGTGTTTCTTATTAGAAAATAATCAGAAATATCGATTATGACTTAATTATTTCAGGAGAGTCCAGACTAAATCAAATATAACATTTTATTTGTCAGGTAAAAATTGTATCATGTCAATTACACAAGTAAATGATTAAAAGCCAATTCAGAAATAATAAATACTTTACATCACTTGCTCAAATATTACTCCAAGAGTAAGAAAAGCATTCCTGACAGAGAAACACAGTGGTGTGCGAGTGTGTTCGAGTGTAAGCATCGGGAAGAAACTGACACAGCACTGCATGGGGGTTTTCCTGGTTACAGGTTCCCAAAGACTGCTCTGCCACTTACCCTTAAATACCCAGACAAAAACAAAAGGCTTGAACAAATATGAGTTGTTTTGGGTCAATACATGTACCCCAGGGGGTAACACCTGGTTTCGGGGGAGAGGGGAGAATTATCAGATATCTTGAAGAGACATCACCCAAAGAGGAGGACAGAATTCTCCTAAGTTTTCAATCTTTCTCATAATACCAATGACTGCAATGAAATTAAGACCATTTTATCAATCGCACTAAGACTTTTAAAATGATACCACTGTTGTGGCATAGTGGGTACTCGTTCCCTAAAGTGTCGTATCAACGCAGTGCGAGTTCCCTCGAAATACTGTAACCCTTGTTCCCTGAGAAGGGATTTCGTATTGACGTAATATCTCGTTCCCTTCTCAGGGAACAAGGGTTACAGTCGTAACCCGAGACGTTTCTAATGCCAAAAATGGTTTTGTTTACCCAGGTAGGGCTAGAATCAGTCTTTTGAATTAGACACGTTCAAAAGATTGATTTATGGTTTTGATTAATTTAATCAAAAATACAGTAAAACGTCTCAGGTTACGCATGTAACCATTATTCATCATCAATCAGTCACGTTCGACATTACGTCAGACGTGATCTGACCAATTGGGGATCTCGGCTGAGAGCCAAATCACCTTCGAGTGTGAACTAAATGAGCCGATGCACATTGGCATGTGAGATTTGCTTCGCGCATCGACTATCAGATGACGATCGCTGCATCGGAGAGTAAGCTAGAGCAGTGTTAATTTTGACAGCAAATTTTGATTTAGTTTTAGTCATAGTCTTTTGACTAAAATGCCATTTAGTTTTAGTCATATTTTAGTCATCTGAATTGTTTTAGTTTTAGTCTAGTTTTAGTCGACGAAATAAAATAAGATTTTAGTCGACTAAATCTACAGTAGATTTAGTCGACTAAAATATAATGGGTTTCAATTTAAATGCATTTATTTAGAATTTCTCTAAAATTTCCAAACCCATACTCCCGGAGAAAACATATATTAACCTGCTAATATGAATGATTTTAAAGTTTGAACGTGCAATACAGATACAGATTTAACTACTGTAACTTAAAAAATATCTTAAAATTAAATAAAACCACTTTTCCTAAAGTAGAAGACAGTCTTTTTTTCAATGAATGATATATGAATTCTTTATAACTACTTGCATACATCATTCTCTATTCTTTCAAGCAGACATATTTATTTGTTTAAATATAATTAATCCTTATTAAAGCTATTAACGAGCAGTGAATGCTTTTCTCTTTTTCTTTTGTTGCTTGATCAATATTAAGGACACAGACCGCATTAGGTTTATTACCCACTGTCACTTTAAGACATCGGATCATGTCCAATGATGACATGCGGATCTAATGCACTGATGCACATAGATACACTCACAACTGTTTAAGACATAACCAACATAGTTTACGTGAATACTCTCCAAAACGAACATTTAGACATAATATTTGTGTGCATTTTTTCCATTCAGACACAAAAGAGAGCTCAATTCTGTACTCGCGCGCTGTATAGGCTAGGTGTCTATGTGAATGGCTGCACGCTTCGGGTTGGGTGTGTGCGCACAGAAAACCGTACCGAATATAGCTCTTTTTTTTGCGTCGTCACTCTTATTCAGATCTTCATGTCTGCTCTACTCATTCTCCCAGACGTTTACATGTTTTAACGTTTTATGAGACATGCAGCGCATGCCAACCCGTGTGCCGCTGGGTAGATCACGTTACAGTAGCCTACAATTGTGCGCATCTACCACAAATGCAGGACATCAGACTGGATCGCTATCGCTTCCCAAATCGTCACTATCTAACATTTTCGTCTAGTTTTTATTCGTTGACGAAAATGTCAATAGATTTCGTCATAGTTTTTGTCATTCAAAACTAGTTTTTATTTAGTTAACACGAAATTAACACTGAGCTAGAGTCCTCCGGGGATGATGTTGACAAAAGGCAAAATCAGCATATTAGAATGATTTCTGAAGGATCATGTGACTCTGAAGACTGGAGCAATGATGCTGAAGACTCAGCTTTGATCACAGGAATAAATTACATTTTGAAATACATTCACATAGAAAACAGTTATTTAAATTTTTTATATTTCACAATATTACTGTTTTATCACAATATTTACTGTATTTTCGATCAAATAAATGAGCAAAAGATACTTGGTGAGCATAAGATACTTCTTTCAAAAACATCATAAAATCGCACCGACCTTAAACTTTTGAACGATAGTGGAACCTCTGTAAAAATCTCATTTCAACAACTGAACACATGGCAGAAACTCACTTTGCATAATGAAAGTGAGGCAATGATATGAGTGAAGACGGGATTTCGGTAATTCAACCTTTGTCCCCGCATTTGGAGTCTATCTGTCTTCCCAACTCTACTTAAAAAGAAATTAATTTAGATGAATTTGGTCCGACAAAACCACGCTGTTCACCAACAAACCTTAAGGGAACTATTCACCAAAAAAAAATAATTTTTCTGTCATTATTTACACACCCTCATGTTGTTCCAAACCTGTATGACCTTCTTTCTTCCATGACTTACAAGGAGACGTTTTTAAAGTCTCTGTCTTTTCATTCGACAAGACAGTGACTGCATCTATCAAGCTCTACAAGGACACAAACAAACTAAAAAATACAACTTGTACATTGTATTTCAAATCTTCTGAAATCATAGAGAACAAATACACAGATCGAATAACAGCATACATCTTTGGACCAACAGGTGGGCAAGTCAATTGCAGCTAGTTGACTAGCATGGATGTTTAATTGCAAATACCTGACCAAGGATGTCTTTAAGCTAGTTAGCAATTTCAGAGAGGCTAGCAATAGGAGGCTAGCTTTGAAAACATGAGATCCCACCCTCCCTTCAGAGCATCTCCAAAACCACATCTCCTTCAAAACACATGAACACACACACAGCAGAGTCCGCAAAGTCACGAGAGAAGGCATTAAATTACTACATGTCTCAAAGCACATAATATTACAATAATAATGAATGATGGCGGCAAGACCAAGTGCTCAGGAAGCTGGCAGAGGTGGTGGAGAAAAGTCGGCAGGAGGCAAACAACCAGAGTCCATCAGAGGCAAGGCAAGTTTATTTATATAGCACATTTCATACACAATGGCAATTCAAAGTGCTTTACATAGAAGAAATAAAAATAATAAAAATAAATAAGAATAATTAAAACAGTTTAGAAAAATAAAATGAAATACAGTACAGTACAGTCGGACGAACAGCGGCACAGTGCTCATTCAGTAAATGCATAGCTAAACAGAATTTGAATGGATTTGAATGTGACTACTGTAGGAGCACATCTGATCTCTTCTGGAAGCTGGTTCCAGCTGCGGCTGGCATAATAGCTAAAAGCAGACTCGCCATGTTTAGAGTGAACCCTTGGTATTTCTAGCTGATATGATCCTAATGATCTGAGTGATCTGTTGGGTTTATATTCAGTGAGCATATCTGCAATGTATTGAGGTCCTAGGCCATTGAATGATTTATATACCAGTAATAATACTTTGAAATCAATCCTAAATCTAACTGGGAGCCAGTGTAAAGACCTGAGGACTGGTGTGATATGTTCATATTTTCTGGTTCTGCTCAGAATCCTAGCGGCAGCGTTCTGTATGAGCTGCAACTGTCTTATGGTCTTTTTGGGAAGGCCAGTGAGGAGTCCATTACAATAATCCACCCTGCTGGTGATGAAAGCATGCACAAGTTTCTCTAAGTCTTGTCTGGAAACAAAGCATCTAATTCTTGCAATATTTTTTAGATGATAGTATGCTGATTTAGTTATTGCTTTGACATGACTACTGAAACTAAGGTCTGACTCTAGTGTCACACCAAGATTCCTGACTTGATTTTTTGTTGTTTGACCCCTAGAGTGAAGGTATGCGTTCACCTTGAGAACTTCATCTTTGTTTCCAAATGCAATTGTCACGGAATGGGTAAAACAGGAAGCGAGGATTCATGTGCGTAAAAGGAGTTTATTAAACAAAACAAACTTACAATCAAAATAACCCCGTGGGGGGAAAGACAGGAGAGAACTCAGGCAGCCATCAAAAGGAACACGAGGGAACATAGACAACGAAACAGCACAAGACTGCAAACACAGGTGGACTAAATAGAGAACAAACAAGGAAGGTAACGAGGCAGGCAGGTGAGGGACATTAAACAATAACGAGATAAGATGGGCGGGGTTTGACAATTGACAGGAGAGCACATGGCACAAGGAAACAACATGACAGCTATGTGCTCACAACAGACCAGACTAACAAACACATGACAAACCGGGAGTGTCACAGCTCTGTCACTAAACCAAGAGAAAACCCAGACAAGGGTGACAGAACTGTGACACTACCCCCCCTCAAAGGAACGCCACCTGGCGTTCCCAAGGAGGGACACAAAAAACAAGACAAGAACATCAAACGTGCAAGACCAAAGAGCAGACAAGACAAGCAGATCAAAACACATACACAGAGAGGGAAAGGAGGGAGGTGGAACTGTGGGGGATTAGGGGGAGGGACGGAGGGCCAGGACCATGGGAGGGAGTGGACACAGGGGATGACAGTTCATCGGGCGGCCTGGGCGGAGACGACCCTTCAGGCGACCAGGGCGGAACAGATAGTCCATCGGGCGGCCAGGGCGGAGACTTCCCCTTGAGCGACCACGGCGAAGACGACCCATCAGGCGGCCACGGCGGAGACGACCCCTCGGGCGGCCACGGCTGTGAAACCCCTTCGGGCGGCCACGGTGGAGACGACCCCTCGGGCGGCCACGGCACAGGAACAGACACCACCGGCTCAGGCTCAGGAACAGACACCACCGGCTCAGGCCCAGGAACAGACACCACCGGCCCAGGAACAGACACCACCGGCCCAGGAACAGACACCACCGGCCCAGGAACTGGAACTGGCACCACCGACTCAGGAACAGGAACTGGCACCACCGGAACTGGCACTGGAACTGGCACCAACGACTCAGGAACTGGAACTGGCACCACCGGCTCAGGCACTGGAACTGGCACCACCGGCTCAGGCACTGGAACTGGCACCACCGGCTCAGGCACTGGAACTGGCACCACCGGCTCAGGCACTGGAACTGGCACCGGAACTGGCACCACCGGGTCAGGCACTGGAACTGGCACCACTGGAACTGGCACTGGAACTGGCACCACCGGCTCAGGCTCGACAGCCGCCATCTTGTCAGGGGACACAGGCTCGGCAGGCGTGACGTGAACAGGCTCGGCGGCGGCCATCTTGTCCGAAGACACAGGCTCGGCAGGCGTGACGTGAACAGGCTCGGTGGCGGCGGCCATCTTGTCCGAAGACCCAGGCTCGGCAGGCGGCGGCCATCTTGTCCAAAGACATAGGCACGTGAACAGTCTCTGGCTGGGCAGACGTGACGTGAACAGTCTCTGGCTGGGCAGACGTGACGTGAACAGTCTCTGGCTGGGCAGACGTGACGCGAACAGTCTCTGGCTGGGCAGACGTGACGCGAACAGTCTCTGGCTGGGCAGACGTGACGCGAACAGTCTCTGGCTGGGCAGACGTGACGTGAACAGTCTCTGGCTGGGCAGACGTGACGTGAACAGTCTCGGGCTGGGCAGACGTG
Organism: Leuciscus leuciscus; assembly: GCF_965113295.1. NCBI lineage: Eukaryota > Metazoa > Chordata > Actinopteri > Cypriniformes > Leuciscidae > Leuciscus > Leuciscus leuciscus. The sequence goes on from NC_138729.1 coordinate 46,776,829, forward strand.
ACGTGAACAGTCTCGGGCTGGGCAGACGTGACGAGTTTGGGCGGCGCCGGCAAGGCGAGACGTCTGGGTGGCGCTGTCAAGGCGAGATGCTTGGGTGGCGCCGTCAGGGCGAGACGCTTGGGTGGCGCCGGCAGGGCGAGACGCTTGGGTATGGCTTTCAAGCCCTGTGGGATCGCAGACGCCCCTCTCCTCCTCCTCCTCCGTTTGCGAGGTCTCGGCTGTGCTGCAGCCTCTCTGATCCCCACTGGCGGTGCAATAGGGAGAGTGGGCATCTCTGGGACAATCGAAGTCAGGTCCTCCGGGGCTACAGCGGCCTGCTCAGGGACGGCCTCCGGGACGACAGCGGGCTGCTCAGGGACGGCCTCCGGGACAGTTGGCTCCTGCTTCCTCATCCTCTGCCGTGTCTGACGGCGAGGTGGTGGCGCCAAGCTTTCCGCCTCTGGAACCGCTGCAGGGTTTCCGAGGTCCACTGGGACCGCTGTAGTTTGCCTCACTGGAGGGTTCTCTCGTCGTTCCAGAAAGTCAACGAACCTCCAGAACGTCAATCGCTCCAGCCCTGTCATTGTCCAAACATCAACGGGCTCCTCAAGGGCGTAGTTAAATAGGTCCTTAAGGGCCATCTCACCCAGCCCCAGCCCCTCTGCAGCGGAGCTGAACTCCAGGGCAAAGTCTCTCACATTCGTCCCCTTCTGTCGAAGGGAACTCAAGGCGGTGAACTTAACAATGCGTTCATAACGCGGGCAGAAAATAGGAGAGGCTGGTGGCTGGCGTGAATCCTTCCGCTGAATCCTCATTACGGCTGGTTCGTTCTGTCACGGAATGGGTAAAACAGGAAGCAAGGATTCATGTGCGTAAAAGGAGTTTATTAAACAAAACAAACTTACAATCAAAATAACCCCGTGGGGGGGAAAGACAGGAGAGAACTCAGGCAGGCATCAAAAGGAACACGAGGGAACATAGACAATGAACCAGCACAGGACTGCAAACACAGGTGGACTAAATAGGGAACAAACAAGGAAGGTAACGAGGCAGGCAGGTGAGGGACATTAAACAATAACGAGATAACAAGATGGGCGGGGTTTGACAATTGACAGGAGAGCACATGGCACAAGGAAACAACATGACAGCTATGTGCTCACAACAGACCAGACTAACACAAACACATGACAAACCGGAAGTGTCACAGCTCTGTCACTAAACCAAGAGAAAACCCAGACAAGGGTGACAGAACTGTGACAGCAATGACTTCAGTTTTATCTTTGTTTAACTGAAGAAAGTTTTGGCACATCCAACTGTTGACTTCATCAATGCATTGGCACAGGGAGTCAATGGGGCTGTAATCGTTAGGCGATAGGGCTAAGTACAGCTGTGTATCGTCTGCATAGCTGTGGTAAGCAATTTGGTTCTTTCTCATTATTTGGCTCATTGGGAGCATATACATATATCAGAGAGCCGATGCAGGATCCATTTCATCAGGCAGGGGGAACCCGCAATGCATACCAGCAAGAGACCACCCGCCAAGCTATTAACATCAGGGGTGTGGGAGATGGAAGTAGACCTGGGAAGGCAGCTCCAGTTCCCACAGGAGATATGCAGCACCACCTTAAGACCAGACGTGGTGCTGTGGTCTGCAGCTGTGAAGTCAGCAATACTGATACTGTGCATTGGGAGGAGGGACTGGCAGCGAGAGACTTTCTCTCGCTGCCTACCAGAGAAAGAAGGCGAAGTATGCAGACCTGGTCGCGTTCTGGGTTAAGGGGCGAAACGTCAATGAGCGGTGGTCCCTAGCTGAAGACCCTGCAGCAAAACCGTGCGGTATGCAGTCAGGTTTAGGCCTGGCTCAGGGAAGAGGACGCCCCTTCCATGCATAGTCCGGCACAGGCACCGTTGGAGGTGAGGCAGGCCTAAGGCCCAGCAGAAAGACCATCTCGCTGTAATGAATAATGCAAACAACTTACATAGCTCTTACTTGTACCACCTGACTGCTGCAGATTCATTTCGGTGTTGATAGTGTTGACATAGAAACGCATAAATAGGTAAGTTTAAATTGTATTTTGTTTTCTTTTGTTTTAGGAATTGTAGAGGTTATACAAAAGATTGTTTTTGTTTGTTATTTTGGCCTTGTCTGCCCCTGACGCTAAAATCCTTTAGGAAATAAACGCATGTTATTTTTGATATCTCTCTGGTGGTGAGACTCATTCCTTTTCCTGTTACGGCTGACCCCTAGTGGTCGTAACACCGAGTCTGAGGATGTGAACAGCTCCGGGTAGAATGTCACAGGTTGCCAGGTTGTAATTACGGTTATGACATGGCGAGAACACAGCATAAGCATGTTATTTTGGTTCAAGACGAACTGTAAAAGGCGGCTGCTGTTTGTTTGCAGTTGTCGGTGACTGTCGTCTACAACTCTGCATAGCCTTAAGGGACGTGCTGAAGACAAACCGAATGCAATGATTGAACAAACATTTTTGGCCCTGAGACTTCCACAGAAGATACATGTACTTGTTTTAATATTTAGACCACTTTTATTACTGATTTCTATCAGGATGTGAAGAGAGTTTCAACCAGTACAACAACAACAAAAAAAGTGTTTATAAAAAAAAATTGCCTACCATTAAGAAACCTTGCGGAGACGCCGGTAAATTGGCATCTGAAATAAAATACCATGATAGTGGTTAGCTTTATAGGTCTAGTCGACAAGGGGGTCCTTCAGTTGATTCAACATGAATCAGTTTCTCCTGACTCGTTTTAATTAGTTTTTATTTCATGGACCAGATTTAAGAATACTTCATTTCCCAGAATGACATTTCTTTTAAATTGTTATTCAGTCAGTTAAGCTTACTTTGAAGTGTGTGACCAATGAAAATTCAGCTCATGAACTGAAACAAAATCTATTCAATGCTTTACTCCTCTGCCACAATAACAATGTCTTTGAATTACCTTTGTGCAAAAGCTAATACTTGCAGCTAAATTAAATAGGCATGTAGTACACCATTAAAAAGTTTTTGTTGAGAATTATTTTTTTTAAAGAAACTGATAGGCCTATATTTATTCAGCAATGATGTATTACATTGATCAAAACTGACAGTAAAGACAATTATAATGTTACCACAAAAAAAAAAAAAAAAAAAAAGGTTTTAAATATGGCTGTTGTTTTGAACTTTGAACATCAAGGAATCCTGAAATAAAATGTATCACAGTTTCCACAAAAATATTAAGCAGCTGAACTGTTTTCAACACTGATAGTTAGAAGCGTTTCTTCAGCAGAAAATCAGCATATTAGAATGATATGTGACAGGTATTATAAGATTTTCTTCTTCTTCTTCCTGTTCCTTTTTTTCTTTTTCTTTTCTTTATTCATTCATGCATGTAATGAATGAATGAATGAATGAATTTATTTATGACTTGTGCAAATAAATAAATAAATAGATATGTAATGATGTAATGAGAGTAATGATGCTGAAAATTCAGCTTTGCATCACATGAATAAATTACATTCTTAAAGGGATAGTTCACTTTGAAATTAATTTTTGGTATGTTTTAGCTTACCTCAAGGGCATCCAAGATGTAGGTGTCTTTTTTTCCGCAGTAGTTTCAATTTTTATAGTTTTAGGTCAAACCGTTCTTGTCTGTCAGTCATATAATGCAGGTCGATGGTCACTGCCTGAAAGAGCATGCACAGAGTCCAAATTAAAACAATTCCCCGTCGTCCAAATTAAACAACTCCCCATCGTAAGTACACATTGATGGCCTAAGACACGAAACAAGCGGTTTGTGTGAGAAAACGAACAGTATTTATATCGTTTTTACCTCTTGTACACAGCCATGTCGAAGTGATCTGATCTGACGTGTACGCAGACTGGTGCATAGATATATACACTAGATGTCGCCTTAAAGACATTCGTTCCAATGAACTGCCGTAGACAAGGCGACATCTAGTGTGTATATATCTATGCACCAGTCTGCGTACACGTCAGATCAGATCACTTCGACATGGCTGTGTATAAGAGGTAAAAACTATATAAATATTGTTCGTTTTCTCACACAAACCGCTCGTTTCGTGTCTTAGGCCATCAATGTGTACTTACGATGGGGAATTGTTTAATTTGGACGATGGGGAATTGTTTTAATTTGGACTCTGTGCATGCGCTTTGAGATAATGACCATAGACCTGCATTATATGACTGACAGACAAGAACGGTTTGACCTAAAAATATAAAAATTGAAACTACTGAGGAAAAAAAGACACCTACATCTTGGATGCCCTTGAGGTAAGCTAAAACATACCAAAAATTAGTTTCAAAGTGAACTATCCCTTTAAACATATTTATTAGTTTGTAATTATATTTTTCAACATTACTATTTTTACTTATTTTTTTTATCAAATAAATGCAGCCTGCATGGGTGAGCATTAAAAACGTATTCCGTCGAAGTAATTTGATTAAAATGGAGATGATTCATTTAAAAACGATCAAAGAGTAAGGACTTGAGCAGATCGATCCAGTGCTGACATGTTTCCAATGATAAAGCATTTATACAATCTTTAGTATGCGTATCAGAGTACTTACGCCTGATGTGCAGTATGCTGCTGTGGTCCCACATTTAAACCCATCTGTACACTTCAAAGAGATTGCTTATGCACCATGTTGCTACAGGATCCTGCCCCTCATTCTCAACCCTACAAGGGATATAGTGAAAATCAAGTCAATTAGCAAAAATCCACAGCTCTGCGCCTGTTCCCTTTATGATGCTGCTCGTTGGTTTAGCTGAGGATGATGCATGTGTGCTTAGTGCTGAATAAGGTCATGGAGTGTAATCCTACCAGTGAATTTAATTTCCAGCCTGCACTTTTAAATTAATTCATTTAACTCCAACCTCCTAATCACAGTGGAGGGCAGATCTGCATGCTAATTGCACAGAATAACAGTGCTGATAAGACCCACTGATTCTTAAGGGAGCTTTAAGAAAGAGCTGTGCCATTGGTCCTTGTAGTTCATCTGATTGGATGGGCTAATCACAGGGACAGAGAAGAACCCAGATCACCATGTAGACACTAGAGTTAACAGATGTCAAATCAGTTACATGTGTCTTTTAAAGAGGTTTTAACATGAAAAAAACAGGATTGTATTTGCATATTTGAAGTGAAAGAGTTATATTGAGAAAAACTTTGGGTCATGAGAAATGATCGCATCTATGACCACATTAACATTAATTAACTTAATATTATTAAGTTTAACAGTACTGTTAAGTTTCGGTTTGCGGCAGTTTTGAAGGATTGCACATGCTCATTGAAAAATAATAGTACCTTTTTTTCTGCTGCTGTCGGCCAGTGGGAATGTCTCTTTAGTGGGTATGACTGCTAGTACCAGGGTGGACCCCAATTGCCATCATATCTGCCTAATTCTTCATGGCATAAATTCAGAAACGTTTGTAAGTGTGGATTTCCTGCAGGGGTTCAGTCTGCAAGACTGCCGAATGACTAAAACAATGTTATTAGCAAGATGGTAGAAAACTGTACATTTTGTTCATTACCACCCACTGCTACTTATACCAACGACGGAAATAAGTGCAGTTACAATAGCTTGATATGTGGGAGAGCGTTGCTATAGAGAGTGACAATATTGTATTGCTATAGGTAGCACTTCAAAGTCAATACCAAATCAAAACTAGTTAGCACATTATTTGTAATTGAAAAGGTTTGATGACAAAATATGGTTATGGTTACACTTAAAATAGTTACAAAATAGATATATGAGATGATGATAATTTATACCATTAATCTTACCCAGCATATATGTAAAATGTTACCTGATGAGAGAGAGAGAGAGAGAGAGAGAGAGAGAGAGAGAGAGAGAGAGAGAGAGAGAGAGAGAGAGAGAGAGAGAGAGAGAGAGAGAGAGAGAGAGACCCAAGAAAGGGACCCAGAGAAGAAGAAGAGAGCCAGAGCATAAAAGAGACAGAGCAACAGTTTCAATCTTCTTTTATCCTCTCCCTAACCATGTGACTAAAACCCAAATGTGAGACATTCAAACTGACCAATCAGATAATTACAACTTCCCCCATCGTACTAAAGGTGTGACAATTCATCGACCCCCAAAGTACACACATCCTTGATCACTATCAGCCCCTCTGTGCCTTTGGGAACTCCAAATGATCCTTGTGGTAGAAAGAGGGGGTGGAAAACAGTAAAGCAAATTTCTTTGCTAATTTCAAATATCTTGGATTATTTTCAATCCAACACATTCCTCAGATTTTGGTCCATATTGACATGATAGCATCACAGAGTTTCTGCAGATTTGTCGGCTGCACATCCATGATGTGAAACTTCCGTTCCTCCACATCCCAAAGCTGCTCTACTGGATTGAGATCTGGTGACTGGAGGCCATTTGAGTTTAGTGAATTCACTGTCTTATTCAAGAAACCAGTTTGAGATGATTTGAGCTTTGTGACATGGCGCATTATCCTGCTGGAAGTATCCATCAGAAGATGGTTCACTGCGGTCATAAAGGGATGGACTTGATCAACAACAATACTTGGGCTGTGGTGTTTAAATGATGCCCACACACCATTACACCACCAGCACTGCCTGAACCGTTGATACAAGGCAGGATGAATACATGCTTTCATGTTGTTTACAGCAATCTCTGACCCGACCATCTGAATGTGTAGTTATTTGAGTTACTGTTGCCTTTCTATCAGCTGGAACCAGTCTGGCCATTCTCCTCTGACCTCTGGCATCAACAAGGCATTTTCGCCCACAGAACCGCTGCTCACTGGATATTTTCTCTTTTTCGGATAATTCTCTGTAAACCCTAGAGATAGTTGTGCATGAAAATCCCAGTAGATCAGCAGTTACTGAAACACTGGCACAATCATGCCACGTTACTCACACAACATTTCTTGCCCATTACTGATACTCAGGTTGAACATTTCAGCAGATCGTCTTGACCATGTCTACATGCTTAAATGCATTGAGTTGTGCCATGTGATTGGCTGATCAGATGTTTGCGTTAACAAGCAGTTGAACAAGTGTACCTAAAAAAAGTGGCAGCTGGGTGTATATAACAACAGTAAAATCTAGCTATTTTCACTGTGAGTATTTTAAGCATTACGACATCCAAATATTTTGACTGTATCCCCAAACAAAGCAGGACATCTGGACATCTGGTCCTGTGCACAATAAATTATGATTCCTTTTAGTGTAAGAAACCTTCACAAACAGCATGTTAAAGTAAACACACAGTACAAACAGTAAATAGTAGAATATATGTACTGTATATTAGGGATAACAGCATAAGTTCATTCATTGTGGCATTGTAATATACAAATTCTATTCCATCTGATGCATATTCCAATGCATATTAATGGATAACACAGGCTTTTGTGGGAAGAGTAGCATCATATTTATAAACAGAAAAGGGTTAATGTGTTACGTGAGTGCACAATATAATTTTTAATTGCAAGTTGCTCCTACTACTCCAGCTTGCTCCTACTGCTCCTATATGAAATAAATAGTCAGGTGGAAAAGAACATATTGCAGCTGAAGTGTTAAAGCCTTCGGGCTTGTTCTGTTGCAATACAAAAAGATGAAATTAAAAGGTAATAAATGCCTCAACAGTGAAATTAATTTTCAGGGGATATTCCCACACTTGGCTTTGACTTTCATGGCAAGGTATGTGGGCTGATACAGTAGCTGTAGGGTTTTAAATATCCCTAAATGTATGGCAGAGCAGTTTTCTACATTAAGAATACCCTGCCTTTTCTTTACTTTTCTCAAAACAGAGTCTATGAAGAAAAAAGTTGATTTATGAGTCAGCCTTTTATTAACACATAAAATGCATTTAAAACAAGGTACTAATAGGGTAGCTGTCACTTTATTCACCAGGCCTTTTAACACACATTTGACAACCTGATTCAGACAACAGGTATTTCAACAAGTCTGGTGTGTCTGCTGATGTTAATGCACATACTCACCTTGCTGTTTACTGCAGTCAAATACGTGACTGTGATCAAGCCTTTTGTTAAATCGTTGCTAATCGAGGTCACTTGGAGCACAATTAGTGTAGAATTAAAAGCTTAATGACTGAATCTTGATTAGGAAACTCTCCTGGACTATGCTGTTATAAACAAAATGATATAGTTTACGAACGAACATGCTAACAAAAGTTAACTCTTATATAGTTTGAATAAACATATAAAAAGTATTTATCTAAGAAGAATGTGTTTGTCTCTTTCTTTCTTTCTTTAACTACACTGAAGGAGACATAATATGTAAAGATGACGAAAATGAACATTTTATGCTGTTTATTAACAAAAAAGGATATTAAGGTCTTACAGGAATTACAAGAATGTCTGCATACTCTTTCAAATATTTCTGTGATTTTTTTTAAAGCATTAAAACAAACCAATAAAAAAATGGCAAATTATGGCAAATAATAAATAAATTAATTGTTTTATATGCTACACATGAATTTTGGGGTCACAACATTGTGCATTATAATTGTATTAAATTTAAATGTTTAGGGTTTTTAAAACATCAAAGGTAACCTAAATGCTAAAATATAGAAATGAGCCCTTTTTACAATGTCTTTATTTATTTTATTTTATTTTTTTATGTCTCTTAGAAAAGGTTTTCATACTTGAATGTTCAAAAGACACATATTTTAAAAATGTTGTTGCACCTCTTCTCGTCCTAGTCTGCCAGTAACAATGTTTATTTCCCTGTCTCTATAAAGCCCCTCCTTTTGAAAAGCACAATGTGCTCTGATTGGTCAGTTGGACCAGTGTGTTGTGATTGGTCAACAGCTTGGAGTGTTTCCGAGATGTCATGCCCTATACCGTAACCACCGCTGTGTCAGAAATTGCATACTATCTGAGTAGATACTGCATTTGAATTTGAATTTTGCGACCGTTAAAAAGTATGTTCTATATATGAAGTATGAATGAAATTCAGCCATATTATTGTTACTGTCACGTGACCTACCGCGTAAGTGGCGTTGCTTCACTCACGGACATGCATAAATCCTCTCCCATGGCCTAATGGGATAGTAAAGTGTCCAGAGAATGCGCACTTCAGAATCTCGCCAGTAGTAGTAGGTCATCCGTGAACTTTTAGCCTACTGTTTTTCGAATACTATGCATTCGGACATATACAGTACTACTCTTTTGGCATATATTTTTTCGCATACTATATATAGTATATTTCAATTTCGGATGCAGCGCACGAGTTTCAACACAATAATAACGCAAATCAACCAGGCCTCTCTCCCTTTTTTTTTTTTTTTTTTTTTTTTTGCATTTGTCTTGGGCGGGAATTATTTAAATGTTTCCTAAAAGAAAACTCAAGACTATGTAATCGAGGCATTTCAGGGAGTTTAGACACAGTGCTTACTGTTATAGAGAACACACCCTTTGGAGTGACTTTGTGCTTTGTAACTTTACACAGTTTTCAGTCCCAAACAGCAACATTACACAGTGAAGTAAGTTGAAAATGTAAAAAAGCATAATAGGTTCTCTTTAACATCCTATATTGAATGATACCGATAAAATAAAAAAACATCAACTAAAAAACTATTTTCTATATTCTGTATTTACAAAGAGTATTATGTCACTAATAAAGCCTCAAAGTGCTTCATAATCCGATGTCCACACCGACCACAGAGATTGCCACATGAATAAAATGATCTTTCCTTTCAGACACGGGTTTTGTTTGCCAGACAGTCATTCAGTAAGCTCATCTGCATGCCCGCTGTGTGGACACTCACCCGGGTCAAATTAGCATTTTACAGGTGGAGACGGCAGCTCTGAGCCCGAGCAGTGGCCATGACACATTGATGTGCTTTGTTGTTACCCTGAATAGCTTTTAGCGGCAGCGCTGGTAACAGGTGGTGATTGTATCCAAAGAGCCGGCGAGTCTTTTAAGTTTATGTGTTCAATGTGATTCCCTCCTTTTTGAATGATTGCACAAGCGATGTGCCTTGTTTACCTGGCCAGGGGGGGAAAAAAACAATGTTTCGTTTCTCGAACGCCTGCTGGCAGGGGGATTCTTCGAAATCAAAGCTATAAACAAAGAATTGATGTATGAGTTGAACATTGTCCATGACACTCACATTGATATGTGACACAATATGGAGGGCTTTAGATCATTTTTCTCTCTATCATATTTTGTAAGCAATCTACCTCTCTTTTTGGCACAGAGGCAAGAAATCCTCCTGAACACAGCGGAATGGCCATCACACGCAAGTGAATTTCTGACTTTATCAAAATTAGGTCTGGTGCTATGAAAAAAACCTGACCCTGAATGGTTTGTTTGGATGGTGAATTAATTTCGCATTACAACAAACCAATTAATATCACAAAATAATAATAATAATAATAATATATTGATTTAAATATATATAAAACAATCTCAGAATTCGATAAATCAATTTGCCAACTCCTGATGAGTGTTTTTATTTTATAAAAAATGTTTCACCAAAAATCACTTCCTGGACTGATGATGTCATCAAAGTCGGCATGAATTGGAATTCTTTTCTTTTTTATTGCAGTTTGCTATTGCTGTGATCTCATTTGAGTGACAGGTTGTCCCGCCCTCAAGCCAGTAAACACTTCATCAGAGAAGAGATGTCGCTGAAAGTGTGGGGGAATAGTTATTTTGATTAAAAATAATGAGGGCATATCGATTTGTAAAACAGAATGATGTGCATGGATAAATCATTTTTAATAATCACTGCAACTAACTATCCATTTTGATTTCATGGTGACTAAGGAATTTGCTTTTACAATTTTACAAAAGGGATAGAAAATGAAATCATAGCAACATAAAAGATCTGTAACGTTATGTTTTGTAGCATTGCTTCGGCATCTTCTTAAATCCAAATCGCGAAATGGCTTGGTGTCCTTATCAAATCGCTTTAAAAAACCTGCGATTTAATTAAATATTAGTGCAGCGCATGATTCTCCAGTGTTTTTAGCATCTCAGAGAGACTCAATTCTCATAAATGCAGCAAACTCCATCTCTGCATGTGCTGGGAGTTTAAAATATGGAAAAATGTTTAGTCCCACCGTTTTGTGGACAGATTTCTACAACATTTCACTGAATTTGTAGTGAGAAGCATTTGTATAGCTGTTGTCAAAGAAACTTAAAAGTATTCCAACAGTTTTCCACCAAACTAAAATCTCCAGGGTTTAACTCTTGAAAGTCAAGAAATTAAGACATTGGTATTGTAATTTTACTCAAAAGTAAAGTAAAACAATTCATATTCTTACTATGAAATAATTTTTACAGTATTTCAGTGTTACATAATAATAATAATGATAATATATTATTATTTGTTATTATTATTATCGCTCATCTTAAATTATCATATTATTATTATTATTATTATTATATTAAAATAGTTTGGCTTAAAATAGTAGGACTGAGAAACTATCACGCCTAAGATGTTTGAGTCCACTTATAGTCCAGGTACAAATCAATTCAAATACTTTTATTTTTTTATTCTGTTTAATTTGGTCACTGAAAGGGGGTTGGAGGTCTTAACTTTGCTCTTACTTAACTTTAAAATGTACAGCATTTTAAACCCTAGATGGTCCGAGATCCACCCTCCATAATCTCACAAAATCCTGTAGGAAACACTGTGTATTCTGACTAAATTTTTGCAAGCAACATTTACATTTTAAATATGAATATGTTTATATATTTTAGTAGTGACCATATCGGTTTTGGACATTTTCCCATGTCTGCAGCTGTAAGAATTGAGAAATTAGGAGATGCCGGACAGTCTGGTTGAAGAGCGACCAGACCCTGAGAGGACAAAAGGACCTCTCTGGAAATTGACATTTGAACTAGCCCTCGTGCACTATCGAGACGAGTCTCACCTCTGAGTCATCCTAATCTACATCTCTTTCCCCCTTCTCTCACCCCCTCTCTCTCATGCTCAGATCATCTGAATTCACCCAAGAAAATGTATAGTTTGATGTGAATGATTGACATTGAGTATTATACATATTTAGTATCATTTGAAATGTCTCAGTGCGACTGGTACAAATGTCTCATTTCCAAATAAGTAAAACAAAAGGTAATAAGGTTTTTAAGAGTTTAGAGATAACTGGCACACAAAGGAAGGTGGTCTCCTGGCAAATGGTCACACACCCCCAAAAGGTGTAACCTCTGAGTGCAAATTTCTTTTGTTAGTACATGTTTCCATGTGAAAGAGGTCTGTCTATATAATGGAATGCAGCAAAGGGTTCGGAGCCTTTCTGTATTTCAGATTAGCCCGTGAGGCTGAGAGTGAGACCTCTCAGCCTCATGTATTTCTTAATGTTGGGTTGCATCTTTTCTCTTTATTCCAGAGCATTTGATGTTTTGTATCGAATATCTTTGAATTGATTATGAAATTGGCATGATACATTTACCTGACATAATAAATTGTTACATTTGATTATTCTCTAACTGACTTTGACATTATTTTCATTAAAGAGTTAAAAGGAATATTCAAACATTCGCTCACAATTAATGATGCACAGATATCATTAAAATCTTTTCATTTATGGAGTCAGATGAAATAACGAGAGAATACATATTCAAATGTATGGCATTTAATCAAAAATACTTTGCCTCGAGAAAAGGACAGTAACACGTTAAGACCTTCCGCGCTGGTCGGATACCGGCTTTGGGCCGATCGAGCGCGAGCTTACACAGCCTTTTACATCTTGTGGTGCCATTCATACTGTCATCAATGTTGTCATTATATCATTTTCCTCCAAGAGATAGCAGATTTTAAATTGCGTACTCACAGGGCTATATGCATTGGCCGACCAAGTGCCACTGAGATGAATGCTAACAGATATATTCTACCTTTTGACCTGTAGAGAAAAAAACTAAAAATGAAGAAAAGAGAATTACCAACTAAAACATGTTGTCGGTAACACTTTACAATAAGGTTCATTAGTTAACCTTTGTTAACTACCTTAGTTCACATGAACTAAGGCTGAGAAATACTTCTCCAGCATTTATTAATCTTAATTCATATCAATTTCAACATTTACTAATACGTTTTTAAAATACAAGGTTGTATTTGTTAACATTAGTTAATGCACATGTGAACTAACATGAACAAACAATAAACAGCTGGATTTTTATTAGCTAACACTAACACAGATTAATAAATACAGTAACACATGTATTGTTCATTGTTAGTTCATGTTAGTTAATACATTAACAAATGTTAACTAATGAAACTTATTATAAAGTGTCACCAACACCATGTTGGTCCCACTTTATATTAAGTGGCCCTAATACCTGTGAACTTACATGGTAACTACATGTGTACATAGTATGTAACTACAGTGTAAGTACACATTGGTACATAGTCTATGTAACATTTGTGTAACTACACATATGTAACAATGCTGTATCCAATATATTAAGACATGGCACGACAATGCACTGCATATTAGGAATGACCCAAAAATAATGGTTTGGTTCCCTCTTTGGAGGTTTGATTATTTTTGATCCACTGATATTGCCTTTAAACAAATTAGAGTAAAACCAATCTCCAGTCAGATGCAGCATGGCTTATGGGGATAAAAATCGTAGTTGCTTTTTCATCAGGCACAGTACATGTCAACATTATTATTAGAGCAAATCAAATCCTGATTTAAATCTATTTCCCCACGAAATAACATGTAAATTAGCTTTGCCATGATAGGACATAAAACCCGAACAACTTCAAAAATGTCATGACTAAGGTGTTCCATATTCATGAATTAAGCGGATTATCATGGCACTCATAACACTAGATTCAGCATTGGTGGAAATTACAGAAAAACAACCTGCAGTGGGTGGATGAATGTCATCCTTATACCCTTGTCGGAACAAGCACAAAGCTCAATTATGATTCATGCGCTTCTTTTCTAAATCAACCTTTATCTTGCAACTGTCCATTAGAAAGGAGTTTTGCACTTAGCTTATCTCGGTCGCGCCGTGTTTTTAATTGAAATTCAGTCTCCGTTGACTCTTTATGTAATTGCCCCATTGTAGTGATACATCTTGGGCAACAATGCAAACCTTTGAACCCATTTCATCAGAATTTTCCATTTCCTTTTTGATCTGATCTGATGTCTATATTCATTGCATCACTTCACATCAGCAAGCCGGGCCTAATTACCTTTGTATTTGGCATAACATGAAGCCCCATCCATAATCCCACCTGACAGGAATACCTCCGAGTATACACATCCTCGTAAGGAGAGTGAATGTGTGTATACTCATTATACTAATGCTGTAAATTATTGAATGGACTCCCTATTGCACGTATAAGACGGACAAGAGCGAAAGATGGGCTGAGGGAGGAGAGATTTGAATTCTACCGCATTGCAGGTTTCTGCTCTCTTTCTTATTCGAATTCATCTTGAATTCACGCTGCATATTATCTGTCTCTCTAGTCCCTGAAGCCTGACTGCTGCGTTCGCCTGGATCCTTGTTAAAACAATGCTGTGAGAAGGAGAGGACACCTTGCTGTGCTAAAGCAAGCATGCACTACTCTGGATCAATATTTGATGCTAAATTTTTGAAAGCGTGAGAAGTCGTGCTTCCTTATTAAGACATGAGAAATCTTGCTTAAGTGATATTTTTGTCTTTTTGCCATTTAGTGTACATCAAGACGATAATCATTTAATTTTTTTTTTCAATTGGCTTAGATTATAATGAAAAACAACAGCGTATGGATGGTTTATCTTGTTACTGAGAAGGCAAGTCATTTTGTTTTGTGTGTGTGTGTGTGTGTGTGTGTGTGTGTGTGTGTGTGTGTGTGTGTGTGTGTGTGTGTGTGTGTGTGTGTGTGTGTGTGTGTGTGTGTGTGTGTGCGTGTGCGTGTGTGTGTGTGTGTTTGCAGTTCGAACTGAAATTAAAGTGATGAGAGAGGAAGAATAACAAAAAAAAACAATAAAAATAATTAACACTTTATTACATTATTAATGGCAAGCACACACAAATTTGAGTAGTGAATCACAAACAAATGACTTCTAATATTATCTCCCAGCTCTTTGTATAAAGTTGTATTTATAAGTATGTCCAATTTAATCTGCACACATACAGTATACTTGTGTAAGGTGATACATACTATAAAATTAAGGAAAATTACATAAGTTTTTGCTAGTTTTCATATTCAAATTGTCATAACTACACAAACATTTGATGGAAACGAATATGATGCACTACTGCAACAAAATCAGTAAAAAAAAAACTAGATTCAGAATGTTGTTTTTATTTTGTCCCAGCATGATGTTGGGTGATTGGGACAGTGCTTGAAGACTTGGCTAATTAAGAAAATGATTAACCTTTTAATAGCATATAATCATTGCATATCCTCTAAAGTGGTGTTTCCCAACCTTTTCATTTGTGCAACCCCTAATCAACCACCTATATATATATATATATATATATATATATATATATATATATCAAATAAAAAAAAATAGGTAGGTCCGTTTACATAATTGTCATTAATTTTGGACCTGAACCATTTTTTTTTTTCTTACTTGTTCACACTTTTCAATTACTTTTGGACTTCATGTGTTTTACTGAATTGTGGATGAAATTATAAACATTAAGAAAAAAAAAAGCTAAACAGAAGTAAACATGGACTCTTAATAATGATGCACAGAAAAAGGAAATTTTGCATATTATCAGAATCAGAATCAGAATCAGAAAGAGCTTTATTGCCAAGTATGCTTGCGCATACGAGGAATTTGTCTTGGTGACAGTAGCTTCCAGTACACATACAATATAAAGTGGCAAGACAAGTGACAAGTAACATAGGTATAAATAAATAAAAATATATAGAAAAAATAAAAATAAAATAAAAATAAAAGATTATAAATTATAAATATATATAAAGTTATAAGGTGCTATAATGAAATGTCTGAGGGAAGTATTGCACATGTTTGTTCCACAGTAGGGGAACATTTAAGTGTTCATGAGGTAGATGGCCTGGGGAAAGAAACTTTTCCTGTGTCTGGTTGTTTTTGTGCTCGGTGCTCTGTAGCGTCGACCAGACGGTAACAGTTCAAACAGAAAGTGTGCTGGGTGTGACGGGTCCAGAGTGATTTTGCGAGCCCTTTTACTCACTCTGGATGAGTGCAGTACTTTGAGTGTGGGAAGGGTAGTGCCAGTGATTCGCTCAGCAGTCCGAACTATCCGCTGTAGTCTACGGAGGTCGGTTTTGGTAGCAGAGCCGAACCAGACGGTGATGGAAGTGCAGAGGATGGACTGGATGACAGCTGAGTAGAACTGTACGAGCAGCTCCTGTGGCAGGTTGAATTTCCTCAGCTGACGCAGGAAGTACAGTCTCTGTTGGGCTTTCTTCACAATAGAGTCTATGTGAGTGTCCCACTTCAGATCCTGAGAGATGGTGGTGCCCAGGAACCTGAATGACTCTACTGCAGTCACAGTGCTGTCCATGATGGTGAGTGAAGGGAGTGCAGGGGGGTTTCTCCTGAAGTCCACGATCATCTCCACTGTTTTGAGCGTGTTCAGCTCCAGGTTGTTATAACTGCACCAAAGAGCCAGCTGCTCCACCTCCTGTCTGTACGCAGACAAAATTATACTATTTGCAGATCACTTGTTACATCTAAAAATGGTTGTTATATATTATATATCAAAGTATGAACTAACTTGTGTAATAAATATGTGTACACTATTCAAATCAATGATAAGATGGGCTTTCCCAGGTTGTGACCCAATCACACGAATGTTCCCCCCAAAAAAGTGTTTTGGCTCAGTTAACATAAAAGATGTCACACATCCTTTCATTGTACACTGTTAGACTTTTCAAGGGTTTTTTACAGTAACTTACTGGCAACACTGTTGCCAGTAAGTTACTGTAATTAAGAGTTACAGTACCAAACCGTATTTCAGTTTTGTGTAATACAGTGCATTACTGTAAAAACGAAGCTAATCAGTACAGTGCATTACTGTAAAAACTAAGCTAATCAGTACACTACTGTAATTATTTTTATTTGTACTAAATATAAATTAGATTTGATAATTTTGATATATGATTAATTTTATTTTTATCCTACATAAGTACTACTTTCATACAAACCAATTAGACAAAGTTATCACAAAATACCATTTTTTTATTTAAAACATTTCATATATATCACAAAATAAACATGCCAATGCTGGAAATGATGTGTGAAATTTTTACACATTAATGGGTAAGTTTAGAGACAACATTTTTTGTGTTAATGATTTTAACAAAGTAAATATGTCAGAGAGGTTAGCACAAAGATGTGTAAACGTGTTAAATTAACACATTATGTGCTGTCCTTCACTGCAAACATTTTTGAAAACATACATAAAATCATAAACAAAACATTAGCATTTGACTAAATGAATGTAGAGTCATTGGTTGTTTAGCTTATACAAGTATTATAATGAAATATCAACCATTACATTCATAAAACTGCAGAATATAAATACATTTTTAAGCATTCAAAAAGGAAATGTCCAAAACAGGACAAAACACAGTTCTTTTCACAATACAAGACACATAACCCCACCTTAAAAATAATTTCACTTATTTCCAAAAATGTGTTGGATTCATGTACACTGGAGGCCAAAAGAAGTATTTAAGTGGCGTAATGTTTTTGAAAGAAGTCTCTTTGATGCTCAAGAAACATTTATTATTATTATCAATGTCTGACTGTCTACTCCATCTTTTCTACAGCATAGGAGTAAAAGTCATCATCAAAATAATCTTTAAAAAGCCAACACAATGTTTTTGTCCGCCTTTGTGAATAAATGAACTTCTCCAAAGATTGGTTCCTGTTCAGAACTTGATTGACAACATCAGAGTGTTCCCTGGTCTGCATGCGTGCCCACAAACACAAATGTACTCAGTCCTTCAGAGGAGATCCCGGTTCCAAAACTATATGAGAGAGAGAGAGAGAGAGAGAGAGAGAGAGAGAGAGAGAGAGAGAGAGAGAGAGAGAGAGAGAGAGAGAGAGAGAGAGAGAGAGAATATTAGTGTCACATTATTTTTAACCTTTTTTGTTAATTTTTATTATTATTTTCACAAAAACTTAAGAATATATATTTGTAAACAGCTTTTGTCAATAAATAGCATACAAAAGAACTAAATTAAATTATGCCAGATTAAATTTTAATACTTACAAATCCTAAATTCTGTCCAAAAATGCTGAGATGCATAGAAAGAAGTTGAACGACTGAAATAGATGATTTTAGCCCATTTCAGCTTGTCTGCAGTGAAGGAGTACCTGTTTGAGACAAATACACAGTAAGATACATGCAAGAAATCACTGTGTGATGATCGTTCTCCTTCCTACAGTAGTTAACCCACCTGTGCGCTGATATTAGGACCTTCCTAGTCAGGTGGAACTGCAATGGTAGAGTCGCTGGCTAATAAAATATAAAAATAATGCAAAAATATAAACTTAAGTTGTTTAGAATGCTAGATTTGGTCTTAGTGAGAGTTTTACTGCAGTGCTTACCTGGATACATTTAATCTGGTGAGACTGAACAAAGACAATGGTCCATCTTCTGATTGGTTCATTTGCTGTGTAATAAAGTTAGACATAATGCAAAGGTCACTTATTTGATATAAAGTTAGCCAATTTTATAGAGATTTTATAAGATATTGTTAGCTACCTAGTCTGTACCAGTGGCTCAAAAGCAATTTTCACATAGTGTATGCTAATCATTTCAGCAAACTTCTCAAAATATATCACAAATGGGCTGGCCTACCTCTGGAATCTTGCTAAGTCACTGGCGCGAATTGGCGCTTTGTTGCAGTTGCCTTTAAACACAAAAATGGAAGTAAATATTAAATTCCATAAAAAAAATAAACTATAATATGGTATAGTTTGCAAACTAATGCTAAAACTATAAAGGTTCTCATCAGTAGGCCAACATTAAGATATAAACAGAATTTCACATTAGTTTATTCACATTTATTGTTAATGTAAACGCGTTGCTCGTTGGCATATTTTAACTCGACAATTCAATAATCTAACAAAGTGTGTAAAATGAAACGTTAGCTCAGTTTACCATGGTAAAGTTCGTTACCGCCATGTTGACGACGAGTAACGTTAGGCTAACGTTAACGTTATAACATACGTTAAACTGGGCACAATCCTGTCAACATACACAGAATGTTTTTTTTGTTTTTTGTTTTTTACCTTGCTTGCTGATCTCTCTCTCTCGGTGAAGTGAATTCCGTCTCTTCCCCTGGCCAGACACGAACGTCGCGATCCAACAAAAGACAGACCCCATTACCTACACTGGATGTCTGTCTGACGCGACACGACAAATCCCAGACAGTGTAGTGATGCGCCGCGGCCGTTATATTTCAGACGTAGTCCGATACGAGTCCAAGCGCTCGCACTAGTTCTTACAAGGGATAAACAGGTTTGCATTTAAAGGTCCGGTCGCTTCAATGTGTCCAATATAGACAGCCTCTGGCTATTATAGCGTTGTAGACACGTGGTGTAAGGCAAAAATTAGGAAATAAAAAGCACGGTGGAATGGTGCCAGCCAGAGAGGCAGTTACGTCAAATACAGTAGTATACAGCAAATTTAAAAAATACAGTAAGTCTCTGTATGTGGTGTTAGACGTCACAGAAAATTCCCATGATGCAATTGGAATCACAGTTATTTACTGTAAAGAGAAATAGCAGTATAATACTGGGGGATTTAAAGTAAATAACTGTAGAAATTACAGAAAAGTCTAACAGTGTAATATAAACCCGTTATTATCTATATTATCTCCCAGCTTTAATTCGTTAAATGTGTGAGGAATGAAGATATTAAGATATTGTAAACATTAACATTATGTTCTATAAAGCTGCTTTAAAACAGTGTTTATTGTAAAAAACACTATACTAGTAAATCTAACTTTACTTCTATGAGCTGATTCTTTTTTAATTAATCAGTCGAAAAAGTCTCTCATCAGTTATCCCATTGAATGACTCACTGAATTGATTCTTGACTCACTTACTGAATCACACTGACCAACATGATACTTTTTCTGTGTCCAACTCATCATAAGCTGAGAACTGTAGGACATCATGAGTAATTAGGGTTTTTGAGGCTTTGCGCGTCATCAAACACCAAGGGTCGGAACCAGCACATTCCTTATGATTCCCATCCCTATTTGTCAGAGATACACTGACTACTATGCTCTGATCGTCACCCAGCAGGGAAAGTGTTGCTTATGGACTTACTGGAAATGCCTTGAACATCAAGAGGAGTGCCATCAAGATACAGAAGCTCAGAGTCAAGAACTCGCACTAAAGCAGTTGATAAGCAGTCAATAAAACAGGCCATGTCTTTCCACCAATGGGCCGTGTCGTTCCATTCCTCTGGACAAGCTTTAAAGATCAAGACCTAAAAAGCCTCCAGTGCATGAGTGTTTGTGCCTGTGTGAAAGAGAGAGAAAGAGAAGAAAGCGGTGTTTAAAAAAAATCTGCCAGCCACTCAAGTGAATCATTATGTTCTAAACGTGTGCTGTAGTTGAGAAAGGGCTACTAATAGTTTAGGGATGGAAAGGAACTATGGTGTAATACTTAACTATGTTGCACTGTTGCCCAAGCCTGACAGAATACATAGAGGGGTGAGCCGTCGCAGTCCATATCTGCAGTTGGACCTTAAGTTGAAAGTGTTTTATAGTCATTAATACTTTTTAAAGCCTTGATCTTTTTGGATGCTTAGAGAGAGTACAAGCCTAATGTGAAGTCCCTAAAAAGGTTTCCTGCATTGGACCTTTTTTTTTTTTTTTTTATGATCAAATAAACTGTACAATTTCATATTTGCAATGTTTTGCTAATAATTTGTTGAATTATGTGCTCATTTCAAAGGTCTATGAACATTGCTGTTAGTAATTAATAAAAATTATAATGACAAAAAGCACATAACAAAATTACTTAAATTTAAACTGAAATTCAAATTAAAACTGATTTTTTTATTTTTATTAAAAGCCAATTCAAAAGATTAATAAACAGTATGATAGTATACTAAATAATACTAGTATCTCCAGACCCACAAAGACTTTGCAGCCACAGAATGCTGCTAAAATCTTTGGACGCCAGTCAGTCACAATTTTCTACATGTCATCTGTGCCTTGCTTGTTCATTTATTAAATATTTTGGCTAATGTGATAATACTTCCAGCTGGCAATAGGAATGCAGCTCCTTTTGTTCCAGTTCACAATGTAAATGACACTGATTTTCTTTTCAAAACTTTTAAAAGAAAGTATGCAGATTCCATCTGGGCCGGGCAATCCGTATATTTCAAAATGCAAAAAGCATAATTAACATCGAATAAACAAACAAATAAATAAGTAGATACAATACATCCATACATCCATACAATGAAATATTCATAAAAATGCCATTTCTAAATGGCACAACACAGCTGCTGCACCTTGTAAACGGTATTTCTTTTTTTTTTTTTTTTTGTCTTTTGGGGACACACCAGTACAGCGACATCACATGCTAGGGACCAGAATCCAAAACACAACATATGCTGGTGATCAGTTCTTTTCAGCATATCTAAGAAGGCTATTGTGTGCCAAGTACACCCCTGTGAGTATTTTCCACCAATGGGGTTGCTGCTACTACCTTTTTTAATGCAGCAGCGCCAGTAATTCTTTGGCACACTGCACTGTGGCAAGAGTGTGGAACATCTAAATGGCAATAAATCAAAGATAATGCGTATTATGCACATTCATCACTGGAAATAAAGTATTTATGTTTAGGTTTCTCTGTGAGCTGAAGAATGTATCTATTATAGAGGTCACTGAAAATGTTAGAAATCTGAAAATATATTTGTGTCTATACGGAGTGACATCAGCATCCCTCAAACATGCATGTATCCAACTCGGATATGGCAGATATTATTAATGATCCCAAAAAGAACCAACTCATGAAGAAACAAAAAACACCAAGAGCTTTCCCAAAATAAGCCATTCTGATTCCATAATACAGCTCAGTCTGAGGAGGATGCTGTGAAACTCAATCTTGTGTGGTTTACCATTTTATTTAGTAAGTCTTCCTGTGAAGAAATGGAAAATAACAGGGCAGATGAACCTCTGGGAAGAGAATGAGATACGGTAAGACCAGCTTTTTCCATAATGGCACTCAAAGTTGAAAGCAAATAATCCATCTCAGCTGATCTCAAGGTTGTCTGTGTGAAAGTAGTCTTCAGACAGCTGACTCCAGACCAATACTGATCCCATCAGATGCTTTCTCAGAACTATAAAGCCCAGGCCTGAACGCTTTATCGAAGTCTTCACGATTTGTCTTGCTGGGGATTTAGATTTCCGTAAATGTGTGAAATGAATACGCATGATGCATGCTAATGGATTACCATTAGTAGTGTGGAATTAGAGAGGACTTGTTCTATTGTGGTCTACTAATGGAGGACAAAACTTAGTCTATTAATTCAAACTATCAAAAGATTAATACATCCAAGTCGAGCGCAGAATGCAGAGCCTTTCATGTGAAGAAATTATAATTTTCTCTGGATCATATTTTGTATTTTTTAGCTATTTGCATTCACGAAGACAGAAATGCTTTTTTATTTTAGATCATGATTTATCATAACGTAGTGTTGCTTGCTGCCTCAGCACTTGATGGAAAATAAGGCA
Organism: Leuciscus leuciscus; assembly: GCF_965113295.1. Classification (NCBI taxonomy): domain Eukaryota; kingdom Metazoa; phylum Chordata; class Actinopteri; order Cypriniformes; family Leuciscidae; genus Leuciscus; species Leuciscus leuciscus. Next base: position 46,799,502 of record NC_138729.1, read on the forward strand.
AAAAAATTCCCTTAAGATAAAACTTTTTACCTTGCCCGAGCAACAGGATTTGGTAGAATGTAAACAAATAATATGAAAAACCCAGATGATTCACAAAAAGAAGTTTAGCAGAATGTCCAAGCTACTTTCTCCTTTGAAATAAAAGTGGGGAATCAGGTACTGTCTTGGTCCATTAAGGACAGAAAAATCACAAATCAAAGTCGTCTGAACATATATGATAGTTTTGTGTAAGAAACATCCGCAATGCGCATTCCATGTTCAGTCTACAGGCACGTCATGCTTCTTTACAAAGGGGCATTGCCAATTACTGGCCCGACAAGCATGAAACAGTGCTTTTAGTCGCTTTTGCCGAAACATGAATGTGGAACATTTTGACAAAGTTTCCATCTGTATGCATAAAGCGCAAAGGAAAAACGTTTCTGTTCTTACATCGTTGTCATGTAAACGTACCCTTAAACACCTCTGATTGGCCACTGCGTTCACGCGCTCAACAGATATGTCTGTGATTGGCTACAATGATGAACGCTTCACGGACAACTACCGCACACACATACAAAACGTAAATGTCTCAGGTCTGGTCCTCTCTTGTCCTTCACTGTCGTCACTCCTTTTATCAGTCCGGAGCTCCCCCGTGAGACACTCCTGCTTGCCACAGTCACAATTTTAACATTTCAGTACCGTCTTTGTACCAAAGCACCAGTACTTTTGACAACCCTATGCCTAAATATCTCAAACACCCAGAGCTTGAAACTGTTCTGGATCAGGAGGGATGCTTTTTAAATTGGGTAAACACTGTCCATATGTTCAGTTTATCCACAGCAGTGAATTAAGTGTGAAAGGAAGAATTAATGTATTAGGATCTACTTGAAAACAAGATGATGCATCTCAAGGAATTTATCATAAATAATTAAATTTGTTACATCAAGACAATCAGAACTAATATAAGCATTTGGGTCATCTATTAGAGCAATATTATTAAAACAAGGCATAGCCTTATGTATAGTCTACCAAAACTGAAGAGCCCATTGATTGCATGGCAGATAGAAACATAATAAGGAATTGTGGACTGTAATTCTAGAGAAAGGTCTGTATTACAACAAGCTTAAGAAAAATGTATTGCGGTTCAGTAAAAAAAATTTAAAGTTGAATATGAAAAAAAGTTGAATATGAATCACAGGTTAAGGTATTTTCATAGCAAATAACAGACTCACGGAAAGCATACTGGGTGCTCTAGTGTTTGCAGATTTATGTATGATACTGTACAAATAAAGCTACAACACTACAGCAACAATATCAGGCAAACATAAGACTTTAATATGATGGAACCAGTTCCATCCTGTTCAGAAATACATGATGCCAGGCCACTTACAGTATAACAGTGGATACAAATGCTTCCTTTTCTAAATATTTAAATACATCTTGAAATGTTAACATGCTGTGTATTTAATGTATCTTTTCCAAATTAACATGTAGAACATCAGTAAGAACACCTACATTAACTCAAGCATAAAGCAAAAGTCAATAACTAAAGAGTTCAGAGAAGCATTGTGAACACATTGTAGAAACATTTTAATAAGTTCTGTTCACTTGCACTAATGTTACCAGACTTTTCAGTCAACTGTGAGAAGTGTTTGCCTTTATGAGATTTTTTTAAATAATGTTACAGGATAATTAAATAAAATATTTAATGAAAACTGCCAGATAAGACAGCGCTCCAGCGCTTCATTCCAGCGCTCATAAGAATAATATCCATTCAGTTTTTAACCACTTCATGAGCACATTTTACTGAAAACCACATTGCACACAGAACTTTCGTTTCATTCTTGTGGGACTTTCTATAAAACTTGTCGGTAACACTTTATAATAACTGCACGCTATTAATCATTAGTTAAGCATTAGTAAACAGTTAATTCATCATTTATAAAGCATTAATAGACATTAACAAGCAGTTTATAAATACAGTTATAAATGCAGTATTCTTAATTTATAAGCATATCTATAATGTGTTTAATAATTGTGTTTTCATACTTAATTAATGATCAATTTATCATTTCTAAATGAAGTATTTCATTATTTACAAACCGGTTATTTAGGAGTTGTCAGTGGTTCATAAGATCACTTAGAAAGTGTAAGTAAATTATTAATAAACTGTTTAAATACATATTATTATTCAGACATATAGTAATAGTTACTTAGTGTGTTAATAAATGGTTTATTAACATGTATTTCTACTGTAATTCAGGGTTAATTCGGGTAGTTATAAAGCATTTAGTAGTGGTCAGTTCACTATGTTTGTGAGCTAATCTAAAGTGAGGACTAGTTATGCTTTGTAAAGCGTTTATAAAGAAGATTTAAAGGCTGTTAATATTTTTATGTTCTGTATCGCTGTGTTGTATTTGTTTACTTTTTCTGTTTTTTTCTGTTCTGAGTCTTTAAATCTCCTTTATAAATGCTTTACAAAGCATAACTAGTCCTCACTTTAGATTAGCTCACAAACATAGTTAACTGACCACTACTAAATGCTTTATAACTACCTGAATCTACTACATTTACTTACACTTTCTAAGTGATCTTATTAGCCACTGACAACTCCTAAATAACCGGTTTGTAAATAATGCAATACTTCATTTAAAAATGATAAAGTGATCATTAATAAATTAAGAAAATACAATTATTAAACACATTATAGACATGCTTATAAATCAAGAATACAGCATTTATAACTGTATTTATAAACTGCTTATTGATGTATATTAATGCTTTATAAATGATGAATTAACTGTTTACTAATGCTTAACTAATGATTAATAGCGTGCAGTTATTATAAAGTGTTACCAACTTGTCTGATTTGCGGAGTGAAACTGTACAGAAACAGATTAAAACAATAACATTAATGAGGGAAGATGTCATTTATGATTATCAGTAACTTCACAGCGCATATGTATCAGATGGCTGGAATAACTCTTTCAATTTCAACCCTCCTCTATTATGAGACTGAACTAAAATGTAGTAGAAGCAAATTGCCAATCTTGTTGAGTGTAATGTGCAGCATGTGTATGTGGAATGTGGTGGCGAGATGAATATGACACATTTGATGGATGACGTCTAGTTTCTCTAATGGAACAGATGTGTTCTCTGGGGGTACCTGCCAGTTAGGAAAATTAGACATTAATACTAACATTTTCTTCCGTAATTTGATGGAAGTTAGAGAAGTCAAGCAGTTTATTAATAGTTTTCTAACACAATCTATGAAATCTCACAAAAATAGCCGTTGCAAATAAGCATGCTAGTTCAAATTATGCTGATTATATATTCATTACTGTTCAAAAGTTTGGTAAGATTGTTTAATGTTTTTTGAAAGAAGTCTCTTATTCTCACCAAAGCTGCATTTATATGATCAAAAATACCAGCCTGGGGTGCGTTTCCCGTACAACTATATAGCTCGCTGCTTAACTACCATAGTAAGATGCATTGTTGGAGAAATCAACTAGCTAGTCACGACTGTTTCCCGAAACCGTATGTCGCAAAGTATCGTTCAACCACGTTGGTTTATGACGTCTCGCACGTGGTGGACTAATAACTTATTTTAATTAATCTGTTTGAGATCGAATTAACGCAAGATTTTGTCATATAAGTTACAGACATGGCATCTGAAGACCATTTCTAATTTTTCTCAGTTATTTTGCTTTATTACCAGACTCAATATTTGGCTCGTTCTTACATAGTGGAGCACGTTCGCACATGCGCAGTCTTCAAAAACGGTGCTTTAAATCTCTTGACGAACTAAAAGACGTAAATTACATTTCTATGTATTCTACATAAATAACACGGGTTGTACTGAATGTCAGCTTGCTTATTTTGCTAAAGATAAGGATTTATTCAGTCTACATCTCATGTAAACTAGAAACTATGCTTCATTGTTGGCTAACGATGCTTTCGGGAAACGCACCCCAGGTCTCAATACGTAGGTAACTTTCAAAGACACAAAACGCCTTTTGTGTCTCACGGCAAACAGACAAAATATTACAAAATGGTGAAACGATTAAAGAAATGTTATTAATTTTAAGGTTTTAAAGTGTAGTCTTGTTTACCATCATGTAAGCCTCCAAAACGAGTTTGTAGCAGAAGCCACGAACAGAGCGAGCATGTTATTATTTCTTAAGTAGGCCTAAATGAGTAAACTGCATTTAATAAATGCGAATGAAAACATGTCATTGCTACAATTTAATACAATTGAGTCAAAACATTCATGCCACTATTTTAAAATGCATAAATAGGAATATGTACACATTTGTACATTGGTAAAGTTGTTCATATGCAAATATTTTACATTTTTGTGCTGACAATAGTAATACGCCAGTATTACTGTATACGTTTCAGTGTGTATGAAAATGTAAGTAAATGTAAGTGTGGTAGAACAACACTTTACATAAAAATGCACACGTATTCTAATGAGATAATGTTGAAAATATAGTAAAAACGGTCTTTTTTTTTTTTTTTTTTTAGGAATCTTTGATCAATACAATGTTTAAAAGAACAGCATTTATTTGTAATATTACATTACATTACATTCACTTTTGGTCAATTTAATGCATCCTTGCTGAATATGGCAGTGTAAACAGGAACATTACAATAATCAGAAAATTGTGATCATTGTAATTTATTTTAAATATTAAAAAAATTAATATTTAACACACGTTAAATATAATACACACGTTAGGTTTATATTACATAGAATTAAGCCACACTTTACCTGTGCAAACATCAGATGCAATCATCAAATATATTTTACTGTTTTATTTTAATGAACAGACATAATGCAATGATGCATAGCAGTTCTTATTATCTTGTATGCTTCAACTAATTTTTAATATATTTTGCATAAAAACAGACACAAGACTATCTTTCTCTATGCTGTTGCACCTCTGATTAATCTGAATGAATAGCATTCAGACGTTAATTGACTCCTTGCAACCTGGGGAAGAATATTATTTGGAGAACTGAATAATGTCAGTCAATGAGGAGTTATGATCAAACTATTTCTGTAGTAGTACACTCACTGTAAAAAAAAAAAAAAAAAACATTTGTCAAATCGACTTAGATAATTAATGTGGATAAGAAAACATAATATTTTGAGTTTCTGATTAAACCAATCTCTTTCTTTGCATTAACTCATTTATATATATATAAAGTCAATCGGGTTACTTTAATTTGAACCAACAATATATTTTTTACAGTGCTTTTAAAAATAAAGGTTCTTATTAACATTTATGGTTCCATGAAGAACATTTTACATCCATGGACATTTTCCTTTGCACAAAAGGTTCTGTATAGTCGAAAAATGTTTCTTTAGTTTTCTTTTTTTAAACAGTTTTTCGCACCAAGAAAAAAAAAAGATAAATAAATAATCAATAAAAAAAAAAAATCCTTTTTAATAAGCCTTTGGAACTTTTATTTTTAAGAGTATATGAATGTGCAGTAGGCAGATTGTAATGGACAACCGGATGTAATGTCAGCTGTGGGTTTCTACATCTGGACTCATTATTTCATCAGACTTAAAGTTAAATCACAAAATGGTATTAATTAGCTACGTATATTAACGTAAATGGTGTTCATTTTTATTTCATGTTGGTTGAGTTTTTACTGTGTTGAGGAAAGCATTCAAAATGATCCTGTCCTATATGTCCTCAAATGTACATTTTGAGGGTATGTTTACTCTTTTTCTCCTTGCAGTCTTTTTCTTTTCTTTTTTCTGTTTTTCATCATGATATTCTGCCATGATAAAATGTCAGAAATGTCCTTGTACTGCTACATTTGACTTTGATTTGCCACTTATAGCTATTTCCGTGACAAGGTTTCAAACAGAGAATTTTTAAATTACGAATTACAATCAGAACATGGCCATGAAGAGAAAGACATTGAAGGAAAAGTTCCTCACACAGTACAACACAATGGTTGTGAAGTCTATAAGATATTTCTTAGTTAAAATAATTCAAAAATATTCTGAAAATGAACAAATAAATTTTTTTACTATCAAAAGCTTCATGGGATTTTTGCTTCTACATTCTCAGAAATAAAGGTATACCAATCTGTCACTGGAGCGGTACGATTTCAAAAGGTACTAATATGAACCATTTAGTTACTAATATGTCCCAGGATTAATCTTTTCACTGTTCCTACAACTATTGGCGGAACCCGGATTTTGGCGTGTTCGCACCGCAGGAACTATGATTTTAGTTCTAGGAGCTCCTTTCGGAGGAACTAATAGCTTCTACTTCAGAGTAGGGTCTAAACCAGCACTATAGGAAAAATCTGTGACATAAGTGGACGCTGGTTGGCCCGAACGCACGCGAAACACCAGCACCCGCCATTTTTTTAAAAGCTAAACACACAGATTATAGCCTTTATTTTTACTCCAGAAAGTAACTCTACGAACATGGAAACCAGTGATAGATGGGCCTCTTAACCTTTACGCTAAGGAGAAAATCCAACGCAACTTTGAGTGGACCAAGCCAAACATGATTATGTATTTCTGCTCAGCAACACTGGACATCAACCACACGGCATACGCTAATACCTTTTCATTACCGTCTACTTTCTTTGTGTAACAGTTCTATATAATAACGTATTAGACAGGACTGTTAGACAGATCGTAAACTAATAAACACAGAGAATGCGAGCACTGTGTGCTCAGGCTCTGGCTGGCGTTCTCAGCGCCGTCAAAATAAAGGTCACAACAACAAGTGCGTCTTACATCACTTCAGAGTTCAGAGACAACCACGAAAATGTTCCTATGGGAACCATTAGTTCTCGGGGAACGACCCTGGTGGCTAGTTCCTAGATCTAAGTTCCTAGGAGTGCGAAAGCCCCTTTTGTTAGGACTGTAGTAGCCAAACTATCTCGATATAGCCAATCACTCACATTAGAAAAATAGCTGTGAGAATTTTTTTTTACATTTCACTTTTATTTTCACTAATAATACTGCAAACAATGGTCATGAATATTATGTTTGTGTGTGTGTGTGTGTGTGAGGGGGGGTAGTGTTCAGAAATGTGCAGGCCTCTGGGCTGAGTTATCTTCAGATGAACTATGACAGGAGGTGTGTGCTAATAAATAAATAATTCTTCCTCTAGCCCTGAAACAGCAGCTCAGAGTAGTGAAGCGATCGCGCCACAGGGCTACAGGAAGCACAAGCACAGAACACACAACTGTGAACTGACTAGCATGTGTGTGTGCGTGTGTAAGCGCATGAATGAGAATGTGTGGGTTGCAAACAGTAAACAATAGCAGATCTGCACAATAACAAGGATGCAGACCAGTATTAAATATTTACTAGACTGCTGTGTTCTGGTTGGTTACTTATTGGCAATAAGTAATCTACAAAATAATCTACATCTATGATATTCTATACTGGGTCAGGTTGCTTAAATACAAGTGCATTAGCAATTACCACTAATCATAAAGATCACTTTGTCTCTGTTCAATAGAATAGTAATCACTATGAAACAAAAGCAGAACAATTTTTATTAGAAGTCTGTATGTCTTTTCCTGACACCTCAGACTTCATATGTGACTTTTATTCAACACAAAACTAGATCTAGATAGAACATAATTCAGACACTTTCCAATCAACAGTTCATTTGTTTGATTAACTCAGTGTGTATAATTTACACTAATTAGCTTTGAAATAGTCTATTAACAATTCCAAATTAATTGAATTCTGTTCTTCTAATTGGCACATCTCGGTGTAATACCATTATACTATTTATTTCTCTCTGTCTCTTTGTATATTATATATAAATATATAATTGTATATATATCATTTAATTTACTGGAAAGGCATTACTGACTTTGAAATTCAAAAACACATAATGGGCATCTCAGAGAATTATGTTTAAACCATTTATTCACTGATTGCATTCAGAGAAGCTTTATTCTTTCTTCACATGGGAGGAATGAGAGCTTTCTTTGTTGCAGTGGCTAATTAAGTTTTATTCATACAATCATGCCATCAATTTGCATAGCTAATTAAGTATTATGTTGATTATTAAGGCTCATTCTCCATTTCAAAATGATCACAAAATGTGTGGTTTTTAACTAATATGCACAAACTTCTCCAAATGATGTTTTATTAACCAAGTTCTGGAGGAGCACGTTCAGATAATCGGGCCAAACTCGTGAAATTCTACATGGCATTCAATTCGTATCGGTAAGATACGTTATTTTTGTAATTATACATTTAAGTACTGAGTATTATTAAGCAACTACATGTACTTACTATAGGGTTAGGGTAGGATTAGGATTTGGTTGAGGGTTAGTTGCATGCAATTATGCATAATTTACTGTTATTACTATGGTAAGTACACTGTTAAAAAAATCTGTAGAAATTACAGTATTATTGGCAGCTACTTGCCAGTAACTTACTGTAGATTTAAATTGATGTTATTTACTGGCAACAGTTTGTTCAAAGTTAAATGAACATTAAACATTAACAAGTCTTTATCTTTACAGAATAAAACTAAAATAACAGCCTCATGCAAAGCATTCTGGGAACCAAAATCTGAAGGAAAATAACAGAAAAAGGTTGATGAAGATTTCTGGTTCCCAGAATGCTTTGCATTAGGTTGTTATTTTATAGTTTTATTCTGTAAAGACAAAGACTTGTTAATGTTTAATGTTCATTTAACTTTGAGCAAACTGTTGCCAGTAAATAACATTGATTTAAATCTACAGTAAGTTACTGGCAAACAGCTGCAAAACTACAGCAAATTTTTTACAGTGTATATGTAACAAGGACACTGTAAAATAAAGTGTTACCATGAAGTGTTACAGAATAATCTTCATTAGGGCTGTCACTTTTTATTTGATATTCGAATATGCATTCGAACATGACGTGAAATATCAGTAATCGAACTATAAATAAACTATTCGGTTTTTAAAGTGCCATAAGTAGTGCATTTTTTACAGTCTATGATTAATTGTTTGCCATCTCATCCAGTAGCGGGCACTCTAAACATCTTGTATAGCGTAGGCCCATGACCAAATCAAGCGAATAATAGCCAATAGCCACCCTGTTTTGAAAATGGAAGATAACGCACAGAACGGCCAGCCTGAGCGGACAATTATGACCCCAACTCATCTAAAAAAAAGTAGTGTCTGGAAATATTTTGGGTTCTACACCGTAGATGGTAAAGTAACCGAATTAGCAAAAAACGGTTTACTTACACATCCTCGACATCCAATCTTCGTGCTCACCTGTCAAGTTACCATCCAAATGAGGCAGCAAAGTCAGAGACACAGCAGATGTAGATATTTGAATATATTCGAATACATTGCTTGATATTTGATACCCGTTCGAATTTGATTTTTCTCAAAAGTGACAGCCCTAATCTTGATTCTCTTCAATACCTCGTGCCCTGTGTAAAAGGCCTTTGGCTGCATTTTAACGCATATCCACAGTCTACAAAGTGAATTCACCTTTTCACCACATGAACAAAATGATGAATTTTCCCAGTAGAACACCTCAGCCTAAATTTAGACTTGCTATTCCATACGGAATCTGTATGGCACTCCTCTTGTGTTCAGGAATGCTCAGAAGTCCTGGTGCAAGCAGGCATTAAGCTGAGTGTGCAGCATATTCTATTCTGAGTGAGTCGCTCACCCCAGCAGGCCTTGTTTTGGCCCGAGGCTAGTCTGCCAGGCCTGACCACTCCTACCTCAGGTAGTGCCTTCAAGAGCCGACAAATGAGGAGCAAATAAAGAAGAGGAGTGCTTAGAGTGGCTCAGTGTTGTATAATGTGTCCTCTATGGACATGGTAGGATTGATGTGAAGACTTGCATTGGCACTGATTAACCCTCTGGGGTCTGAGGTTCTGACATGTCAACAATGACTTCACACTGAACCATCTAGAAACATTTTAAAGGACGCCAAATGTTAATTTACGAGAAATTAAAAGGTCAATATTAACTCATATAACCTTGTCCAAATCAACTCGAATTGACGAAAGCTTCAATTTTATTTTTCTCAATTGATTTAACATTTATGAAATTAAACATAAATGAGGTTATGCAACATAACTGAGTAGGTGCATTAAAAATATGCTTCATGACAAGTGGTAGCCGGATGTCAAAGTCAAACACAATTGCAAATGTATATTATGATTGATGGATAAATTGGATTTTATGCGGTGGAGGGAAGAACTGTTTGGCCCTAAACATGTAATTTTTGTTAAACTTTTAATAAATTGTTGTTAAATTGTATAAGTTTAATGATTTCAATTAATTAAACATTATTATTGCTCAAATTTAATTCAACCATTAAAATGGAGTCCAAAAAAATGTAAAAGGAAAAAGAAAACGAAATCCAGAAAAAGTAAAACGGGAAAAAAAGGAATTTGGGAAAATATATAAAAGGATTTCATAGGGCCCTAATAAAAGTACCATAGAAGTGTTCCATATGATTCGTGTGCATTATTCCAGAAGTCTTCAGAAGTTATTTGATCACTCTGTTGCCTTGGCTTTTGGCTTGCTTAGTTGGGGACATTTACAGTTTTTTTTTCAATTGTTTACACGCAATTTTGAAAACCGGGTTCTTTTTTTCAAAATATAATCACAATTATCCAAACACCACTCAATTTGCATAATTCCTAGATTGTTTTCAAAATGACACACTTCAGTCAAAACATATACACATATTTGTGAAAATGCTATTAGTTCATTTAAACCAACGTCCTCAATGATCAGACACTATTGCAGCCAGTTTCACACTGCTTTGATAAATAAAAAACACATTTGAAAAAAAAAACTGATTTTAGGAAATAGCATGTGCTAGATTTTTGGCCAGACATTGTTATGTAAGGGATAATTTAGATGAAAAAAAAAAAAAAATGAAAAAAAAAATTGCCACAAAACCCACAACATTCTTCATGATTAGTTTGAGATATAGGGAGAATGCACACAAATAGGCCTACTATAAACTTACCAAGCACTGCACAACACTGCAGACTGAATATTTCAAGTATTTATTTCAATACTTACAGTATTTCTTACCATAATCAGTTACAGTAACCAACCAACAATGAAATCAATGAAACAAATAAAATCTGTAGACAAATAAAAATGACTGCATGAAGTACATACACTTTGACTCTGAAGAAAAAATACTGAAAAAGCAACAAGAATGCTGAAACTATTCATCATCTCTCCGTCTGGCTGGATCAGGCCATAAGATTTCATCCACATCACAGGCTGTCTTCATTGGCACAGTTGGAAGAATCGCCTCGTGTGACGAATCCACCCCTGCACAGAAGCTGCTTCGATATGATCACAGGCCTGCTCCATGGCCTGAATGAGAGGCAAACGGTCATAGGGCCGCAGGTCGTATACCTTCCAACGCCATGCTGAAGAAAACTCTTCTATTGGATTCAGGAATGGGGAGTATGTGGGAAGGTGTAAGACTTCAAATTCAGGGTGCTCATGGAACCAATTCTGGACCAGAGCAGCCCGATGGAATGAGACATTGTCCCAAACGACAATGTACCACATCTGGTCCACTTGGTTTAATGCTGTGACAATCTCGTGCAATCTGTCAAGAAATGCAAGTATTAGATTTGCATTATAGGGTCCCAGATTTGCATGGTAGTGGAGGACCCCATTTTGTGTAATAGCAGCGCAAAGGGTGATGTTACCCCCTCGCTGCCCTGGCACATTGGTGATTGCCCTGTGTCCAATTACATTTCTTCCTCTTCTTGTTTTCGCATCCACATATATAAATTCATGTTGAATTTCTGCAGCATCCATTTGCAAGACTCTCTGAAACACAGTAAAAGACAATAGGATGCTATTCAATATCTATTGCACAGTATTTTTTTGTGCCAGAACATTATGAACAGTGCACAATACCACACCATAGTAAGATGAACAATACATACCTCCACATACTCATTGCGCAGATGTTTCACTCTCTCTGAATTTCTGTCAAATGGTACCCGATACAGTTGCTACATGTATATTTGATTTTTCTTGAGGATTCGACCTAATGTTCACAGAGACTCGTTGGATGTTATTGAAAATATGGTCATCATTGATGATATTGGCTTGGATTTCTCGCAGCCTGATACAATTATTGGTCAAAACCATGTTCACAATGGCGGCCTCTTGTGCACGAGTGAACATAGGGCCCCTTCCACCTTGGTGTCCTCGACCCTCAATCCTATGTAAAAAAAAAATATATATATTAAAAAAACAAACACACACGCAGCCTACTGTCAAATGTCACAGTAAACAATATTGATGGTAAGTACAGCAAGCTTCAGTTTTAAATGTACTGTGTGGTTAGCTTACCTGTTTTCTCGATGAAATATCCGAATTACTGACGCAACAGTATTTATGCTGAGATTTGGTTGAACTCTTTGTCCAGCTTCCATCAGTGTCAATCCATGGTTGATAACATGATCAATAAGTGTTGCATGGATTTCTTGAGTCAAATTTGGTCCTCGTCTTCTTTGTTCAGGTTCTATCAACTCTTCAAGTCCTTCTCTACCTCTTCCTCTACCTAGGCCTCTTCCTCTACCTCCTTTTCCTCTTCCTCTACCTCCTTCTCCTCTTCCTCTACCTGGGCCTCCTCCTCTACCTCCTTCTCCTCCACCTCCTTCTCCTCCTCTACCTCCTTCTCCTCCTCTACCTCCTTCTCCTCTTCCTCTACCTAGGCCTCTTCCTCTATCTCTATCTCCTTATCCTCTTCCTGGGCCGCCTCCTCCTCCTCCTCTACCTCCTTCATCTCCTCTTTGATCAAAATTGATTACTTTTTAACCTGGCGCTCAGTGTTGGATAGTTTGTGTTTACTGTGATACAGATACTGAGCACGCTCGACACCATATTCACGAGTTCACACTTACATAATCAGTTAGAGTAAAGGTTATGCGTATTTGGCGTGCTGTCCGAGGGGAGGGCTCTGAGCTCGAAATTAGCCCGAACCCAGAACTCAGATCAAGTGGAATTAGCACCTTAAGTTAACAACTTGAAGACTGTATAGTTTCACTTTTTCAGTGCATGTAGCTGTAAATGTTTGCTGTTTTAGGTTTTCTATTGTGAGTTGTTGTTGTTGTTGTTTGCATGTCCTTGTCCATGTGGCCACAGGGTTTTTTTAGGCTACCACTCATTAACAGAGGGAATATAATGCCTGAAACTGAGCTTTTGTGTGGTTGGGTTAATGAAGCTTAACACATAAGCTGACTGCTGTCATAAGTGACAGCTCCGAATTACAAACAGGTGAACAGAAAGAGTCGGGGGGGTATCTCACACACTACGGCTGTTATCACTGGCAAGACCCAGAGTTCACCGCTTCCTTTGACACTGGGCGATAATGTCAGCTTAACAACAGGCGTTATACCTCCAGTATCACAATGTGGACATAAAAAGTGAAAAGGGCTTTCACAGGTACATGTTTATATGACAGAAAATTATCTGGATATGGTAGACTGAATATGCTAAACTGCTGGTCGTTTTGGCCATTTGAAAAGGGCATCCATTTGCATTTAATACTGAGAAGTGAGAACCAGCTGGTCTATGGATGTGGAGTTTTAATGAAACATCTTGTCTGTTTCTTTACTAAATGCATACTAGACTTTGTTGTTGTTGTTTTTAGTCTGTGCTTTTAGAGCTATCGGATTTCAAACTTACTAATAGTGAGCATTACATTATGAATTGTTGCTTGCAATATTATAATAATTGGCTTTTTTACTGTCATTGGACTAAAGCCACAATATAATATTAAAATATGCTATTTAATAAGTGTACCTTTTTTTCTACCCACTATTACATTACTATGTATTAACTTTAAGTTGGACATATAATGGGCTGACAAGTAAATAAAAAAATCATGATTGATCTGTGATTAAATCGAGATTAAAATATTTTAACCAGTCTTTAGAAAAGAGAATGAAACATTTTTTGTCATGTTTTCTTAATTTGCTGTGTGTGTGTTATATATATATATATATATATATATATATATATATATATATATATATATATATATATATATATATATATATATATATATATATATAAACTATAATATGGTGCACCTCTATTAAAAACTGAAAAAAAAAAGAAAAAAAAGAATTATTTGTACTTAATAAGGAAAGCAATCATATCTGTTACGGATTGTTAGGATTAGTAATTTGACCTCAGATCATCCGTGTTGATTAGAAGTATGATGTTACTTTTCTAAAAAAAAAAAAAAAGAATGATGTAATAATGTGTGTTAGCATGTTAGTGATTAAAATAGATTTACCCCGCAAATGCAAAGTTTTTATTCAATCTTTAGCCTTGCATCATGACCAACTAACTTATCTTACAAAACAGCTTCTTTTATAGCAGACATTTAATAGCTCACTCCAAAATGAGCATGTCTTGGCAAATATGCTGTAGATTAGCAGCAAGGCAATCAATTTATTATGTGATAAACTGTCTGCACACAAAAGCAGTTTACTCAAGGTAATAAGGTATTTCCTCCAGTGACTTCTAATCAGACAGAACAGCCTCCAGTCTCCCTGTTGAGATCCCATCGTGTTACACTGTTTTGACTAGAGATTTGTCTCCCCTGAGAAAGGTTCTCTGATGTAATAAAGCAAAGTTTATGCTCCACCACTGGAGATTACATCGGTAAATCAAAATCGGACATTCCTCAGGACAAATAGACAACTTTACAGCTATAATAATAACAAATATTATTTTACAAAATTAACTCATTTTATTATAAAAACACATAATTCACATATCTGCTTTTAAACCTTCCAGTCCCATTGTCTGTTAGGGTTTCATTGCTGTAAATGTGTTTTCTATGAGACACTACCAAAAAGTTTGGAATAATTATCTGTTTTAGAAAGTTGTTCACCAAGGCTTCATTTATTTAATCCAATATACAGTAAAAACAGTATTTTCTTGTAAAACATACTCTATTAAGGCATGTTCACACCAACAACGAACACTGTAAAGATAGCTATAACAATAGCTATATACGTCTCCACACCAGCAGATTATATCGTTCTGTTTATTCTAAGTGTGTGCTGCAGTTTTGTCATCTGATCTCCTCAACGTCAGTGTCACGGTTTCCCTGGTTTTCCCTGGCCCTGTCACGTACTACATTTCCCAGCATCCCCCTGGATCCACACCTGCACTCACTTCCCTCATCACCGCAGCTGAACCCCATCTCCTCATCATTACCTCATCACCAGCCTTTATATTCAGCTCCCTCACATGCACTCATTGCTGAACTGCCAATAAAAAATACAGAAGAAGAAGAAGAAGCACTCACTGCTGGGTATTAATGTGACTTGATGTTATGTTCTGGGTCTAGTTTGGTTATCTGTCACTGGTTCCAAAGATCATCGGTAAGTGATTACATGTTTCCTCACTTGGGGTGATTCCAGTGTCGTTGAGAATTTACCGTCAGCGCAAACGGGGTGGATCCCTGTATCGACGGAGTATCAAGAGTTTGTGTGGTTAAACACTGGTTCCAAAAGTCATCGGCGAGAGATTCCATGTTTCCTCTCTTGAGATGATTCCAGTGTCTACGGTGATCTAGTGTCTACCGAGTCTGCATCTATGTTCCATGCATCTGTGAGTCTTCAAGTTCAGTGTATCTACGAGTCTGCATCTGAGTTCTGTGTGTCTATGTCTGTTCCATGCATCTATGAGTCTGCATTCAAGTTCAGTGTATCTACGAGTCTACATCTAAGTTTCAAGGATCTATGGAGACTGAGACTATCATCTACGAAGACTATTATCTACGGAGACTGTCATCTATGGAATCCATTATTTCCTGAGTTCGAGCATTCAAAGACATTTCCTGAGTTCCAGTATTCAAAGATACTTCCTGAGTTCAGGTATTACAAGAGACTCTAAGTTCATTGCCTTTTGAGTTTGAGCTTCAGTTGCCTCCAGGGATTCTTGGGGTTGCACACGTGTATAAATAAAGTTTTGAGTTTAAATTGTATTCTGGTCTCCTGTCCAGTGCTGCGTTCCAGTCCACTTTTAGACACGCACTTGTGAACTTCCCTAAGCACTTCCCCTTGGGAGAATCCCTGCCGCCATTTTGAAGTGTGTTCCACTTCGTGAAGTGGACGAGGGAAGTTTATATGGACAGACCCTCGTTCCCTCGATTTTGACCGAGGGAGCGAGTCTGCTTCAAATGTACACTTCAGGCACCTATATGTCCCACAATGCATTACGATTGTGACGTCAACACATATATCATCAAATCACCACCACAACAGACAACTATGATATATAAAAAAAAAAAAATTTATTTAAAACAACCCAAACACACCTATAAACATTTGGATGCTGCATTAAACAAATTCTTAAAGGGAAAAAAAAAATGTAAATAATAAATCAACTCCACAGCTGATTCCAAGTGATCAAGGGGTTGGGACGTTCCAATTCAGCTCATTGCAGTTTCCGCCAGTATTGAGCACTCGCAATGACGTACATCCGAGTGAACGAGACGGAGGGAAGTTTGCGAGTGAAGGGCATGACAATTTTAGACTGGAATGCAGCACTGGTATAGCGTGGCAGTCAGGTGGATTCTGATTGGCCCCAATGTTTTTGTTTTTATCATTCATCAGCTAAAAAAAAAAATAATCATTCTGAAAGTGATTCCAACAATATAATTCCTCTGTGCTGTTAACGTTGTTGTAGTGTGGACTCTGCTATTCTTTTAAATTTAGAACTATATATTTTTCTTCCTTGTTGTGAAATTGGCTTTTTTTGTCTTTGTTTCTTTACAACTTCGGTAAATAATATATATATATATATATATATATATATATATACATATACACAGTGTGCATATAGGTCAGTCACTATTTGCATACACTATATGCATACACTGTAACTTATATATAATTGCAGTGACTGACCCCATCGACTTTTCATGCACTTCTCTCCGTGTGGCCTGAAATACTAAAAGTGTTGACAATTTCTTTTATCTTCTTCTCTGGCAAATTTAGTTACTCGCCCTCTCTACACCCTTCCCCTCTGAAGATACAATATCTTGCCTCCAAGGACACTCTGGAATATGAATTACTGTATGTTTGAGCAAAAGTGTAAATATCTCCCATTGACAACTTGTTGGTATTGTGTTGGTGTTGAATCTGATGCGATACGCATTAGGGTAGGTCCGGTGCCCAGCGGGATTTTACCTGCCAGTTGAAACCATGAAAGGGGAGCAGCTTTTAGCATGGGCCTTGGACACCCACTGGGAGAAATGAGATGTTGTGAGTTTGTCTGTGCAGTGGTGAGTCATTATGAGATGTGGCGTTTTGTTGGGAGGAAAAATCACAAAATTTCTTCTGCCGAATCAGATTATTTTGCCGCTGTGGGATGTACAAGATGAGTTGGATCAGTGTGTTCTCAACTGGTGGCTCGCAACCCAAAATTGGATTACAGATCTGATAGGGAAAAAACTATTCTAAATTCAACTAACCATATAAAGTAACTGTGCATAGTTTTAAATATAATATAATTTTTTTTATATATTATTTATTTACACATTTAAATATGAGAGATATATATCTCCCATATTTAAATATGATTCATGCAGTGAATTACTGGCTGCCAAGAAAATTCAAAAGACCTGAAAATATAATAGTCCATTTTCCTGTTCTGCCTATGTAATGCTAATAATTGTGTCCTCCATTTGTTCTTTAATGTTACATCAAGCATTGTCAAGTTGTCATGTGGTATATAAATGAGGTTTATGTGAAATCTAAATGATGATTGATGATTTTCTAACTCAGTCTATATATTTCTTTTTCTGCTGTATTTCTTTGTTAAACTCAGTCTTTTTTGTTTTCAGTCTTTTATATGCCTTTCCAGATACATTAAGATAAATGTAGTGCTGTGGTGAATAATGTTCTTTTGCTAATGGTGACATCAATGCACAAAAGAAGTGATTGTTAAAATTGCTGTATTAGGTTGTCACTTTAAGGAAAACCTGTATCCAGAAGCAAAACCAGTTGAGAACCGCATGATGATTAGGTCCTTTATTGATAAATTTGATTTTATACTCTCAGACGACTTTGTAAATGTCAAAATCTACATTGACGTATGCCCTCACCTTTGCTCTTTTAGATTTAGTGTGACCTTCAGCATCTCTAGAGCCATTTTCTTTTCTTTTTTGCAGTTAAGAGGTTTATTTTGGCGCCAGTAGCTGTGGCTCATTTTGTCTCCCTGTAGTAATTATTCTTCTATTTACATTGTCCTGAAAAGCCGTTAGTTATAATCTTGTCAGACTGCACATGCTATTTACTCAACATTAAGCAATCAAACCTAACCCCAGAGGTAATCAACGGTGAAATCACTAGTCCTCATTGCACCTGCAAGATGGATGAGTGATCAAAAATGTTTGCAAAATGCTTCATGGAGAGGGGCTCAAGAGAGAATGGCGCCTACTCTGCTACGAGATGGGCTGCTAATACACGGGCCTTATGTCCGTTGGATCATTTAGATTTATGCATGTCATGGGAATAGTATTAAAATTTCATGGATCTGTGGATGGAAGGAAGGATAAGTGGATAAAGCAAAGAAATATCCCTGGTAGTGAGATATTGATGTTACAGGGTTTTTAAGAAATCCAATCCCCTCCACTGTGACCATTAATACAGCTTAACATATGCTTGTGAATAGTGCTGGTCTGGTATTACCGATATAGACGTGTGTTTGCCTGGTACAGTACGGTGTTGCTTGTACCTTTTTAACCCCCAGCACAGAAACTTTTCAATAATTTCTTCTGCCGCCAAACATCCAGCAATAAAGTTATTATATAGGATTGACATGTGGTCATTTCAGTAACTCAGTATTTTTAACATTCTTACATCAAGACATATACTTGAAAAGCAAACTGACACAAGATAAAGTTTTCAGAAAACAATACTTCTTTTACAGCATGTTTGTGCTTAAAACAAGAAAAAAAAAAAGAAAAAAAAAGATCTGCCAGGGGCGCAAGATAAACTTAAACCTAATTCAAAAGCAATATTAAGTTTATTTTTCTTAAGTATATTTTTATTTTTCGTTTATTTACAAAAATCTATTTATAGATTTCTTTTTTCTACTTTTAAGCATATAAACTCACTTAAGCTTGATGCATTTATCTGGAAACAAGACTTGACTTATGTTGCTTTGCTTCACAAGTAAGTGTATCTTGATTTATGAATGTTTAGATATTTGTACTGGAAAACAAAACAGTAAATCAGTTTTTGCAATGTTACATTAACCACAGAAAAAAAAAAGTTTTTATAATTTATTATATTTATTATTATTGTTATGTGTATTAATAACAATAAATTATTCAAATTTATTAAAGACTTTTACATTTTTACAAAACATTTCTATTTCAAATTAATGCGGTTCTTTTTCTCCTTAATAATATATATCAAAAATAAATGCTCCAAAAATATAGATATTAAACTAAGCGGTGGTTGATGTTTTCCATGATAACTGTCATTATGCCACAAATGGTTTTGACAGAATAATTTTAAAAAGTGCTTTACTTAAATATTGTTTACACCAACTTGTAGTCAGACAGAGTCAATGTATAGAGTGTTCCAAATCGTCCGCTTAAGAGATTTCATTTCAGTCAGGATGTTCCCTATGCCTATGTAAGGCAGCTGTTTGAGAACAGAGCCTATCTTTTGTGAAAATTGCACAACAATTGCATGGCTTAAAAGTGTATTTCAAAGATTCAAGTGAGCCGCTATAGAAGGCACTGCAAAGCTCCACCTGTCAAACTCGGAGGAAGAGCAGTCGTGAAAAAGGCGAAGACAGGTTTTGCAGATTTAGTAGCTTAGAAACTACAGCAAATGAAACAATTACCTCAATTCAACTGAACCTCAGAGTGACAGTCAATTTGGAAACAAGTCACTCCATTTCAGCAGCGAAATCTGTCGGAGGGGATGAGTGTATCGTGGCGTGGGCCAACGTCCTTTTTAAGGGGACATTTTAGTCTTCTTTGGAGATCCAGAGTAAGTGGTGGAGTTTGGTGCTAAGCTTGCATCCGTGTGAGAAAGACCCAGGGGTAGTACATAAGCTTAAAGGGAGTAATTCAAGTGTACTTGACAGTAGAAAGAAATAAACATGACAAACAAATCTCTAAACGGCTCCAAACCGCTCCCGATCACTTTAGAAATGATGTTTGGAGGAATATGGGAAGCTGCAGTGATGTTGAACATTTCAGAAAAACAAAAAAATTTTTGGATGGATGCCCAAAAGTTTACTTCTGAAACTGATGCGGTTTAAAGTTTGAGTGCACATCTACAAAACAAGCAGAACATTTCGTGACAATGCTACTTTGTTCATAACTTGGGTTTTAAAAGATAGGAATTCTGTGATTGACTCTGATTGATCAAAAACAACAACAACAACAACGAGTTTTCAAAATATCTTATTTTGTGATCCACAGAGGACAGAAAGTCATATTGGTTTGGAACACACAAGGGTGTGTAAAGTAGAGGTTTCGTTTTCGTCTACAGAAGTTGAAGAAACAAAATGTTTTTTATTTTATTTTGTGAGCTAATTTCTGGTACATATATACTAGTGTTCAAAAGTTTGGGGTCATATATATATATATATATATATATATATATATATATACACACTTGTATTTAGCAATGATGCATCAAATTGATCAAAAGTGGCTGTAAAGACATTTTTACAAAACATTTCTATTTCAAATTAATGTGGTTCTTTTGCTCCTTAATCTTTGGGAATCCTGAGAAAAAAATGTATCACGGTTTCCACAAAAATATGAAACAGTTTTCAACATTGATAATAATAAATGAAGGATCATGTGACACCAAAAACTGGATTAATGATGATGAAAATTCACCTTTGCCATACCATGAATAAATACAATTTTAAATATATTAAAATAGAAAATGTTAAATTGTAGTAATATTTCGAAATATGACTGTTTTTACCGTTTTAGATCAAATAAATGCAGTCTGGGTGAGCATAAGAGACTTTAAAAAAACTTTCTTTTTTTGTAATGACACCAAACTTTTCTTTAAAACATTTGTAATCTAAGTATGTCTGAGCATTGGTATGAGGTTACAAAAGAAAATCTGATGGAGGACAGTTTTGCCTTTTGTCTCCACAGTAGAGGAAGTTGTAATATCTCACACATAATAGTTGCATTGAAAATAATTACAGTATTCAGCATGATAACAGCAATTTCATGAGCAAATACTGAATACTTTATCATGTGCAGTTAGTCTGAGGCCGAAAAGACTGAACTTAATGTGCAGTCAGTTTGAGTCTACCATTATTGAAGCAACAGTGCGATCGATTGCCACAGGTTTACTGCTTATTGAACATATATTGGTGACAGTATCATTACAGATGTCTTTTGCTTCGCATCATCAGTGACACAATCAATTTCTTGTGCATGATACCAATTTTTGGCAACCTGACTGCTCAATAGGCAAAGAAAAATAGCCAATTCTCTTTTGTTTGAGCTAATAGCTTTCACTTTATATTCCTGTAATGTGCTGAAAAAGCAAATGTATTATTAATGCTGGAAGAGTCCAAACTATCTATGTGATAATGTGAAAAGTTCCATCAGACATATTTTGTTGTGCTCTTTGTTGTCGTTCCATCTTTGCAACAAAATGCCTGCCATTTCAAATTCAAATGTAATCACATTTTTATTGCTGTACAAACAGTTCAGTAAATAACAGCTTGGATTACATATTCAAAAGCATGGATTATGAATTCAATTCACTTTATAAAGCAACAGAGTGCAATTACTGCTGCACAATAGACCTGTATGAAACTGAAAATGTTCTCAATGGCTAATCTAAGTGTAATCTAAAGCCCCGGCATCATTGTATGTTCAGACAGGTGGGTACCCTGGAAGGACATATGGTGGCACGGCTTTACCATCTGCGCTTCTCATACGACCTGAGCTAATGATGGAGGGCGTGTATTCTTGGCAGATCTTCTAGAATGATCTGAGGGTCGTGTAGAATAAACTAGTTTCTCTCTCCTTTGCAGTCTGTCCTTTGTTGTTGCAAATAACCTGCCATCCATCAATATGATGCATCTTTAAGAGGGGATGCAATACCACCCTGCCAAGACAACAGTTGGAACCCTCACAGTTACTCAGTAACAGCCCTTTAACAGAAGACAAATGCTCTCCGTTCTGTGTTTGGTCCCAAGGCACTGCATAGATCAGTAACAAAGGTTGGCTGGGTAATGTTTGCATTTGCCTTTCAAATTTATTTCTCACAGAATTAAAGAGAGAGCAACGAAATTTAAAAACTGTAAAAACAGAAATATTTTGAAATATTATTGCAATTTAAAATACTCGTTTTCTATTTAAATATATTTTAAAATGTAATTTATTCCTGTGACGGCAAAGTTGAATTTTCAGCATCATTACTCCAGTCTTCAGTGTCAAATGATCCTTCAGAAATCATTCTAATATGCTGATTTGCTGCTCAGTTTTCCTAAATTATTATAATATATTAGCATTTATCAAATAAATGCAGCCTTGGTAAGCAAAAACGTCTATCAAAAGTAAAACTGCTTTTAAATAGTTGACTAGTCAATGCTTTGTATTGACTAAAAGAAGAAATTAAAATAATTAAAATGTCGACTGCAAGAATGAAAGTCTTGCTTAGTAAAAAAGAGCCAATAACTTTTTTTTTTTGCTAACACTTTACTCTTGAATGTACATGTCTGAAAAATCTTCGAGCTAAAGCAAAATTTGCAGTGCTGTTGTTTTATATAGAAGTATACATAGTGTATATATAACTTTTTTTCTAAGAATGTACAATGAAAATCATATGTGGGAACAGTTTATATTTGTTTTTGTTTTTTTTAATACAAGTATTTCAAGTATTAAGCAAAGACTTTTAGCAAAAGGGTTTTAAGATCATGCCCAAAGTGACCCGTACTGTATATGTGATAGAACTACACTGTTAAAATATATTTCTGTCATGACGACTCTCTAAGTGTTTGGCATGGTAATAATGAACATGATATGTTGATATGTTTGGTCTTGGCGGAATAGATTTGCTGCGCTACTGCTGTTGATTATTGCTGCTGCTGCAGAACAAATACAGGACTTTCTACTGCCAATACATACATGACGCGCTGCTGTGAGCAAATAAAACATCAGCCATATCATCCTGTAGCCTAAAGGCCCGTACACACCGGGACGAATATCGGCGCGCGTTATTCGCCAGCGTTTTTCAACGCGTTTTTTGTGTTCACACCCAAGCGATTTTCGCTGACGATGAGCCGAGTGAACATGCAAATTCATTCCCTGACATTAGATGGCGCTTAATGTAAAACAGAAATACAATACCACTCCATAACAGTATATACTCTGCAATACCACTCCATAACAGTTCTCTTTTATCAAGATTTTTGTAGTCGCTGTCACGTGTCATATAGTTCTTTATGTTCCGACACCAACGAGACCAGCAGCTCTACATTCATCTTGCCTTGCATCTTCCTCGTCTTATTTCTTCCCGGCAGTGTCTGTCTATGGGCAGTGTAGACGCTTCTTGGCGTATATCTTCTTCGCTGTTACGTATGTGTGCTCGGCAAGACCGTTTTGTGTTTTACTGTAACTTCAGAAGCTCCAGACACGTGAGCAAAAGCGCCAATCTCATTGGTCGGATAGTTTTTGACGCGGCGCGTCAAACCAAAAAAACGAACCCGAGGCGTTTAAAAAAAAAATTACGCTTTTACGCGTGGCGTTTTTCGCGTCGGTGTGCACACTCACATTGGCGCCCTTTGTTTAGTCACGAGGCGTTAAACGTCGGCGAATATCGCGCGCGAAATTCGTCCCGGTGTGTACGGGCCTTAAGACTGGTTGCCCACTGAAGCTAAGCAGTGTTGAGCCTGGTTAGTACCTGGATGGGAAACCTCCTGGGAAAACTAGGTTGCTGCTGGAAGAGGTGTTAGTGAAGCCAGCAGGGGTGCTCACCCTGTGGTCTGTGGGTCTTATAGTGACTGGGACACTATACTTTTTTTTTTTTTTTTTAAAGCACCGTCTTTTGGATGAGATGTTAAACCCAGGTCCTTACTCTCTGTGGTCATTAAAAATCCCAGGATGTCCTTAAAAAAAAAAAAAAAGTAGGCGTTTAATCCCCGCATCCTGGCCAAATTTACCCATTGGCCTCTGTCCATCATCATGGCCTCCTAATAATCCCCATAAATACTGATTGGCTTCATCACTCTGTCTCCTCTCCACCAATAAGCCGGTGTGTGATGGGCATTCTGGTGCAATATGGCTGCCGTAGAGTGCAGAGAAAAGCACTATATAAAATGTAACAAATTAATGTTATATTATTAAAGACATTGTGGAAGAAACTGTATCTTTAAGATGTGTGTGACCATCATATGACAGTAAACGAGCACACACAAACCTTATTCTAATAGGGAATTGTATTGAAATGGTAAAGAGTGTTGGTACGTGAAAGGAGGGCCTCCACTCAAGGATGAACTATGATGAACAAGTCTAAGAATGTTACGCATATGGTTGAAAATACCATTATTGGCCTAGAAAAATAACATTCTGAGAGTTAAGAATATAAAAGAGGAAGGATGCCCTCCCTTCACTGTCTGCCACTCTGTGTGACTGTACGACTGCTGACCCTTTCTTGCAAGAAAACAAACCTCAAAGACCATTGGTATGTTTGTCTCTTATTCAGTGATATCATTTTGTTTGCCACCACAACATGCTGCTGCTGTACAATATAGCATACAAAAATCCCCTGTTGCAGATCTATACAGGTGGAGCTGGGGAAGGTGGAGGGTTTCTGAAAGCGCGTTTCAACAGCAACAGAAAAGCTCAAGCGCATTGGCTACTGATACAGCACTAACCAATCAGCTGTGACCTATAGAGAATGATGTGATTGCAAGTAGATTTAGTTCAGGACCAATCAGCCTGCACCATCTAGACATGACCGAACTTGGATTGCACATTGAGGATGCGGACAGTAAAATTAATTGCTCTGCTATGTATTTAAACTATAGTTTAATTTCTCTATAAGACATTTCGGTCATGTTTAGAATTTGTAATTGTAAAGTGATCCATGTTGACACTGGGAAACATCAACTCTTAACGCATATATACGCAAAATCATCACTATTACATCCCTTGAGTCATTTCCCAGCATGCTATTTTAACTTCATGCTTTCCATTCATCTGTCATTAAACAATTTTTCACAGTGGAGCACAGAGCAATTTTCATACATGATTCATTTTAACAGTATTTCTCTCTTTTCTAAATCTTAATTATGTTTTAATTGTGCATTTGCTTGATTAGCTTTAGTCCTAAAAAGCGTTTTCCTCTTACCTGTCGATCCACTCATAATTAATTCAATAGGGGGGCCCTTACACCCCCCATCACTGTCTAATCAAGATTATTTAGGAGTATCTGAGTGCAATTACAGTCGAATTGGGCTGCTGTATAAGACTGCAATGTGTAAGACCTCCTCAGGTAACAGTGTCACATCACTCTAATGTTAGAATCAATCACACACTAATTGATTCTAGAAGAACTGTTGAAGCTTAAATAACCCAACTTTATTCACAAGTGCTAATTAAGTCAAACAAGGGATTTTTTCTAATTGTTTTTACTTTTCTTAAAGGAATAGCAAAATCAAAAGTGACACTTTATTTTAAGGTGATGTAGTTACACATTACTAGATGTGCTATATAGTTCTAACAGTAAATTATGCATAATTAAAAGTAACTAACCCTAAACCAAACCCTAACTCTATGTTAAGAACATGTAGGTAATTAATATTACTCAGTACGTATTCGAGTATGTACAATGTAACTACGTCACCTTAAAATAAAGTGTAAACTTATCTGTTTCCCCTTTTGGTAAACACTTTATTTCGATGGTCCACTTAACCTAACAGTATGCGACTACTTTATAAAGACTGGTAATTGACATGAGGTTGCAATGCTACTTACACAGTTGGTAGAATTTCTGAAGTGGACCAACAAAAATCGTGGACCATCGAAAGTGTTACCAAAAGGTGAAACGATTATGACAAAGAAAAAGAAAAAGAAAAAAAATATATTGTATGATGCTTTTATGATAATCATCATTACCATCAAAAGTGTTACCAAAAGCTGAAATTAAAAAATAAAAAAATAAAAAAAGGAAACCTTTATGATGCTTTTATGCTAATATTGTGCTTTTTGGAGCTTAGCAAGCGCGTCTAATTTCTTAGAAAAAAAAATATATATTAGGGTCCAATTCTCACTATTAACCAAGTATTAACTATGACTTTTGCATCAAACTCCTAAGTATTGCTTACTAATAGTTAGTAAGGTAGCTGTTACGTTTTGGTATTATTAGGATTAAGGGATGTAGAATATGTTCATGTATATGGAATAAGGCATTGATATGTGCTTTATAAGTACTAATAAACAGTGAATATCCTAGTAGTATGCAAGCTCATAACTAACTAGTTCACAGTGAGAATTTGACCCTAAACTGAAATAATAATATAAGCAACACTTTCTATTGCTCATACTTTTGGCCACTCTTGAACAATATAGTTATGGGTAACATTTTCAAATTCTTTTCTAATTATTATCCATTCAGTTGTATTCTTATTTTAAAAACAACATGGAATATTTGCAATTCAAATTCCTTCCTTATTAAACCTCTTAAAATTAAACACTAACTTAATGTGTTAAAGTCCCTGTCACAATTAGTCTGTTTTGATTTAGTTTTCAAAG
This sequence comes from Leuciscus leuciscus, assembly GCF_965113295.1. NCBI lineage: Eukaryota > Metazoa > Chordata > Actinopteri > Cypriniformes > Leuciscidae > Leuciscus > Leuciscus leuciscus. The sequence continues at coordinate 46,826,281 of NC_138729.1, forward strand.
TCTTTTAGTATGTTTATCTTTTTTTCCCCTGTTTCCTTTGTTCCCATGTTCCCGCTTTTCATTAGTTGTCGTTGTTATTCATTATGTTACTAATTAGAGCACACCTGTTTGCATTTGAGTTTGTCACCTTGTGTATTTAAGTCCCTAGGTTTCTTCAGTTCAGGGTCCGGTATTGTTTGTGCATAGCATGCAGTTTTACTTGTGTTCTGTCTAACTGGATTACCTGAGTTCACTTTGTTTAATAAACCATGCAACTATACTTCACCTATTTTTCAGTCCACACCAGACGCGACGAAACAAAAATCAATCATAAATACAGCCAATCAGAAGAGCGTTGGGGCACGACTCTTGCCAAATTCATAAATATTACACCATTTTAACAGTATTAAAAATACACAAGTGACTGAACCGTCTGTCTCATTGAATACACTTGTTTGTTCACATTGAGTTGACAGTTTGAACATTCATGTTTCCTATAATTTATTTTCAAGATCTGAGGTGATTTAGCCATTGCTGCTTTCAGAAGTTCACACTTACACTAGATACTTTTAACAATAAATAAACAATACATTTAACAATGAATAAAGCCACAATAAGTACCTGAGATTATCATTGTCATACTTTGTATGTTGTTCCAACATAATGTTTAGGACAAAAACTCTGACTGACATGGAAGAGAGAATTTTAATCACATGTTGTGGCGTCGCGTCGTGTCTTATTAGGTCACATTGATATACATACTATAGCAAATTCTATGCACATACAGTATAACTATCATTGAGCCTTTAAATATCAGACATGCCAGTGTTTACTCCTAGTGGAGGTTTGGTTAGGCCCACCAGAATCTGTCACCATAAATTGCTAATTTTCTAAAATATTTAGTTTAATACCCACTGCAGAACAGAATGTCCAATTATGATTAATAATTTAGTGTATGTTTCACAATGCTTTTGAGAGGAAAGGCACAGTAAATTTATGTCCAAATGATAAAAAATAATCATTTACAGTCTCTATATTTTTCTAGACAGCTGCTGAATAAGCTCTTTCCAGAGCAAACACAAAAACTTTTTTCTGTTTGGTGCAATTAGGTGCCTGTGACTGTACTGTACACCGCTTTGAATTGTCTGTTGTCCTCACTTTTGAATTCCATTTGACCCGCAGGATTTCAACGGCCATGTTTGCTTCCACAAACATTTGTATTGAACCACAGTCCAGTTCCCCTTGAGTGGAATTTTAGCCTCCAAATACTGTGAGATTCTTACTTTATCAAGAATCATACAGAAATGTCAAGACATTCGTCTTGCAGAGTCGACTTTTAATCTCCTCTGGGAGTTGTATGATATAAAATAAACACTGTTAGATTCAGACTGCTGTACACACAAAATCATAGCCGTGCTGACCTACACCTCTTTTAGGTTTCGGACAGCAATTTTAGCCTGGGTTTCATTTTCCTAGAAAAGCAGGCTGAATGAGTGATAATGTTGCCTAAGTGCCTTTACGTGCCACCGTTGTGCTGTGTCCTGACTTGGAACGGTTGGCATTGCGGCCATACAAAAAAGCCAGTTATCGTGACTGCAGGAAAGATAACTGGGTCAGATATTTTCTATTGAAGGCAACTACCGCGGCAACTGCTATAATATAGCCTTGTGCCAATCATTCAGGAATCCATTCACTGCAATCTTGCTGAAGGTTAAACAGCATCAGAACTTGGCCCAAAAGATTTAGCGACCACTTCTGCTCCTAGGCAGCATATTGAATCGTTAATCAAATGCATGATTATTTACTGACTATACCGGCTGTTTCAGAAACAAGGAAGCATTGTATCCAAGTGCAGCAGAAACATTTATTTAAACAAACACAACTGGAGTAAATCCAGGCAGTAACGGAATATTCCAGACACGGGCAGAAACAGAACCGAAACAAACACACGTAACATCCAAAAATGCAAACACCAGACAAACACACAAGATAGCAAGGGCTGGACTGAGGAAATAAGGCAAACACTGGAAGTAAAACACAGGAACTACATATCAAAATAAGAATCCTAAGACAAAACAGGGAAACGTAAAACTGGAATCATAACAATGACACACTGATTATGCTGCACAGTGCATATTGTGTGCAGCACTGTGTACAGTAATGTTGTACTGAGGTGCATATTAGCAATATTTAAGTACATTTTCTGTCCATTGTTTGATTTGTCATTCAAAAAGAAGTGTGCTTAACTTGTGTACTTGTAGTGTATACTGTGTGTGCGTGCTTGCGTGCGTGCATTTTAAACTGTATTTGCAGACAATATATAAAATTATAATGTTAATGAAATGATGGGCCACATACAAATTTACAGTAAGTAAACATAAAGAGTACACTTTCATGACTATAGTTGTGTCCCAAATTACACACTTTGCACTTATACACTATACTCATGCGTATAGTGTGTGAATTTTATAAGGTTATTTTGTTATTCACTGTTGGAGTCTGGCCCTCCCTCTCCGCTACATAATTAAAACTGAGACAGTTGAGTGCATGAAGTGTCCAACATTCCACACTTTCGTTTTTCATTAAGTGCATCATCCAGGTATTTAAAGTCCACTTTAGCTATGTGAAATTTTCAGTGTGAACACACTACTCACACTATTTATAAATAAAAAAAAAATAAAAAAAAGCCATAGAATACACAAGTAAGCGAATTGAGACACACCAAATGTTTTTAACACTCTTTGTAATAATGTCAAATTAAAAGTTTTAAAGTACATTTTAAATCATTGTGTGTTAATAAACTTGTTTTAAAGACATACTAAAGCACATGTTAAGTACTTTGAATGTTATACTACACACTACAGTTAATATGCTTTAAATGTACTAAATTGCAACTTCATTGTTACATGAAATTACATATTTAAATACATGACATGCAAGTTAATAAAATTACATTAAAGTATATTTTACTTAACCTTACATTTTTGTCAATATGCTTGTCAGTATTCGGCAGTTCACTCCAATAGACGTGTTAAGTAATTATGAATTACATATAATGATGTACTTAAGTCCTGCTTCATAACCATTCTTAAGCATGCGTAAACATTACATTCAGTTTGCATTTAAGTATATTATTTTACAGTATATTATTTACATAATTCATTAAAAATAAATGAATAATAATCATAATAATAATAATGGCTGAGAACAGCTAACATACAAAACTTCAAATACACAACACAAGCATAATTTTGATTTCATGAGGTCTTTTTTTTTTCATGGCATGTTATTCAACAACATGGAATAATAATGCTCTTGTGGCCAGCAATAGTGGTCTGACATGAGCTGTGATGCTTATGTGGGTGACGCAAGTTCACGCAAGTATGGCTTGTCATTTCCTGATCCTTTTCACCTCTTTTTATTTCCTGCCCTTTCTCCACTGTCCTGTCAATAAAAAGATTGACAATAAGGCCAAAAAAATGCAAGAAAAGATTTCAACCGAATATTAAAATTTGATCCAAAAGATTTTTTGACTTCCCAGACGAGGTGCGGTGTTATCTTATTAGGCTGAGTGTTAGCTGCTGGTTATAGTTATAGGCTACATTCTAATGTACTGTCTGGTCAATACCTTTATTACCCACATAAGCAGCTTATGTAACACTTACTTGTAATGTAGTGCAGAAAAAAAAAATGCAACTACATGCTTTACAGTACATTGGAAAATTAGACGTACTGTAAGCTGAGTTTGGTTTAAAACTGTTTTGGAACATCCTAGCTGCTTTCTAGCATCTCAATCCCTCAACAAACCAGCTACCAGATGATCATACTAGATTAGACCAGACAATGTAGAAACAATCTACTGTGTTCAAAAACAAGTCTGTAAATGGATCCAGGTGAAAATGGATCCAGGTGCGGGTGAAAGACTTACAATCTTTACATATTAAATCAAATGCTTACCAAAAATGAATTAATTCTTCACCATCGTAGACCTCATAGGAACTTTATCACATTGCTGTACTCTTTAGATCTACTGGGTGCAATAAAGCGTGTCAAATGTTTATGACATTTAATTACCCTCAAAAGGGACTCGCTGGCAGAGGTTTGGCACCCTCAAACTTTTTTTATTATAAAACCTCACATGTTTCCTTCTGCTCACATTCCCTCAATCTTTTCCTTTCCAGACACACATTTCAGCAGACTTCATGCTTGTTATCAGATGTTTCTAAACAGCACAGACAGACTCTGAGATGCAAAGCTGAGGCCAGTGTCATTCTTTCACTTTTCCAGACAGCCTTTTCTGCCACAGACAGCCTGTGCTCAGAAGCCCTTAGCGGAGACAAGTGGCCTGAACAGCCTGAAGTCACTTCAAAGACCTTTGAAACTATTCAGCAGAACCTTAGCAGACGTCTGAATGTAGAGATCTGACCTCGGATTCTTCTGTTTCGTAACTCCTTTATTGAATTATAAGCTTAATTTCTCGCTCAGCCTTTTGTATTGAGGAGACATTTGTGCGATTTTATGAAATGGTCTGATGCAAAGGAATCCAGACTGATACCCACAAGGTGTGATGTACGTATAGAGTCAATGGTTTAAATGCCATCGCCTTGTCTCGGAAACAGATATGTCTCAAAATACCTATTGAGTGCATTCACAAACTCAAAGTCATCTACTGTCTGAGAACTTCTCTTTTAAAGCCTTGTCTGAATACTGTCTACTTTAACAGCACAACAGGTCAGCAAGGTTCGTTGAGCATATCCCTGCAGAATAATGACATTTTGATTCCCCTGGATCCCCTAGGCGGCGTAAAAAAGTCAGCTTTGATTAAAGGAGCGGCAGGCACACTCAGGGGTAAAGCGCCAGCCCCCTGACTATGCGCTTCTATGAATGTTCATGCAATGCGTTTTTATTCTCTGAATCTTCCGTGATGGATGTTATCAAACCTAAAAGTCAACGGTGGTAATGCTTCATGTAACATGGCCTGTAATGGAAGTGTTGTTAATACTGTATATTCCAATGGCTTTGAAGCACAATCATTCTCTCATGTTGCCCTGGGTTGGCATTGTGCAGACGTTATTTATTTTTCCCACATAATTCATGTTCGTTCCAATGGTAGAGGGAAACAGAATTCTTTTTCACACTATTGTTCAAAACATTTCTCGTGGTCCGTTGAGAGCTTCACAGCATGTGGCGGCGGATGGCAGTAGCTCTGAAAGTGAAGGACGTTACCCTTGCTTTTGAAATTATTTTCAGATTTATGCTGTTAACAAAAAAGATTGCTTCTTAAAACTGAAGCGTTTTTTTTTTTATATACGTTAACATTTGCTCTCCATTCCTAGCTTAAAGGGATACTCCACTTTAAAATGAACATTCTGTCATCATATACTCACCCTCATGTTGTTTCAAACCTGTATGAATTTATTTCTTCTGCTGAACAGAAAGGAAGATATTTAGAAGAATATCAGTAACCAGACAGTTTCTGGTCTCATTGACTTCCATAGTATATATTTTTTTCCTACTATGGAAGTCAATGAGACCAGAAACTGTCTGGTTACTGACATTATTCTAAATCAGTGGTTCTCAACCTCTCCTGCAGGGACCCCCGGACAGGCCATGTTTCTGTTTTCACCCTGAAATGGCACACCTGATTCAATTAATTAAAGGCTTAATGAGTAGTTGACTAATTGATTAATTGACTAATTCCTACTCTTCCTACTCTAATAACTACTCATTAATTGAATCAGGTGTGCCATTTCAGGGTTAAAACAGAAACATGGCCTGTCAGGGGGTCCCTGCAGGAGAGGTTGAGAACCACTGTTCTAAATATCTTCCTTTCTGTTCAGCAGAAGAAAGAAATTCATACAGGTTTGAAACAACATGAGGGTGAGTGACAGAATTACAAAAATGCAAAAATTACAGGGGATACGTTATAATCCCAACAAGCCGTTCGTTGTTGTTCTTGAAAGAGTGGATTCTGTTAAATAAAATATCACCCTTTGGAGTGGACTTTGAGCTTTGTAACAATATTGCACACTAACTAAAGTTGAAAAAGTGAAAAAAGCATAATAGGACCCCATTTAATCCCCAACATAAACAAACAACAAAACAAAAGTAAAGTGGCAGCCCCTCACGGACGACTACCACATATAAACATAATAAAACAAAGTACAGGCCTTGTCCTCTCCCAATGTCGTCACTCCTCCTTTTTTCCTTCTGGAGCTCCTCTGTGGGACTTGAGACAGTCATTAACACTCGCACCACCGGCCTCGCTCCATTCCCATGGTTATCTGCCCCGCCCTGCTTGCCACACCCGAACGACTTACTAATTCCAGTGAGATTCTGAAGTGCACATCCAGTGGACACTCTACTATCTCATTGGGACACAGGAGAGGATTTGTGAATGGCAGTGAAGCAAATACGTACCGAGAGAATGCGATAAATAAAGTTAGTCTCCCAAAAGAAAGAATCGACTCTGAACCGCCTAAACGTGTTGTCTGCAATTCGCATCTCACCCTGTGACGGTTCTATGTCACTAGAAAATACATTTGCATAATACCTGCCATTGTTGTATGTTGTCCGTCCACAAACAACTTGACCCGCCCACAAACACAGAGTTCAACACGGGATTCCCAAAGCGCTTGCTCTTGAAAGATGGGTCAGTACTCAGTTTATTTGGACCAGCTTGCTCCTCAGAATCACAACCTGTAAGTATGAATAATTATTGATGTATATATTTATTGTATCTATATATGCTATATATGCATTTTGAGTGTTCAAAATACATAGTTTGGGGTTTTATATTGTGTAGGTCTCCTGCTAACCAGCTAACTCAGGTTATTACTGTCTTACTGAAATACTTCTGCTAATCAGCTGTGGGCCACTATTACCTAAAACTGTATATTAATGCTGATTGTTGTTCTTCCTACTTTGAGTAATGAGAAAGGATGAGGCAAGATTTGTCTTACAAACTTTAATGTTACATCAGTCATTCACACAGTGCTCGGCTAACTTATTTTCAGCATCATTATTCTTCAGTCACATGATCCTTCAGAAATCATTCTAATATGCCGATTTGCTGCTCAAGAAACATTTCTTATTACCAATGCGAAAAACAGTTGTGCTTCTAAGTAATTTTTGTGGAAACTGTGATCAGTTTTTTTTGTTTGTTTTTTTGAATATAAAGTAAAGTGAGTTAGAAGTAAAGTGAGTTACATATGCAATTTCATGTTGAATTTAATGTGGTTGAGGATTTTCTCCAGCATCTTATCAGCTAATAGATCAAATAGAAATAAATTTCAGCAATTTATCTAAAAATGTATCTAACGAATTAATACCTGAAAGCAGCCCTGATGTCTGCAGTGTCAATACAAGTGCTCAATATAAATAATAAATAGAAAAAAAGTACTACAGGATAAGACAGAAGGATAACATCTGACCTGTCAAACATGCACAAGAGGAAGGCTTTGAAAATAACAAGAACCTTTTAAACTGAGTGGTATCCGAGGATTTGTTAAGTGCATATGCTAAAAGCATCAGGCGACTATGCTTTTCCTGTTTATGGGTCAAAGGTGAGTCGCTGTAAGCTCATCTTCTTACAAACACTATGGCAAGCCGTTTTAACATTTAATCCTTACTAGTATCTATTTTCATGCTACTAGAACTTATTTAGGTAATAGTGCCAATTCTTTAGATAGTACCTTTTTAAAAGATACTTGTAGTTATTCATTAGATACTAGTTATTTTTTTTATTTTTTTTTTAGAGACTGGTACTCATATTACCTATTAATAGACACTAGTACTTAATTAGATTCTAGTGCCTACTGAATTGGTACTAGTACTTATTTATTAGATACTAGTACTTATTCGTTAGTTACTAGTCCTCATTATTAGATACTACTTATTCATTAAATACTAGTTCCTATTAAAAACACACTAGTTCTTATTCATTAGATACTAGTACTTATTTCGATAGAGACTAGTAACTATTCTTTTGTTACTAGTAACACATTTAAAATTTTTGCCACTGACTTCTATGGGGATCTGTCATCCAGATATCAACTGTTCAGTTCTGACTGGTATATATTCCAATTGTGACTAGTACGCATTTATTAGATCGTAATAGTCATTCATTAGGTACTAGTACTTATTTTTTAGATAGTACCTACTAGATACTAGTACTTGTTCAATAGATACTAGTACTTAGTCATTAGATACTAGAACCTATTAAATATATACTAGTATTTATTCATTAGCTACTAGTACTTATTCATTATATACTGGTACCTATTAAATACTAGTACCTATTAAATAGATAGTACTTATTCAATAGACACTAGTATCTTTTGTAGTTGTTACTAGTAACTATTCTTATTTTACTAATCACAACTGCTTTTTTACTTGTCTTATGTTATGACTAGTCAGAACGTACGGCCATTATTAAAAATAAGTACGGCCACTGCAGAGTTCAATTAAATATCTTACTAGTAAAATAAAAATAAATCTTACAAGTAACATTTGGAATAAATACTAGTATCTAATAGATAAGTACTAGTATCTATTTAATAGGTAGTATCTAATGACTTTGTACTATTATTTATTCAATAAACACTAGTGTCTACTAGTATCTAAAAAATAAGTACTAGTACCTAATGAATAACTACTAGTATCTAATATATGTGCTAGTCACAGTTGGAATACACACTAGTCAGAACTGAATAGTTGATATCTGAATGACAGATCACCATAGAAGTCAATATAAAAAAAAGTGTTACTAGAAACAAAGGAATAGTTACTAGTCACTATTGAAATAAGAACTAGTATCTAATGAATAAGTACTACTATCTAATAATAAGTACTAGTAACGAATGAATAAGTACCAGTATATAATAAATACGTACTAGTACCAATTTAATAGGCACTAGAATATAAATGAATATGTACTAGTATCTTTTAAAAAGGTACTAGAATAGGCACTAGGACCTAAAGAATAAGCATTAGTAGCTAATGAATAAGGAACTAGTACTTAATGGAATAGATACTAATATCTAAAAAAATAAGTACTAGTAGCATGAAAATAGAGACTAGTACTGTAGGTTTTAAGGATTAAATATTACGACGGCTTGCCATACAGACACATGATTTTGGTCTTGTATGATGAGCTTGTACTTCAATTCTTGACTGCTGCATTTTAAAGTTGTTGTGTGTTTGCATAGACTGCAGCAGGTACACAATGCAGTTCAACAGTGCTGCACAACTTGTAATGAATAGACTATTCAAAGCCGTGAAAGTGGATGCGGTGTCTGTCGGCTCTAGTACATTGTAATGGATGAATTAGTTTGCTAACAAGCTGAAATCAGATTGTTAGACTACAATTATAATGTGAACATCTGGTGAATAAATTCGAATAAGCTTAGGTTTGGTTAATGTGTAATTGCTCATTCTGGGACATAACAGTGTGTTTAATTCCAGTGTCTGCTGTGAATCTATAGCTGCATTAATTCATTATTCCCAGGGCTTTAGTTTCAGACTAAACACATCAATATGAGCCAGAAACTATACACATTTGACTATTTTCAGTATGTCATACAACTATACTTCAGATACTTTTCTGTAATATATAGTACACATGCATGTATACGGTTCATACGGAGTAGGCAGCTTTTCTGTAAGCATTGAATAACTGGCTACATTTTCCATAATTTGCAGGGTTATGACAGAGCACACGGCGCACAACAGCTATCCCAGAACACAATGAGCTTGACTTTACCATCCATTCCTTGTGTGAACTGGCATTAATTTCAAACCCTGCTGGTAGATGTTGTAATTTATGGTATAAAACTATTTAAAAGATAATTTTGACTTTTCATCTCACAATTCTGACTTTTTTTTCCCCCTCACAATTGCAAGATTTTTTTTTTGTTTTTGTGGCAGAAACAATCTTACATAGTTAATACACCATTTGAGGGCAGAAATCATGTTTGCATGATTTTAAAAATATTTTCAAAATATGGTAAATATTTCATTAAAGTTTTTTTTTTTTTTTTTTTTTTTTTTTTTTTATCATTCAAACACTAGCCCTATAGCTGTATATTCTGACCAAATATAAATTATTCAATTCATTTATTTGAACCATATTATAGTAGGTGTATCACCACTGCTCAACTGTTTAAAAATATTTCTCATTGCATATTACGTTTGATTTTACATACTTTTTACAGTAAACACGCATCATTCAAGTATTACATTCCGAACTGCCCTCTTTAATACAGAAAAGGAGCGAATAAGCACATTAATTCATCTGTGCAAGAATACACGGATTTCTGACTTTCTATCTCCATCTTCTGCAGCTGAAGTAAAACTCATTTTTGTTGAGTTCCGCCAAACCGGAGGGATGGGGTGTGGATCAGTGGTGCTAAATTAGGAAGGGTGTAAACCCTTACAGGAGGAAGAATCCTCCAGGCATTTGGCTTCTGGTACATCACTTGGCCCAGTTCCTTTACACCAGATGAGAACACGGTAACTTCACAGCTATTGCTCTAATTTAATCAGTTTAGGAAAGCCAGAAAGGAATTCACTTATTGTTTGTGTGTGTATACATTTTGATTAGATTTACAGTAAGTGATTGAAATAGCTTATTTTAATATGCATTTTGAACTATTTGGCTTTGCAGGTCAGATTTGAACCTCGCTCTCTTTCACTTATTTTTGGTGCTGGTGTGTTCCTCTCTCTTTATCATATAAACCATATTATTTATAATATTTATCATTCACACAAATTTGTATTCTGTATAGAAATTGATCAGCATGACATTGTAATTGACTCTAACATTGTAAAAAAAAAATGTGTGTCAATTTAATAGTTTGAACTTTCTATTCATCACATCCACAAATATTAAGCAGCACAACTGTTTTCAACATTTATAATAATCAGAAATATTTCTTGAGCAGCAAATCAGCATGAAGGATTTCTGAAGGATCATGGTACACTGAAGGCTGAAAATGTAGCTTTGCATCACAGGAATAGATAATAATTTAAAATATATGTTATTTTAAATTGTAATAGTTCACAAAATTACTGTTCTTACTGTATTTTTAAATCAAATAATTGCAATCTGGGCAAGCATAAGATGTTTCACAAACAGTAAAAAAAAAAAAAAAAAAAAAAATACACCTTTGAATGGAATTGTATAATAATTTAAAAGAAATATGATCATCTCATTGTCATATTGGTTATAATGAGTCATAATAATTGAGCATAACTATATTCCTATAGTTAAAGAGTTAACTATAGGAACTCATTACTCAGTGCACTTGTAAAACTCTTTCTGAAATGATAGCTCAAAAAAAAAAAAAAAAAAAGACTAATCTATCCTTATCAAGAAATGATAAGAATGTAAATGTGGACCTTGAAATGCAATGCAAGTCGCTTTGGATAAAAGCGTCTGCCAAATGCATAAATGTAATTGTATCCTTTGAGATCCAAGGACAGTTAAATCATTAAAACTGGTAGAAATCTCACTATGTTTGTCATGTCAACAAATGTCTAATAAAGTCCGGGACGTTTTAAGGGTCAGGAAAAATGAGAAGTTGACTAATCCTAAACACCAACATGAATTTTATTCATGACTTCACAGTTGGGATGTCTCTGGAAGCTAGCAGGTGCCGAGGTTTCAGCGGGTATTAACCGCAGCACTTCAGCTGCATCCAAGTTTAATTAATGCTGGGAAGCAGAGCGAAGAAGCGGGGAACGGCAGGAGGGCGTTAGGGTAGATAGCAGCCACTGTGTGGACGTGCCAAGTGCCCTCAGGTTACTGTCACGTCCTTTGCCAAGGCCGAAGGTGGGCACTGTGCCGCCAACGAACAAGCGGCTATGCTTGCTAGCCAGAATTCTAAAAGTACTAGGACAAGAAACAGCTTTATAATCGGAGAGAATAGAAACGCAATCTTGGGCTCGTGATTAGTCACTTTCCTGAGAGAGTATAACCCGTTTAAATTGACTCCAGCATTGGATACAACACACATGATGACATCACAATGCTAGCCAAACGATTAAAACTCTGGACAAACACTGCAGGTATGGTCTCAGCAGGGATTACTCTGCTCTGTCTTTAGTGTCTCCAATTCCAGAGCCGTTATGGCTCTGTCCAATACCTTTTAACCTCTCGACGATGCTCAATGGTTTCTTTTTAGCAAATAAATCGCTCGAGTGGGTGTAAATACCACTAACTTTCATGTTGTTTTTTTGCATAACCTGCAAAAATCGCTCGATTCCGTCACTGCTTCTGCAAACCGCTGATCAACACGTTTGGTTACACATTTCCTGCCTGGAGTTTTTGCATTCCTCTGCGAAGTACATCACCCGGATCATTGGTCTGATTGGTTGAAGGATTATCCAATTGCGTACAGAGTCATTTGAACTATGCCCGTTGATCACGAGCAGACTCCCCAGACCAATGTTCAAACTTAAAAGATTGAGCTTGGTCTGGTGACAGCCAGACTAAGAGATTGTGTCACTTTAAAAGACTTATAACATTAATATACTAATTTCACGCTACTATTTTGCTAATGCTGCTTGTTTTTGTTTTTTGTATGCATTTTGAACTTTTTTTCTTCGCAGACCTGATTTAAATGCTGGTCTTATTAGCAAAAGTATATTAGTTTCAAAGGTACAATCGGCTTCTTTTTTTTTCTTTTTGCTTGTTTTCACTGGTTTGTTTTGCTTTTGTGATGTTTCTTTCCATTGTTGTTTTCTGTAATCATAATAATTGTTAAATTACAATAATTGGAAATAATGATTGTATAATTATATTAACTATAATAATAAATAATAATAAAGGTAAACTTCTGTTCTTATTTAAGCTTGACAGTTTTGGGTCGCATGTTCTGCATATAAAAGAAAGTAAAAAAGAAAGATTGAAACGCCTTGAGGGTGAGAATGCATTAATTATTGTATTAAATTTTGGGTGAATGGGCTGAGGCCTGATCAACAATATGATTATTGATCTGTGGTTTCGTAAATGTTAATAAAAATACAAAATTCTGTCATAATCTTCTCAGATTATAAGTGTATATTTGCATATCAGTATGTGGACTCCACATATTTCAAAACTATTGGCATTAACCCTGCATTGGAGACTAACATCTCCAATCATCTCCAGGCTTTCCAGTAAATTTTGGAAGATTTTAGATCATCAGTGGTCAGGCTGATGATGGTTGATGAGATCTGACCCGCACCGTCACACAAATGACAATGCATCATTGCATAAACACGTCCCGTTGAATCAGCTGCCCGTAGTCGCAAAAAGAGCCTTATGTGGGATGCCGAGCTCGACAGATTTACAACCTCTCATCATGAACATTATTCATATGGGATGTACAGCGAATCACAGAATATTGGTGCACAGGGGGCTTATGAAGGGGTAATACAAAGGAAACAGGCATCTGGGACTTGTCCTCCCATTTTAGACATGTATTTATGCATGTGAACAGCTCTGAGCAATTAAACTGAGCTCTTCCTCTCCAGAGCTTCCCTAAAAACTTCCCCTGCTCCTTGTTTAGTCAAGGTAGAAATATGTAAAGTGATGGGAGCAAGGAATGACTAGGATAAGAGAAGAAACAATGCAGGCGCTGAGCCACTCTCAGCCATGTCTGAGCTCCAAGAATCCCAAGAGTCTCCACAGAATCAATGTGCTGGAAGGGATAATGCAGGCGAGCCTTGCCTACACTGCCCCCTACTGCTCAGGAGTGGAAGTGCACCATACTCTTAAAAGTAAAGGTTCCAAAAGGGGGTTTTCAGAGTGATAGAATAACCATTTTTTGCTTCCCAAAAGAACCTTTCCGTAAACAGTAAAGATCTTAAAAAAAAAAGTTTTCTAGTGCACTCTTTAAAATAAAGGTTCCAAAACCGGGTTTTCACAGCGATGCCATTAAAGAACCATCTTTGTTTCCTCGAAGAACCTTTCAGTGAACATGTTCTTAAAATATTTATTTTATTAATGTAAAGAACATTTTAATTATCAAAAAGAACCTTTTCCACTATAAAAAAAAAAATGTAAAAGTTTCCATGGATGTTAAAAGCTTCTTCATGGAACCATCAATGCCAATAAAGAAGCTTTACTATGAAGAGTGGTTGAAGAGCATTTTAAGAATCTAAAGAACTTTTTATTTTATTTTATTATTCTTTTTTTTATTATTATTCATTATAAAGAATGTTTTGTGGAATGGAAATGTTCCATGGATGTCAAAGGTCCTTCTTGGAACCATAGATGCCAGTAAAGAACGTTAATTTTTAAGAGTGACAACATGCTGAAATATGTTAATTGGTACAATGACTCATCATATTAAAGAGATTCACCCAAGAATAAACTTCATGTAATTCCAAAACCTGTCTGACTTTCTTCTGTGAAACGAAATGTATGATGTACAAAGCCATTCAAAAAGGCCACAATGTGTTTCTTATTGAGAATAAAGAGTCAAAAGTATTTAAATGATGACCAAATTTTCATTTTTGGGTAATAGTTTATTTAAAGTGACTAAATTTAATAAAGAAATGTAATTTATCTCTGATCTGAGAGAACTGTGAAAGCGAGGTTGTCAGCTCGGATGTTGCTTGCTCAAGGCTTTCAGGCATTGATTTAGCACAAATCCAAAGGTAGTTTAAGCCTCACTGCATAAACAAGCAGAAGAGCATTTTTAACTCTGAAGAATAGGCCGTCTCATAAAGAGGGTGAAGGTCCAAACATTTCTGCCATTTCAGTATGCAGGAGTGAAGCTGTCAGAAAAGACACTGAGAAATCAATCACAGCCAAAGTCATGGCAACTGTGAAGGATACCATTGAGACAGTGGATCGGTTTGACAAGCAGGTTATATAGCATAATACAGTCCAGCGGCCCTAGAGTAATAAAGCTAAATATAAGCACTTTAGGCCCACTTAAGTAAAGTCTATGATCCTTAATAATTGTATGAGGAGAGAGAGAGAGAGAGAGAGAGAGAGAGAGAGAGAGAGAGAGAGGGCAGTGTAAAGCCACACTTTATCATTATTACAGCGTTTTCATGGTACATTATTCCTAAAATGTGACCTTTAAAAGGTTAGCTTACCCACAAATTAACATTGTGTTATTGTTGACTTACCCTCATGAAAAAAAAGGGAAAACAAAAGGGGGAAAAAAGAAAGCAATGGAAAAAAAAAACTACCCTTGCATTCAATAAAAGCATTTATTTTATTTTTTTATTTCAGTTTTAGACTCAGTGATTTAAGTAAACAAAATTTAGGCAGTTTTGTCTTGGTAGCGGCATTTTATGTCGGCTGCATTTCATAAAAAATATAGTAGTCAACATTACTCATGCACAATATTCTGAAGGCATACCATAGATTTATGTGGAAGAGGACACAAATAAACCAAAAACTGCTTTCATTGAATGGACAAGATAAGATTTAAAACTTATATGAAAATGTTATTTTGTTTTGTTCCACAGAAGAAATGAAGTCATTGGAAATAAAATGTAAATGGCAGAATTGTATAGGCTAAAACTTTAGTCAGTTGCCAAGGCAACATTTCTTATTTAACTTTTTCCGTTGTTATTTCTGCTAATGGTTTTATTTTTAGTTAACAATAACAACACTGGCACAAGTTTAAAGTTTAAATGTCTGTCAATCAATTACTTTTTTTCATATTAATTACATTCAATTGGGCTGTCAATTAAGATAATGATTCACACTGGTTAGCATTTGTTGAGAAAAGCCCTTTTGAAGATCATTTAAAGTCATTGTCTCAAATGAGCAAATCAGGCCAAAAGTGGCTTTAGATGTCAGTACATTTCCATAATCATTGAACAAAATAATTGAGCAATATTTTTAACTGTTGGTCTATATAAACAAACTGCTTGAAAGTAGTTAACAATTGAACCAATGTGTCTTGAGACTCCTCCATTTTGTTCAATTGTGTTGCTCCTCTTTATCTGCTTTTGATCACAAAAAATGTATTCTGCATGAACGGTTCCTTGCTTATTTTATACATGTGCATTCGGCATCATTAGCCTTAATATAATTTCTTTTTACATCACCTGAACGTGGCTTGCGACGATCGTGAGCATAAAAAGGTCACTGCGCGCTCGGTGATATTAGCAGCGCGTTCTGTTGAGACAGCAACTTACATGAACACCAGAACAATCTCTTCTCACTCTGTCTTTCTTTTTGTAATAGGAATGCTGTAGGGTTGTGAATGCCCTACTTTCATTCTCACTTGTTCAGTTTTTTCTTCATCCTTGTCTGGTGGTGGTAAAGAGAAGCAGTGGCACGTTTAAATATAGTATGGCACAGATGTTTGATTTTCTCTTGGGCCTGTAGGTGATATTAACAGATTCATGCTGAGCCATGTTTAATGTGACCACGGCGAAAAGATACAGCCTGTGCAAACTCGTGGTTTAACTCGTCATGTCAGTCACATTCTCCATGTGTCTGTATAGCAGCGGAAACTGTTCTGCTCTTGTGTGATATTCACAGCAGCAGCACTTTACTATATTAGTGATATAGCAGCATTAAACAGAGAGAATGCTTATTTAAAGCTGTTATAAGAGATGATTTTTTTATTTTTTTATCATGTATAAAATGTCTCTGCTATCTGACAGGTTTCACTGAGATAGATGCCCTGAGAATCACACCTGTATGACAGTCCTGGCATATATGAAGCCGACTGCGGCCTGCGTGTCACTCAGAAAACTTGAGCCGGCTCTCTTCCAGACAATGCAGGAATAGTTTACAGTTAGAAATCAAATCTGAAGGAAAACTTAAATGGCACTGGTCATTTTCTGCCATCATTCGTTAAGTTTACAGACATTTACTTTAACCCTAAAATACAAGACAACGCAATTCGTAATGTTGCTTTTTTCCAACCAAGGGGTCAGGTATACATTTATTTCATTTATGCATTTCATGAAATTAATCACAAATGTTTCCTTGAAAAGCATTTCATTTTTAAAGATATTGTGAGTAAATACACACCAGTATAATATTATAAATATTTAGGAGAGCTCTTTAAAGTGTGAAGTGGACTTTTACTCTTGCCTTTGACGTCACAGCAAATGTCTGACTGCAATTATAACGGATGTTATGATTTATGCTACAATAAACTATAAACAAACCTTTTCTCGTTGGTTAAATGAGCCGGTTATGTGCCAAACCAGCCCGTTCTCATCCTAGGGCGTCATATATTGACGCTTTTGACATTTCGTCTACATCGAACGCACATGGCACCCTTTAGCGTCAATATGAGACGCAGATAGAAATGGGCCAGAAGGCGCCTCCTAGCGGTCTAACCCTATCCCTACACTAGACCTAAACCTACCCATAACCGAACAAAGCTCTGTGCGTCTCATATTGACGCTAAAGGGTGCCATGTGCGTTCGATGTAGACAAAATGTCAAAAGCGTCAGTATTATGACGCCCAAGGATGAGAATGCGTTGGCCAAACCCAACTGCTTTACATAACAAATGAATCGTTTCAATTGAAATAAATGGGAAATTACAGCAATATATCTTTTTTTTTTTTTTTTTTTTTTTTTTTAAAGGCACAATATGTTTTTTTTTTTTTTTTAAATATAAAAAATCACTATATCTATGTTATATATTTTTTAAAGTTGTGTATTTACATTATCCCGACAGTTCCAATTAACTTCTAAATCCAGAGAAATTAATATTTTAATTCGAAGACACGGACCGTGTCTTTATTTCCGTTTTGTCGCCGTCAATGCCGTTATATCCGTGTTGTCTCTGGTTTCCGCTCGTGCTGCCATGGCAACCAGAGCTATGAACCAGAGCCCTCTGATAGTAACCAAACTGACGCGGACAACTGTGTAGTTCGCAATGTCTATTTGCACGCTGTTGTTGTTTCGTTCAAACATTATGGACCATGGCAAGCAGACTTTGGATAAAAAAGGAGAACTAAACCGAGAATCAATATCAGCGCGGTGTTTTCGAGATGTCGAGAGCTCCCATGGACACTATATAAACGAGAGCTCCACGTCCGAGACTTCGACAACTCCTACATGTACTTTATTAAACAGGTGAGCACATTTACATAAAACTAATCAAGGTTATATAGTTCAACAATGATAAAATGTTAGAATATGATCTGTATGTTATTCTAATGTTGATCTAGCTAGCTTACTGCTAGTCTCATACAGACAAACTGACGTTAACACATACATTTCAACACATTCAAATGCAGTTTAGTGTGATAGTGTAATGTTAGAGCAAGTGAAACAGCGCTGCGCTTACCTCACAAGTTTAATTTGTCTAATAAACTGACCTGTGAGTAGTAATTCTGCGTGTAGTTCGGTAGAATGAAATGTCCATATTCCTTTTATATCCGCGGGACTCGCGTCGCGTTTGGAGCTGATATCTGTCTCTTAGCAATCCCGAACTGCTTCATATCACAGTCATGATAAAAGCATCGATGTATTCAGTAATCCATATACATTATTAGATCGGTCGGCTTGACGTTGACGACAAAATCCATAATTCATAGCAAATGTTGCGTCATCAATCTACGCCTTTGTTATTGTAAATAGGTTAGCGACCCCTAGTGGAGAAAAAATCCCATATTGTGCCTTTAAACTGCAGTGTTATTTTATTTGTTCTGTTGAACAAATGCAAAGCACTGAAGTCAAGAACACACATCTGGTTTCCCCTCAGTTTGTGGAGCTGGAGACATTTGTGTTGTTTGTTCAACTCTGTTTTAAGACACATACTTTTTCTGTTTTAATTACAATTATATAATACGTTATTTAAAATAAAAAAAAATTGCTGTCATTTTTTTGCCCTCATGGAAATAATGGGGAACAATGTCCAGGAAACATAATAATAATAATTATATTGTATGTTTCATGGACATTGTTCCCCATTATTTCCATGAGGGCAAAAAATGACCTTTTCTTTTTAGAAATGTACTGCATATTGATTTAGAGCGAGTGAGTCCAATTTAATATGGTAAATGGAACTCACTGCAAAACCAAAAACAACACACACACACACACACACACACACACACACACACACACACACACACACACACACACACACACACACACACACACACACACACACACACACACACACACACACACACACAGTTTAAATGTCTACATGATTAGATTTAGTGCAAATTTAGTGTTTGCATACTGTTCAATGAAGAAAATATGAAATCTTTCCTGCTGTATTTATTACAAATTATTGTTTTAAAATGTATAGCTATTAGTTACCAGCATTTGCATCTACAATAAGGTGCATACAGTATATATACAGTATATTCAAGT
Source organism: Leuciscus leuciscus (assembly GCF_965113295.1). Classification (NCBI taxonomy): domain Eukaryota; kingdom Metazoa; phylum Chordata; class Actinopteri; order Cypriniformes; family Leuciscidae; genus Leuciscus; species Leuciscus leuciscus. The sequence goes on from NC_138729.1 coordinate 46,845,568, forward strand.
TCATAGAATAAACAAAACAAAATGCACAAAGAGTGGATGTCTGTTTATCATAGCTGAAGAGAAGCAAAATAATGCGTCGCGAAAATTAAAGGTTTTAAAGGAAAATTAAAAAATTAAAAATTAAATTAAAGGAAAATTAAATGCCACGTGTTTTTTAGGCCACAACATTTTTTGTCTCATACAGCAAACATCTCCTCACTATCCGCTAGCTGCCTGTCCCCTGAACACACTGTAAAAAAACGCGGTCTCTCTAGACACCACAGGCTCCACAAACGGCAACAAAAACAAACTGGGCTCACCCGCACCACGAAACACAACAAACAGTGCTCCAGCCAATCACCGACAAGATTAATTTGAGGGGTGTGGTTTGGGGGGTTAGTGCGCGTACATATGAAGGGGGTGTGGAGGAGAGAGAAGCATGAAGAGGGAAGTTTGAATTATGGCCGATGAACAAATTGCAAAGAAGAGGGACAAGGATAAGGGACGAGGATAAGGGACGAGGATAAGGGACACGCAGGGTACCGAATTTACATCGGAAAAGCCTTTGAAAGGTGCGAGAACTCCGCCGGCAGAAGGGCTTCCAATCCGACATTCAGTTGCTCTGTTTTTGCAGAACAGGTAAATCCATTTTTCTTTCTGAACTAACGTTTATGTTCGCCAAACCAGCACAAGGATGTAATTAGCTAGAACTATGCATATATGTTTCTAGCAGCTAGCGATCAATCTCTATTGTAAATGATCAAGCAAATTCAAGACAATTTGTGTGAATGATTGTTTTCACCCACTGTTTGTTATGAATTTGAATGTTCATTTATAGGCTGTTGACAATTTTGACTAAATTTGTTTACGCCGCCGCCGTTGTTTATGCTCACTGGGAAACACGAAGCTAACGTTATCTTGCTATTATTGCGTCCTTGTATGGGAGCTATAAGTTAGTTATAACCTCAGGTGGTGAAACGATTTTAAGATAATATTTCTCTTTTTCTGCATTCTGTTCTGCAATATATAAAAGCATCTATCTAACTTGGCGACATTACACATGCATTGAAAGAAGTATCAGTAAAACTTAACTTTGTTTTTAGTGACTACTTTGACTTTCCTTTATGCCGGAAGGGAGGGTAGGAGGGAGGAGACGGGATGAGGAGGAGGGAGGGTCTAGCTAGCTTCCGTTTTGTTTGACAACAATTCGAATGTCAACAAGAAGTTACGACTCCCGGCATCGCTTAGAGCACCTTTAAAGTGAAGACAGCGAACGAATGACAAGAAAGAACAAAATTAAGAGTTATGATCAGACGAGCTTTAGGACCCGCGTTAATATTAGAAAAGCTTTCCAGCGCTGGAGAGACCGAAGCGGGAAGGCCTGAAAATGGACGCTGAGGTTGCGTTGTTTCTGCTCTATATGTGAGTAACATTGGTTTTGCTGTTTCATAGAATCAAGATATTCTGCTGTTGTAATGTTAACTGTAGTAACAGGACAGTTTTGAGTGTCATTGTTTGTCTGGATCTGCTGTGCTGCTAGACTAAGGCTTTAATTCCACATTAAAAGAATGTAGAATGTCTACATTAATTCTACATTAATCCAGATACATTTGAAAACTGTGTTTTTGTTTAAAAAAAGCTCTCCGTCCACACTAGCGATTTCAGGCGTTTTCCAACATTTCAGTGTGGATGAGAAACTTATGGAAAACGCCTGAAAACACTAAATTCACCTTACTGCGCATGCGTTAAACCTCAAAGTTCATTGAGATGATACAGACGGAAAAATAAATAATAAAGTTATCCCGCAATTCTTCTGGCAGGATAATTTCATTCAGCAAAATATTTCACCATGATGCGTCCAGGTTGCACTCACTCAACATTATATGTTTGGTCTAAAACGCAACTGCTCTCATTGCCGAAGGACAGCAAATGTGAGTCACTTTTGTGTCATCTTTGCAGGACAGTGATAAGAAGAGTGTGCAAATTAACATATTTTAGCAACAGTGTGAAAGTGACATAATACCGGTATAAACATGAATATCGATTGGTACAATATGCATTACATGACTAAACTTATGTCATCGGTTTTAAATACCTCCATTTTGACAGTCCACACTACAACGCGTTTTCAAATGTATCCACTTTTGGAGAGCGTTTTCGGAGAGAAAAAGGTGCGTTTTCATACGAAAACGTATTAGGCCCCGTTTACACATACATGGTTATTTTGAAAAACGGAGACATTTCCCTTCGGTTGTGCCCCTCGTTTACACGCAAACGAAGAATTCGCCTCTGAAAACGATTATTTCTAAAAACTCCGGCCAGAGTGGAGATTTTGGAAAACTCTGTTTGCACGAGTTTTAGGCAGTTGACGTCACAAGTATGCGACAGAACTTGCACTGCGTCAAAGGTGCAACCTATATTTTCGGGATTCTGATTGACTAACATGGGCTTGAGCTTCTCGTTACACTGCCACCTACAGGTTTTGACGGCATATACACGGGTTTGTGTAAACGAACACTTTTCTGAAAACGGAGAGGGTGAAATGTCCGTTTATGAAAATAACCGGCCACCTGTAAACGTAGCCTTAGTGTGGACATGGCCTAACAACCAACTCTTGCTTGTACATACTCTTGTGTACTGGATGATTATAGTTTTCCAGTGATCTTTGGTGATCTTTTCTCTTTTGTAATGTCTCTCAGCCATCTCTTTCTACAGTCGTTCTTCAAATCTCCCTCTTGCTCACTCTCTCTCCTCCATCATGAGTGGACACACCCCCTACTGTTATGGTGCAGGGACTGATCCAATTTCAAAAAAAATTTTGGATCTAAGAAAACATTATAAATATATTTGATGTCAATTTCCAGTGTGAATCAAAATGTAATATTAATCATCTTTCAATGCAAATCTGGCATTTACAACAAGGTAGATAGATCTTGATAAGGTAAATATATTTCCAGTTCATAGCATAACCTCGTCCTTTCCTGACATTTCATTTCATATTTCCGAGGTGTCATATTGTTCATTTCCACCAAAGCTGATGGGCCAAAAAGAATCTGCTCTTTTCTAGTCTAGTGTCTGGCATTTGCCATCATAGTTGTACAGGTGTAGTAATGTTAGATCACATATGTAATAGATTTTTTTCAGCATTATATTTCTTCACAACAAAAAAAAAAAGAAAAAAGAAAGACCCTACCCTTCCCAATCCTGCTTTTGTCATCCTCATCTGCCCTGATCTCTCGCTCTCTCTCTCCTTCATCCCTGTGGCAGAAGTTTTGGCTGCTGTTGCACCTGCAGCACTTCCTGTTTGCCTCCGCACCTCTTATCCTTACTTCCCTATTCCTCATCTCTGCTCAACCTTTTGACCCATCACCTGCGGCACTCTTTCATCCTGACGTCCCCTCTGCTTTTGTCTGTCCTTCGTGATCCCACCCCAGTGAGAGGCTGCCTCCAAAAATTGCAGTTGTTTTTCTCAGTAGGACTCCGGTTAAAGGCCACATTTTCTTTTGTTGTATCTCTATGATGTCGTTGGCTGTGTCTGTATGCCGTTGATGTGCTTTTTTCAGTCTAGTGGAGTTTGTATAGACACGGTTTTGTTCATTGATGTAATACACTTGGCCTCAAAAAGGGGCATTGGACATTTAAAAAATGTAAACTCTGTTAAAAGAAAAAAAAGAAAAAGTAAAATAGCTGTGTCTCATGGGCATAGCTTGACATCTGAGCTTGGGGGTGGGGGGGGGGGGGGGAGGGGGGGGGAGCAGACCGAGCCAGTCACTTTGGACAGTCACCATTTTAATCACATTTAGCTTTTCTATAGATCTTGGGCCAGAGAATCAAGCGCACAGCCATCTTTAGAATTCTGTGTATGAACTTCTGTTTTAGCGGTAGCTCTGTATATTTCTATGGCATCGTTAAAGAGTAATTAGCTGGAGAAGTGGATTTACTTATTGTAGAGTTAACGAAAGTTAGGTGTATGTAACACCAATCCATTAGACCTTTATTTAAATGTCACACAAAATAAGGAACCAATACAAATATATACATTCAATACGGCACCAATAATCAATTGCCGAAAAACTGGAATCAACAGAGGCTTCAAAAATGGTCCACCATCACAATGTACAATCTTTGTTTAAAGTAATTTATAACTGTTCCCTTTGCTCCCTTTGTTTGTTGAATAGCGCAATTAAAATAAATAAAAAAACACAAAAAAATAAAAAAAAACACTTGAGTGCACATGATTCCACAGAAAAATCCAACATGAAGAGTAATTTGGCATCAGTGTCTGATGTATACAGCATTGTTTATCCAGCTGTAACAGCTAAGCAGTAGTCTATATGGAAATCAACTCTCTCATTGTTCCAGTCGTCTCAATAGTTTAAGCCACTAAGTAGTCTACATATACACAGAACCCAAACCCTCTGTAGACAATGAAAATATTCAACTAAGCAAACCATAACCCTGTGCTACAAACACTCATTATTAACAAAGCAAAAGTATCACTTCTAATTACCAACGAATGAGCTCTAGAACTAACGAGTTCCTCAACAGGCCTAAAACAACATGAGGAAAGCCTCTCCAGAGATTGTCATATAATAGGGAGATGAGAGGGTCTGTATCTCTTGCCATTGGAGAAAGCGTAACGGCTAACATCATGTGAGGCACCTCAGCCTATCGTGTAATGGCAGTGACGTCATTTCAAATCGTTTAAAGTTTTATGACAGTCAGTTACAGTTTACGTTAATCAGTTTATGGTGGATTATTAGCGCGTTGGTTTTGTGAATAAATGTTCTAGCTAGTAAAGTTACAGTAGGACTGCATTGTTTGTGGAATGTGCTTTATGCAGTAAAAAGCATGAATCTCTCTATTAGCTGCAAAGTAGTCACTGCAGGGGGCAAAAAAAAAAAAACTACTTTAAAGATTACACTAAACTTAATGTAATTTAATACATATTTAATTCATTAAATTCATGTTGAAGATAAGTGAACAGGCAGTTGATTCATTAAAGAAGCTATTTCTTCAAAAAAAAGCTGTTTATTCAGTGTAATGAATCTCCATTGAGTAGCCTCTACTCCATTGACATCCATAATTATTATTAAAAAAAATAAAAATAAAAAAAAGGCCTCTGGTCTCCTTCCCTACGTACTGACACAGCCGGGTCGTTAGCATTAGCCGTTACGCCTTTTTGGCTAAAGGTTGCAGGCTTGCCTTCTAGTGGCTTTGGCCTCTCCATGAGGGTAGAGAACTCTATTACTCCCTTGAATAGATAAATTCATGCATTTCTCAGAGCGTCCTCTAATGTTTGAAGTGGATGTCACAACAAATGTCAATACACCAGGAAGCTTTTAAAACAAGTAATTAACTGATAAATACGCAAGATCTTATCGTCATGCTGTGGAAATACAAACCGGAAGACCGAACACAACGAGCGCAGCACTGAAAAGTGGTGGGGCAAGGTCTATATTAAACCTACTTATTCACTCCATGTACAGCAACACATACACATACACATACACATACACATACACATACACATATAGTGATTTTACAGAGAGAAGCAAGCACGTGAAGTTGTCAGCAACCAGATGCATTGCATGCGAATTAGCGTACTTGTAAGGGCTGCACTAAGTCAGTTTTGCTATGCTAAACTTTGCAATAAACATGCTGGAAACGCACAATAAACAATATTTTTTACAGTGTGTGTAATTGCATTGCATTAAATATCAAACAAAGTAGCATTTATGTAAAAAAAAAAAAAAAAAAAATATATATATATATATATATATATATATATATATATATATATATATATCAGAAATAATACATTATTCTTTTTTTTTATTTAATTTTTTATGCAATGATAGTCATTTTCAAGTGTAATTAAGCCAATTTTTTTTTTTTAGGGCCACCACGTATTCAAGTCAGGGTCAGAATTGAGCAAACTGTGCATTCAACGTTTATTGACCATTGTGTGCTGCAAACATAATTTATCAATAATAATTTACGCTGCAGCTTTGAAAAGATACCCCGAATTAATGAAGCACAAAAGGTATCGATTTCTTTCAAGCTCAACACCTGAACAGCATTCACTCCAGTCATCTGCAAGAATATGATTTTTGAAGCTCTCTGAAGTGCCTGACCACCTGATTACTTGTGTAATGATGTGAGGATTGAGGCTGATAATCCAATTGCTATTTTCCATAAAGCCAGCATGATGACGGGCACATTTCATTTGCCCAGCACTGAAATTGTTAGGCTGACACTTACTACCAGAATCAATATGTTGAACATTATTAAGGCATTATTTAAGTAGAAAACAAATCATTAAGTGGAAATCTGCTTTCTCTATCAAAGCAATTCAATTCATGAAAGCAAGCTATAAGTGTCCACTAAAATGTTAAGCAATTATATAGTTGATTCATGACTGCAGCACGATAGCCACAGCTCAAAATAAACTTAAAGGCTTAGTTCATCCAAAACTGAAAATTCAATTTCTCACCCTCATGTCATTCCAAACCTGTAAGACTTCCGTTCATATTTAGAACACAAATTATCTTTTTGATGAAATCTAAGAGCTTTCTGTCTCTCCATTGACAGCTACACAACTACCACTTTGACGTTTCAAAAAGTGATTGTAATGGAGCGGTTTAGTCCAAATTTTCTAAAGAGATTCGATCGCTTTATAAGATGAACAGATTTAATTTAGGATTTTATTCACATATAAATATTCATCAAAGCAGACATTAGAAATGGTAAACGGAAGCTCAAGCATGTTCACTTGACGTGCGAGAACCAATGTGTTTTGCAGCACGTTTGAGCTTCTGCAAGAACCAATGAGGTTTATTATTGTGTTACACAGCATGTTTGAGCTTCTGCAAGAACCAATGAGGTTCATTCTCATGTTACGCAGCACATTTGAGCTTCAGAAGGAACCAATGAGGTTCATTCTCGTTACGCAGCACGTTTGAGCTTCTGCAAGAACCAATGAGGTTCATTCTTGTGTTACGCAGCACGTTTGAGCTTCAGCAAGAACCAATGAGGTTCATTCTCATGTTACGCAGCACGTTTGAGCTTCAGCAAGAACCAATGAGGTTCATTCTCGTGTTACGCAGCACGTTTGAGCTTCAGCAAGAACCAATGAGGTTCATTCTCGTGTTACGCAGCACGTTTGAGCTTCAGCAAGAACCAATGATGTTCATTCTCGTGTTACGCAGCACATTTGAGCTTCAGAAGGAACCAATGAGGTTCATTCTCGTGTTACGCAGCACGTTTGAGCTTCAGGAAGAACCAATGATGTCCATTCTCGTGTTACGCAGCACATTTGAGCTTCAGAAGGAACCAATGAGGTTCATTCTCGTTTTACGCAGCACTTTTGAGCTTCAGAAGGAACCAATGAGGTTCATTCTCGTGTTACGCAGCACGTTTGAGCTTCTGCAAGAACCAATGAGGTTCATTCTCGTGTTACGCAGCACGTTTGAGCTTCAGCAAGAACCAATGAGGTTCATTCTCGTGTTACGCAGCACTTTTGAGCTTCTGCAAGAACCAATGAGGTTCATTCTCGTTTTACGCAGCACTTTTGAGCTTCAGAAGGAACCAATGAGGTTCATTCTCGTGTTACGCAGCACGTTTGAGCTTCTGCAAGAACCAATGAGGTTCATTCTCGTGTTACGCAGCACGTTTGAGCTTCAGCAAGAACCAATGAGGTTCATTCTCGTGTCACGCAACACGTTTGAGCTTCAGCAAGAACCAATGAGGTTCATTCTCGTGTTACGCAGCACGTTTGAGCTTCAGGAAGAACCAATGATGTCCATTCTCGTGTTACGCAGCACATTTGAGCTTCAGAAGGAACCAATGAGGTTCATTCTCGTTTTACGCAGCACTTTTGAGCTTCAGAAGGAACCAATGAGGTTCATTCTCGTGTTACGCAGCACGTTTGAGCTTCAGAAGGAACCAATGAGGTTCATTCTCGTGTTACGCAGCACGTTTGAGCTTCTGCAAGAACCAATGAGGTTCATTTTCGTTTTACGCAGCACTTTTGAGCTTCAGAAGGAACCAATGAGGTTCATTCTCGTGTTACGAAGCACGTTTGAGCTTCAGCAAGAACCAATGAGGTTCATTCTCATGTCACGCAGCACGTTTGAGCTTCTGCAAGAACCAATGAGGTTCATTCTCGTTTTACGCAGCACTTTTGAGCTTCAGAAGGAACCAATGAGGTTCATTCTCGTGTTACGCAGCACGTTTGAGCTTCTGCAAGAACCAATGAGGTTAATTCTCGTGTTACGCAGCACGTTTGAGCTTCAGCAAGAACCAATGAGGTTCATTCTCGTGTTACGTAGCATGTTTGAGCTTCAGCAAGAACCAATGAGGTTCATTCTCATGTCACGCAGCACGTTTGAGCTTCTGCAAGAACCAATGAGGTTCATTCTCGTTTTACGCAGCACTTTTGAGCTTCAGAAGGAACCAATGAGGTTCATTCTCGTGTTACGCAGCACGTTTGAGCTTCTGCAAGAACCAATGAGGTTCATTCTCGTGTTACGCAGCATGTTTGAGCTTCAGCAAGAACCAATGAGGTTCATTCTCGTGTCACGCAACACGTTTGAGCTTCAGCAAGATCCAATGAGGTTAATTCTCGTGTTACGCAGCACGTTTGAGCTTCAGCAAGAAGCAATGAGGTTCATTCTAGTGTTACGCAGCACGTTTGAGCTTCAGCAAGAACCAATGAGGTTCATTCTCGTGTTACGCAGCACGTTTGAGCTTCAGCAAGAACCAATGAGGTTCATTCTCGTGTTACGCAGCACGTTTGAGCTTCAGCAAGAACCAATGAGGTTCATTCTAGTGTTACGGAGCACGTTTGAGCTTCAGAAGGAGCCAATGATGTTCATTCTCGTATTACACAGCACGTTTAAGCTTCCTCAGAACTGTGTGTCTGATTGAGCCATCAATCCGATTACTTGGTTGCATGTAAAAGTAGTCACTGTCACATGATTCTTCAGAAATAATTCTAATATGCTGATTTTGTTATGGAATATAGACGAAGACACAGATAAATGGGGTTAATGGACAGTTTACAGCTCAGAGCAATCAAAAAAGGCAAGTATTAATTTCAATATATCCTTTGAAGAGAGTACAAATTTGAAACTTGACTTTCCTTTGATTGTAGATGTAGGAGATCATGTATGGAGGAGCAGATAAGGGGATGAGCGCACACACACCTCGTGATGAGTATAAGGGTAATCCTTTTCCACAGGTAAACAGGACAGAAGAGACTTGAGACAGGTAGGAAGGGGCGATACACTGGATCATAAGTAGTTTACTTCATATGAAGTCTGGAAAATCAAGGGAGACGTGTCTTGTTTTTAAGTGGTGCTGCTGAAGAGGGTGATGAGGAACAGGTGCGGGTGATAGCTTAAAGAGTGCAGGTGAGAACATCGAGGGATTATGGGAAATGTAGTGCGATGGTGAACTGACTGGGGATCATGACAGATTTGCTGCTCAAGAAATAATTATTATTATAATCCATGTTTGAAACAGTTTTGCTGTTAAATTTTTTGAGGAAACTGTCATATATTTTCTCAGGATTCTTTGATGCATATAGTTCACAAGAATAGTATTTATTTCAAATAGAAATAACAATGTAAAAATATGTTGGTCACTTTTGGTCAATTTAATGTATCCTTGCTGAATTAAAGTATTATAAAAAAAATATATATTCAAAAAAATAAATAAAAATAAATTATATATATATATATATATATATATATATATATATATATATGATTACTTTTTGATTACATTTCTAAATTTCAACCAAACGTTTTCAAATGTTAATCATTTTCAAACATTGAACCCAGGCAGAATTACCTTACTGTAGAACTCAACACTGATTACTGTCAAACTTTCAAAATCCTTCATCACTTGAATTCCAATTATAATAATTTTATGTTAAAGCACAGCCACCACAAATCAGACTTCAGCACCTCTTTTTACTTTGAGATCGTTCTGAGGTTAAATACAGATTTAAAATCATAACAAGAAATAGTTGAATAGGTATGATACTCGTTATGGTGGCAGCTCTCAAACAGGTTGTAGCCTAAAGCTTTCAGCTGCAATGTGGATTGATGTAATTGGCAGACGTGGTGTACTGCAAATTCAGCAAGAGAATCAATCAAAAGCATTAGAATCAATCAAAAGCATTAGAATAGACCCGCTTTACTAAACGGCCTAAATGGCAGGAGGCATCGCACATCAAAAACAGGCAAAACCAAAAACAAATGTTATTCAACATATCCTAGCTTTAAAATATTCAGATGTAACCCTCTTTATAATCGTTAACATTTTCATAATAGTAACCGTAATTTAATTACACATTTCTTTCTCAGGAGCTGTAACAGATTACATGTGGTTACACTTTATTTTAAGGTGTCACTAGCCGCGTTTCCATTACCCTTCAAATTGCGCAAGTTGAAATTGCGAATTGAATATACGCCCAATGGAAACACGTCAATTTCGCAAAAACTCGCATTTATCGCAAAAAAGTTTTTCCGCTCGCATGAGGTGGTTTTTCAGGCAATTCGAAAAAGAAATATTTAGCAAAACTGCAATGGAAACAGTTTTTGCGCATTTGCAGGTCACCTGACGTAGATGACGCGGTGTGTTTGGACAGAATACGAGACAGAGTTCTTTATTAAATCCATAAAAGACAAAAGAATTACAGGAATAATGGATTCTAAACCTCAAATAAATGCCACAATCAAGACCTCGGAGCAGAAATGAGGGAGAAACACCCAGAAACACCTCATATGTGCCGCTCACAAGTATGGGTCGTTCCTACCATTAATGCTTTGAAAACACACATAGCCTACATCTCCTTCGATTAATAATAATGGCTAGTGCAGTGGCTGGGATTAGTACATAAACCTACCAACGTCCGTTACCATGGTTTTTGGATTGATTTTACTTATCGCGAGAGGAAAAAAATAAGTTTTAGTCGCATAACATCGGTTAATGGGAACGGCGTCATTTCGAAATAGTTTTTTGTCGACATTTAGAGAAAAAAAAGAAAGAAAAAAAAATCGCAAAAGTTTTGCACAAATCTGAAATGGAAACGCGCCTATTGTTACACTGTAGTTATACATTTAAGTACTGAGTAATATTAAGTAACTGCATGTACTTAATATAGGGTTAGGATTAGGGTTTGGTTTGTTTTAGGGTTAGTAATTTGTCGATATTACTAACTGCATGTTACAATGACATTGTAAAATAAAGTGTTACCCATAATTAAATTATGTAATGCTGTTACATGTAATTAGTTACACCCCAACACTGGCCGTATCAGTTTTATTTGTCTGTTTTCTAGCTTGTTACAGAAAATATTGCGACTACATTGGACCAAATGATGCCATCTGAAGCCAATCATATCCAACACAAGGTCAACAGCTTTTATCCTGGAAGACCTTGTCCTCTCATTTCATGTTTTTCCATGTTCACCCCCTTCTTCATTATGAAAAGGCAGCGAGAGGAATGAGGACATGTTGTTGGGGGCATCCATTTGTAATGCTGCCTGTGTACAACATTGAAAATCCCCCTGAGTTGTTTGACCAAAGAAACAGTATGATGAAATCCCATCATAGATGGTGGACTGCCTGTGTGTTATAATGATGCCCTTCTCCTCACACCCATCTAGATCCAGCAGGCGCTCTTGATTAAATATTGACTTGCACTTCCCTTTGTGCTTTTTTTTGCCTGATCAATAATTAATATTAGGTAAAAGGAAATGGTGTGAACTGCAGTTTGTTTAACAACATATTTTCCTGAGATATGTTTCATTCCCAACAACCTAGAACAAATTGCTACGGACCGTTATCTGTTAAAACATTGTGTTCCAAATTGTTTAGGACAAAGTAGTTTCTTTCTCATTACACCAAACCATAACAGCTTCTCTGAACACAATGATCTCTCACTCCAAAACCGAACTGAAGAATAAAAGGTATCAGCTCTTATTTTAGTCATAACCCTGAAGGTTCGTTTCCAAACAGCAAGACGGGGTGTTTAAAGCTAGTGCAGACGGGATGTGTCTATTATTCAGCGATCCAGATGGCTATTCATCCTTGGAGCGGTTTCAAGGTATGTTCAAAAAAACACCACACTAAAAATAACAGCTATGTGTAAAGGCATAAGATTCAGAGCCAGTTTGCAGGATGATAGATAATTGTTGGATAGAAGATGGAAATGTTTGTTGAAGGACCTAAAGAAAGTATTCAATGGGGTCATATGAGGATTGCATTTTTTTCTTGAAAATCAACACATTGTTCCCATGCAGTCAAAATAAGAATATTGATTGAAATTTGCAAAAACAACTTGTTCTGACCTTCCGAAACATGTTTACATGTTAATGATGCTTATTGTGTATTCAGAAAATTGGCCCAGCCAGTCACAGTGAGGTAATACTGAGAAAGCAGGGTACGTATTTTAATGTGTGGGAAAAAACGTGCCAAACTTTGTGCTGTTTCTGGCTGAGTGTAGCACATGGCACTCTGCAGATCCTTCAAAAAGAAACAAGGAGCTGACTTTATATTTTAGCAGTGTCTAGGATCATTTCAACTTGTATTTTAATGGGTGGAGTGACACGTTTCAGCATTAATTGTTTGCAAATCTGTCACAGAGCAATGCAGAATGTTACAGGGAATTGAATTGAGATTTCCTTTTAAACTGACTTCAAAAAAAAAAAAAAATTTTACTTGAAATGTAAAGAGAAACTTTGCAGTCAGTGTGTGTGTGTGTGTGTGTGTGTGTGTGTGTGTGTGTGTGTGTGTGTGTGTGTGTTCAAATAATATACTTCAAATAAATGCTGTTCTTCTGAATAAATAAAAAATATCACAGTTGCCACAAAAATATAAAAGTTTTAGGTTGGTATAGGCCATAAGATTAAATTGTAAATCATGGATGATTTTAATATACAAAAAAAAAAAAAAAAACGTTACTAACATAAAAAAAAAATAGCAAATGCCCCCATTCAATCTTCAAAATCCTCCAAGAACATCTCTTTGCATTATTATTTCTGTCATGACAACTCTCTGAGTGTTTGGCATGATGATGGATTTGACAATGTTGATATGTTTGATCTTGGCAGAATAGCTCTGCTATTGCAGCAGCAGAGCAAGTTCAGGGTTGGCTAGAGCCAATACATACACGACACGCTGCTGTGAACAAGACATACTGCTGCTGTACAATATAGAGTACATGAATTACCCGTAGCAGATCTATACAGGTGGAGCTGGGGAAGGTGGAGGGTTTCTGAAAGTCAAGTCAAGTCAAGTCAAGTTTATTTGTATAGCGCTTTTCACAATACAGATTGTATCAAAGCAGCTTCACAGTATTCAATTAAAATAATACAACAAAGTTTGTTTCAAGAGGAATTTATTGATTGATAAAATTAAATTAAGTATCCCCAAAAAATCCCCAACTGAGCAAGCCAAAGGCAACAGTGGCAAGGAACCGAAAAACTCCATCAAGTGACCTAATGGTGTCCTAAAACTCCATCAGGTGACCTAATGGAGAAAAAAAAAACCTTGGGAGAACCCAGGCTCAGTCGGGGGCCAGTTCTCCTCTGGCATTTATGAGCTAGAGGCCGGATTGTAGTTTGAACTGTAGGATTATATGAATGCCTGGCTGAAGAGATGCGACTTTAATCTAGTTTTAAACTGGGAGAGCGAGTCTGAGCAACGAACAGTATCAGGAAGACTATTCCAGAGTTTTGGAGCCAAATGTGAAAATGCTCTCCCTCCTTTGGTGGTTCTGGATATCCTAGGTATGACCAAAAGCCTTGAATTTAGTGATCTTAAAGAGCGTGATGGATTATAGGGCGATAGAAGATCCGTTAAATAGACTGGAGCTAAGCCGTTTAGGGCTTTAAAAGTCAGTAGCAATACCTTGTAATTAATACGGAACTTTATAGGTAACCAATGCAGTGATGATAAAATCGGTGTTATATGATCATATTTTCTTGATCTTGTAAGAACTCTAGCGGCGGCATTTTGGACTGTAGCTTGTTTATTGAGGATGCAGGACAACCAGCTAATAAAGCATTACAGTAATCCAGTCTCGAGGTCACGAATGCATGAACTAACTTTTCTGCATCAGAAACTGATAGCATATTACGTAGCTTAGCAATGTTTCTAAGGTGGAAAAAGGCTGTTTTTGTAACATATGAAATATGATTTTCAAAAGACAGGTTGCAATCGAGTATAACACCCAGGTCTTTTACTGTAGAGGATAAAGTAACAGGACATCCTATGATGTTAAAGTTGTATTGTGCGAGGTTTTGTGGGCGGTTTTTTTAACCGATAAGTATTACCTCTGTCTTGTCTGGATTTAATAAAAGAAAATTACGCGTCATCCAATCTTTTATATCTTTAACACACTCTGTCAATTTGGAAAATTTAGCGTTTTCATCCGGCCATGATGAAATATATATTTGAGTGTCATCAGCATAACAATGGAAACTAATTCCATGTTTCCTTATAATATTTCCAAGTGGCATCATATATATTGAAAATAACAGAGGGCCTAATACAGATCCCTGCGGCACTCCATAGTTTACTGGAGTTATGATCGATTTTTCTCCATTTAAATAGACAAAATGGTAGCGGTCAGATAGGTATGATTTGAACCAGCTTAGTGCTTGTCCTTGAACACCAGTATAATTTTGTAGTCGATCTAAGAGTAATGTATGATCTATAGTATCGAACGCAGCACTAAGATCAAGTAAAACTAGTATTGAGATACAGCCTTGGTCAGAAGCTAAAAGTAAATCATTTGTGATTTTAACGAGCGCAGTTTCAGTGCTATGGTGCGGTCTGAATCCAGACTGAAACTTTTCATTGATATCATTTAGTTGCAAGAAAGAGCCCAGTTGAGCGGACACCACTTTTTAATATTTAATATTTTAGACATAAATGGAAGATTTGAAATGGGTCTTTAATTTGCTAGATTATTATGATCTAATTGTGGTTTCTTAATGAGAGGTTTTATAACTGCCAGTTTAAATGTTCTTGGAACATGACCTAAAGATAAAGACGAGTTAATAATATTGAGGAGAGGCTCTTCCACTACAGGTAACACTTCTTTCAGTAGTTTAGTTGGTATAGGATCTAATAAACATGTTGTTGTTTTAGATGAAGTGATAAGTTTATTTAACTCTTTTTGTTCTATAGTTGTAAAGCACTGTAATTGTTCTTGCGGGGTGATAATTGAAGCTGAATTATAAGGCGCGATTGAAGATTGAACGTTTACAATTGTGGTTCTGATGCTTTCTATTTTCTCAGTGAAGAAGTTCATGAAATCATTACTACTGAACTGTAACGGGATATTTTGTTCGGGTGACGTCTGTTTATTTGTTAGTCTAGCCACGGTGTTAAATAAAAACCTTGGATTGTTTTGGTTGTTTTCTATTAGTTTGCGGAGGTGCTCAGCCCTGGCCGCTTTTAGGGCCTTTTTATAACGTGACATACTGTCTTTCCACGCGATTCTAAAGACCTCTAAATTAGTTTGTTTCCATTTACGCTCTAAAATACGGGTTTCTCTCTTTAAAACATGCATAGTATTGTTATACCATGGTGCTTTATTTTTCTCTCTGACCTTTTTTAATTTAATAGGTGCAACCACATCCAATGTTCTAGAGAGAATGGTGCTCATAGTGCTAGTTAGTTCTTCTAGTTCATCTGTTTGTTTGGGTTCAGGCGGCAGCTGAGACAGATTAGATAAGCAATTTGAGAAATTATCTATGGTGGATGGGAGGATTGTTCTGCCTGGTTGATAAAGCGACGCCGCATGACACATTACAGCAGTACGTAATATGCAAGTTACCATGTAGTGATCAGTGACTTCATCACTTTGTGGAATGATATCTATATCGGTTGGATCGGTTCCATGTGATATAATTAAATCGAGTGTATGATTAAGACGATGTGTTGGTCCGGTGACGTTTTGCTTGACCCCAAATGAATTTAATAAATCTGTAAACGCAGCTCCTAACGCATCATTTGGATTATCTACGTGTATGTTAAAATCTCCAACAATTAATGCTTTATCGACATTGACTAATAGGTCTGAGAGAAAATCTGCAAACTCTTTTAGGAAATCAGCATAAGGCCCTGGCGGTCTATATACGGTAGCCAAGGCTAGAGATAATAGGGATGTTTTTCTAACATCTAAGAGCGTAACATTTAGTACAAGTACTTCAAATGAAATAAACTTATAACCCGTTTTCTGAGTAACATTTAGAATATCTCTATAAATGGTTGCAACACCTCCGCCACGACCAATCAGACGGGGCTCATGCTTATAACAGTATCCAGGAGGAGTAGACTCATTAATACCGAAATAATCATTTGGTTTAAGCCATCGAAGCTATTATCTGTGACTATTTCATTTACAATAACTGCCTTAGGTGTGAGTGATCTAATGTTTAGAAGACCTAGCTTTAGAAATATTTTTTTGTTTACTAATAGCAACATTTTCTGTTTTAATAACAATTAGATTTTTCCTAGATCCTGCATTAGATGTATTATTTGATCTCACTAAACGAGGAATAGACACGGTTTCTATGCAATGTTCTACACTAGTATTTATATCAGTTGAATTGGTGCAGCAGAGACTATGATTTGGACTTTTGGTTACTAGTCAAAGGGTATTTAACATTTTGGAGATGTTATCTGACAGAAGATCCATTCCGAATCTGCTTGGGTGTAAGCCATCAGCACGGAAAAGCCTAGGACGCTCCCAAAACAGATTCCAATTATTTACAAAGAGCAGTTTCTGCTCATTGCACCATGACATTAACCATTCATTTAGCGCAAATAATCTGCTGAACTTTTCATGCCCTAGTCGGTACGTGGGAAGCGGTCCTGACACAATGATCGTTGTTTCAGGCGATGTGCTGCGTACCGTATCGATTAGATTCCTGAAGTCTTTCTTCAGAATCTCCGTCTGGCGCAGCCTGATGTCGTTCACTCCCGCGTGCAGGACCACAGTTCCGACGCGCTCGTCACCGTTCAGGATCTCGGGAACGCGAGCAGCGATTTCAGAAACACGAGCACCAGGAAAGCAGTGACTTTGCACCTTACTTTTACCTAACGTAGCGTGTACGTGCCGAACGATGGAATCGCCGATGATCACAGCATCGCGTTCTGTTTCGCGTAGAGGGGAGAAGCGGTTTTGTGTGGATAACTCGAAAACCGGGAGGGTCGGAGAAAGTCTTGGTCTAAACCTGACTCGCGTCTTCCGCTGCGGAACCACCCATGCTTCGTGGTGGCGTGTTGGAGCCGGAGTGAACGAGACCATGGCTGATTGCGACCGATGCTGAGGAATGCACGGAGTAGACGCGGTCGGAGTCAGCGGGTTAGTAACGTTAAACACTGATTTGTGTGCATCGGCGCGTGATGTTTCAAGAGCCAAACACCGGTCTCTCAGCTCGGCCTGTCTCAATAAAAGGTCGTGGATCTGTTTCTCAACAGCTTCCAGCTCAGACTGCAGTGCGTGCAGCTCAAATGTGTCCTCACCTGCACCAAACGGTAAACTACTTACATCTGATATATTCACCATTTTAACAGATGGACAGTGAGTTAGCAACGAAGCTACCAGTGATGCTATCAATATTAATACTAATTTATGACTGAAGTCTTGGATATAATCTTGGATATAAAATGTTTGTTTGTAAGTGAGTGTGGAGAAGACGCGTTCAGCCGTGATCCACGGACGTAACCTTTAAGAGTATGCAGCGTTGGATCACTAATAGGCTTGAGACGCGTCTGCTCAACAGTCCGCGTTGTAACAATGAGGTTTGAGCAGTAACGTTAGTGCTTCTCAGTGAGGAAAAGTAGAAAATGTTCGTTGTAAGCGAGTTTAAAGAGAAAAATCAAGAATTATAAATCAAATCGATAGAGCTCCAAAAACAACAACGCATTCAGACGCAACGCATGATAATAACAGGACAAGACATTACTCACCGTGTTTGTTGAGTGTTTCTTACTCACCTGAGCTTTTATGAACTCAAAGGCGCGAGCGCACAAGAGAAAATAAATAAATAAAAATAGCTGAGCGCATGGGTGGCGCGTTAACAGGCTAGCGAAATTACTAGCGTGTTGTGCTAGTAGTAACGGAAGCTAGCGACAAAGTGTGCTGCAACTGCTACAGAAAATGCTGACCAGTATTTGAAAGTTGAGCAGTGAGTTCATTGGCTACTGATACAGCAGGAACCAATCAGCTGTGCCCTATAGAGAATGATGTGATTGCAAGCAGATTGAGTTAAGGACCCAAGGATCAACCTGCGCCATCTAGAATTTTATGACAGAACTTTGTTTTTGTATACACACTAGTTTGCATTATTTATTTATATACAACACAACTGAATGAGAAAGAATCTATGTGAAATAGTAATGTCCAACCAAATCAATGGAATTGCTTCCCTGTAATGTAATTAGGTTAAGTTTAGTGAACATGCTTTAGTTTATTTAGTAGTCGCAAACTGAATTTTAAAAGGCTCCCTGTCATGATTTAGGCATTCAAATTCATATATTCATTCATACAATGAAATGTCATTTCTTTTAGGTCACTCAATTGAATTTCTAGATTATAGCCAGTTATTAACTAATAATAGCAATTATTAGCATTTTAAATGCTAAGATGTACATGCTCCATCAGCCAAAGGTGTTAAACTTGGTACAATCAGTCCACAGCCTAACCAAATGCTCCACTCTTCTCCACAATGGTAATCCACTGTTATTTAAATGGTTCTAATAATTCCAATGTAATTGAACATTAAACACTTACACATTATCAAGTATTCACATTTTCTCATTTTCTCAAAAACACATAAAATAACACTTAATTTCAACATTTATTCTCTCTTAATTCAGCTATATGCAAAGCATGCTGGGAACTAACAAGCAGCACCGCCCAGTTTCAGTCAATGCAACACAAATCATTCATGTACATTCATGTTAAGTGTATAGGTGGTGGTGGCGCAATGGATAAGACACATGCCTGAGAGACCCGGGTTCAAATCCACTGTGAGACACCAATGTGTCCCTGAGCAAGACACTTAACCCCTAGTTGCTCCAGACGCGTGCGACCTCTGACATACAGTATATAGCAATTGTAAGTCGCTTTGGACAAAAGCGTCAGCTAAATGAATAAATGTAAATGTAATCCAACACAAACGGATTAAGTAAACTTAAATTTGACATATATTTAAGCAGATTGAACACAATCAAATTAAGTTTGGACAAAATAGCAATTGTGTTGCTCAAGCTCATTTTAATTTAGCAATTTGAACTAGCAGCCAAAATCATTTTGTGCGCCCTTTTATGTGAAGTCCAGCTATGAGAATCTGAAAGGATATTACAAATTGCCCAGACTAGTCACCTGGAAATCCATATTAACAGCTATGCATTGTTACATTATACATCTCGCAAGCTATTATTACAGCATAATCTGAACAGCCGATTCCCTCGTGTGCTTTTTTCATCATTTGTGAGGGGGTCACTGTGGACCGAGGCCGTTCACAAGTACATGACTCATAATTGCATGGTAATCACGAAAAGGTTACCCCACAGTTGCATAAAGTCTTAAAATAGAAAGCGGCTCGCCAAACCGTAGGTGCGTGCGGACGTGTTTGCACCCTGTCTTTTTGGTAATGGAACACTTTTACAAAAAAAAAAAAAAACCTTCCCCAATGGAAAATCTCTGTCAGGTACATTTTAATACCTTGCGTCAAAAACACCCACCCTAGAGAAGCCGCTTGACATTACAATACATTTTCTCATTATTCTGACTTTCTTTTCGCCTCTACTTTTGACACTACAGGTTATTCTTTTGGTCTGGTCAGGATACTACTGAGACACACTGGACTTCTTAATCATGTCACTGACGTTCCTCAAAGGTTGCCAGGTAACCTGGTTTTGGCTCTGCTGTGAAGGTCCAGGCTGGAAAGTCTAGAAAGCTCCTCTATTTCAGATGTGTCAAATGGGGAAAAGGCTATAGCTTGAGGTTAAATTGAATGAATTGCTAGCTCTGTTGTTCAAGCAGCTGTCATGCAACTTTTATCGACACAATTGCATCAATTAGCGATGTGCACCAGTGCATCACGAGAGACATTCCCACTGCCTTCTTCTTCATTTGTGACAATGCATACCCGTTTAGTATTCTGGCCCATTCTGTTATTGTCAGCGCCGCAGTCTATTAGGGAGCGCTGTCCTATGCAACTGTCACTTAGCTTGAGAAAACTTTAAGCTTGCCACTGCACAAGCATCTATTTGTCTCCACCTCAAACACTTCCTGTGCAGCAGAATACAAGATGTCTCATCTTTTGCAATAGGAACAGGGGCCGTGAAAGATGAATTATTTACTTTGCTGACTTTTGCAGCGCCTAGGGAAAGAGACTACAGTCGCTGGAAGACAGGGGCACAAAAACCTCCTGCCTGAACCGACTCCAGCAACACTACATTCACAGCCATCTGAACACAGGTACCCTTTACATCTGAGCTCTGCTTATATACATTTGCAGATCGCATTGCGCTGCTCACTCCTGGGAGGTTAAAGAAAGTTCTGAGCTCTTTCTGTAATGTTCCTGGGCTTTGAATACAATATAAATATTGAACCACAAGAGAAAGGCCTCATGCAGTGCTTCTATTCGAAGAACACTTTTCATCTGCTTGTTTGTTTGTTATGGATTTCCTAAAAGTTTTTTTTGGCAAAAGTTAAATGAACTGTCGAATAAGAAACCTAAGACAATCAGTAATCTATTCTGGATGTTATGTACGGAAATAAATGCATTTTTGCTGGGTTATGTTTCAATCGTCGTGATTTTCTTTCTTTTTCTAAGGTTGCTCTTTCTAGACTTAATGGAGTTTAACTTTATTTTATTTTATTTTATATATAATAATATTTAGAATTTAGTATTTTCAGTTTTCATTTTAATTATAGTCATTTGTGTGATTTTGCTTTTATTATAGCTTTTTGCTATATTATTATATTAAGCCTTAATTTATTTGTATTTATCATTAACTCATTTTATTCCAGTTAGTTTACTAGGCAAAATGTCTTAATGTCTTAAGTGCAGGGGCTATATGTTAGAAATTTCATGTATTAATCACATTTTGTTGCCAATGTGTGAACAGACAGTAACGTCTTCCCGACTTCCTTGCCAGTGAACGCCTGTAGACTGATTTTTATGTGATGGATTTTTTTTCCACTGTTTTTGACGGGAAAATCAAAAAGATGTGATGTTTGCGCACGCTCCCGAGAGTCTCTCATCCATTCTGACACATGAAATTATTGCTTATATACTTTTGAGGATAATGCCTGTACTGTGCCTGGAGGTTTTCAATTTATCTGTAAAATAAAGACTGTGGTAAACTTGACAATACTCGTGTAGGCCTACATTTTGTGTGATAAAGTGTGAGCATGAGCAAAAAGTTGCTGGCTGCAGTTCACTTAACGGCCACCAGTGTCACTAATAACAAGGGTTTCTGAATTCTAAAGCCCCTTTAATTTTGTCATCTAATATTTATATTTTAATAAATTTCAGCTTTATTTCAATAAACTTTACTTCAATTAATAAAATATTTCTAATTGAATTATTTATCCTTTTAGTTTATATCAACACTGACAATTTTTTTTTTTTTTTTTTTTTTTTTTTTTTGCCATACAGTAAAAGTCAAGTCAAGTTAAGTCACCTGTATTTCTATAGCTCTTTATTCAATACAGATTGTTTCAAAGGCACTTTACATTGATAAACAGGAGAATAATGATTAAATGATGCAAACAGAAAGCTATAAAAGGAATGAGGAAAACAGTTCAAATAATTTGATCTTGGATAAATGTGATGTGAAATATTCATACTAAGATCCTCTGACTTGATTGCAGACTTTTGAGCACAGATTAGGAAATTGATGAGATCTCATTTGAAACTCAGGGGGAAAATCTGTGAAGCAAGAGGAAGTGTCCATTGGCTGTCCATTTAATCTCAATGCTGTTTAGTTGAAATCTCATTCTGGATTTTTCTTTCCTATGGGAGTTAGCATTTTACATTGCAGGGGTTGGATCATGTGCTAAATATTTAAGGGGGAAAATACCTGTTTATGTTCACAATGTACTGCATGGGTTGACAGGCTACATACGCAACCTATGCAAAGCCTTCCTCCCGATATAATATCATCTGACTGAAAGTAGTCCCAAAGGATATTGCAACCAACAGCTGGCGGATTTTCGTTTATAATCTCTCCCTTGGTTTGATCTATGCTCGGTATCAGCCGTCTGCCTGCAAGTTTAAAATGAACAATAAAGCAGGCAAAGATTTAGTTGTGCTGGCGACCTGAGATCCAGGCGAGGATTTTGTAAACAAAATTACTTGCTATTCCTGAAGGGCGTACGGTTCAATTTTTGTAATGATTTTGTGTGTATTCCTACTTTGAATACATTTCCTGGGAGTGGAAGGATTCTCTCCCTGACAAATATGACCCAATTTATGATCACTTTGAAGTGCTGCAGAAGCTGAAAGACATTCAAAGATCAAGTCAGGGTTTAAAATTAGGGTCTATTGAGAAGCAATTACGTCTACATAGCAGAGCTGCATTTTCTGCACCAAATCAATGTTCCAAATCAAAAAGTGTCATGTGTTGGCTGACATATTTTCCGTCCACTTAATTGCATGCTTCTAATATTATAAGACGTCGAACATGTGATGTGTAATCTCCCGCAGGACTGCTTAGAATTGCCATACTTCCATAGGGAGCAAACCACTAGCCAATTAACTCTGCATACATCTTAAATCATTGCCATATGGCAGTTTATCTCTCCTCATCCTAAAGGATAAAAATAAAAAGATCATTGCCTAGGAGATTAAAGAAAATCAGCAGCTATACATGATTCCACAAAAATACTGAATCTCAAAAAGCCTGGCAAGAACATGTGCAGGTCACATTTCTGACATTCTTTATTTCATTAAGAGCATTATTTCATTTCTATTTTTATGATTCTCATTACTACACCTCTAGAAACATTCCTTTTCTTTTGAGTTCTGTTGTCATTCAACAGTGCTTCTTGTCACTGTAATTGTCTCTTTTTTGCTGTATTACAACTAATATTTATTATTTTATTATTATACAAATATATTCATTATATTTGTTAATTATTTATTGTGTAGTCTATATTAGATTTTATTTATTTATTTACTTACTTGCTTACTTTTTTGGAATGAAATGTGATGGACATTCCCAACAGGTTTGAATGAAATTCACCTAAAGACACCCCTGAAATGGCATTATAGCCTATATTGATTTATATTGTATTGTATTATTTATTTTTGTTTTATAGTTTATTTATTTGAGTATTTATTTATAAAAAAAAATAAAAAAAATATATAAACGCATTTTATTTTTATTTGTGTTTTTGCAGTGAAATGCGATCTGGACATATTATTGACCGGTTTTGATGAAATTCACCTAAAGGCACCCCTGAGATATCATTATATTGACTCGTCATGGCATGAATCATCCTCACTTATTTAATAAGCTTATATGAAACGTGATGATGAAAGATAATTAACCACTTGTAGCCTCAGTGTACATTAGATCAGTGAAGCTTAATTTTCAAAAGTGATATGAGGAAATCCAGTAGGTTATTGTTTGACAGACAGATATGTTAATGACCCCAGAGGGGAAATTTAATATAATAAATTCCCTCACCAGGAATCAAATCCAGACCATGCCAGTGAGAGAACTAAAGCCTAAACAACAGACCACCAGGATATTTCATATGAATACGCCACCATAAACACAAGTACAGGTCATACAAGTCCTATCAGAAAGTGAAGACATGCTGTGCTGCTGTATGCAGTCTTCCTATACATATCTTTTGAATTGCTTCCTCTTCTATATTGTACTATCATGAATTCAATGTGGGCAGTGGAGAATGTTTCCATATTTCCAAGAGATATGCTTGATTGCTGTACCATTGGACGGAGATGATTTTATTCACAAATGACAAGTTTCCCATTTATACTTAATGAATATTGTCCATCTTACCCTAAACACAATGTCCATGCACATTTTGCACATGCATTCATAAAACATACTGCAATAGTCAGTCTGGCCCCTAAAAATGTTCTCTCCAATTTGACCACTTACCAGACAAACAAACAGTCTGAGATGAAGAACATCAGCTTGCATAATGCATTTCTTCAGTGTCCTACAAAAGAGCAGTGTTGCATAAGTAAAAAACCCTGATGTGCAGTAATGCAATTGTTTGGTGCCATTACTCTTGTGCTTTCTTTGCAGGCTCGTGTTCCTCTGCATTCCTTCTCGTTGTCTGCAGTCTTTCCTGTTTTCAAACACCAGAGAGGCTAAAAGGTGGAAAAAAAAGGAACAAATACATCCATTTAATGGCACAGTTAAAAGGTTGAGAATAATTGGTAAAGAACCGGCTGGATAAAAACAAAACAAGGGCAAAGGTGATGTGAGGTCAGGTTAGGAAATTACTCCAACTTCTTAGAGTAAGTTTTTCTCTAATAAAATGGAAAAAGGCTACCAAAATAATTAAATGTCCACAGTTTAAGCTAACATGGCACAGTACATTTATATTCAAGTGACATGCTTCATGAATCAGGTCACTGTTCGTCTCCCAATTACAAGATAACCAGTGGTACCACGTCTTTGATAAAGGACCCTTCATTAACGGTTCCAGCGCCCTCTGTTCTGTGCTGTATTAAAACTCCAGTCGTCAGTGTTAGACCCCTGATGCTTAAAGCAGCGCAGCGGTGCTCACACAGGAATATAAATGATGAGAATCTGGGCTGAATGGAGATCCAGGTCACACTGACTGAATTTAGGCACATCAAGGCTGCAGTCTGTCTCAGGCAACTCTCTTTTTTGCCATTCACTTTGAATATATTAGGTTAATGAAAAAGAGTGAGAAAGGCAGTGAGATGATGGCTCAGTTCCTAACAGCGTGCAGTATGCAGACATCATATCAATGCATCATAGTGTAGATTGCACTCCAGTTAATCCCAGAATGCATTGTGACAAACTCAAAATAAAAACCCAGATTTTACATCGGACATTACTGACAGTGCAGGAATTGTTTAGTCTACAAAAGCAAAGAAATATGTCATTAAAATCAAACACAGACATTTATTAACATAAAACTTAACAAAAGATTTCATTTGTTAACATTATTAACATGAACTAACAATGAACAGTAATTTTGCTAGCCTAGAAATCTAGACGCACCCTAGCGGCAGCAAAATGTATTTTGCAGCCAGTGTAGTCTAGCAACTCTCCGCTGACTTTCGAGCTGGAAAAACCAAACTCTAGTCAGGCCAATCAAATCATGTATAGAGTCGGTGGGCGGGCTTTACATAATGACGGCAGAGTTGTGACGGTCCTGCTACTTGAAAACAAAGAATGGCGGCTGCTGCTGGCGAACAGCGGTCTTTCGAATCGGCTTTGGGAGTCGCGGGACTCTGGAAGACTTGGAGTTAAGCTTTTCTTTGAGAAAAGAACAAAGAACGGCACTTAAGTCATTCTTAAAAAAGGAAGATGTGTTTGTAGTTTTGCCGACCAGATACGGCAAAAGTTTAATCTATCAACTTGCTCCGCTGGTGGGAAAACGCTCTGGTTGGTTGTAGCGCTATCCTATTGCGTGCAGAGGGAATCTGAAAGACAGCCGTTTATCCCGCCCCTCGGATTGACAATGGTGAGTTGCCTCTTGATGTAGGTCTGGCTATAATTTTGCAGCATTAATCAGTAAATTTCTACATTTTAAAGTTGTATTTGTTGACATTATATAGTGCATTGTGAACATGAACAAGACATGAACAATTATGTTTTACTAACATTAACAAAGATTAATAAATTACGCAGGATGTTTGAGTTTCTGCAAAAACCAGTGAGGTTCATTCTTGTGTTATGAGGCACGTTTGAGCTTCCTCAAGAACCAATGAGGTTCATTCTCGTGTTACACTGCACGTTTGAGCTTTAGCAAGAACCAATTAGCTTTGTTTCACGAGTTCACACTTACAAATAAGTCAGATAGAATAAATGCGTATTTGGCGTACTGTCCGAGGAGAGGGCTCCGGGCTCGGTATTCGGCCCGAACCCAGAGTACTCCCCCCGTATTTCTGGCTGTGAAGAAAGAGCCAAGAGTGAGGAGTCGGGGTGGTGGAGGGATGCTGGAAAACTGACAAGGAATGTTAGATGAGTTGACAGAGTGGATATATATATATACTTCTTGTCATGCTGATTAGGGTAGACGTAATTGTTTGATGACAAGTAGATTTGGATTGATTATCTGAATGTGCTCCTCCCGAACTTTGTTTATAAAACATCATTTAGGCACATTGAACAGGTTCGGTTGAGCTTCGGTTTATGTTCGCTGATCAATGTTTATATGTGAATAAAAGCCTAAATTAGATTTGTTCATTATTTAAAACAATCGAGTCTCTTCAGAAAATGTTGACTAAAACTGCTCAATTCAAATAGTTTTACAATCTCTTTATGAACTTTTTGAAGCATCAAAGTGTCAGTTGCGTAGCTGTCTATGAAGGGAAAGCCCTCAAATTTCATTAAAAAGATCTTAATTTGTGTTTCGAAGAAGAGTGGAAGTCTTATGATTTTGGAACAAAATGAGGGTTAGTAATTAATGACAGGACTTTCATTTTTGGGTGAACTAAATCTTAAAAATTCATGTACTAGATTGTGTTTGTCTCATTTTTCAAAAAAAATCCAATTAATATAAAGATACTTCTATTATGAAAAGCTCATTCTGAAATACGCTCAAGTCATGTCATTCCAGTGATCAAGTCACATTAGAAAGCAGATATGGTGTCCTCTCAACAGTTGGGCAGCATCATCATCAGTTTTGCAGTTTCCCTTTTCTATTTTTACATCAGGGGTGACCAGGAGGGAACTGTGAAATAAATATACAGCCCCAATTTACATACAAATAAAAAGGCAATGACAACAAACAAGGCATGAGAAAATAATACTGAAAAGAATGGGCAAACAGTGACGGAGCAAATGAAAACACAAATGGGCTGCCCAGACTCTGGCTGCATTATGCATGTGCATTATGAAGAGATGAGAGTTAAAGTACAGATGAAAATTCTGCTTAAAGAAGCATGAGACACAAGGTACAAATAAAGGCAAAGCTGATTTGGCACTACTTTAGCGCAACTACATTTTATTTATTTTTTGAAAAATTCAAAAACATAGAAGAAAGTGCATCATGCTTATTTCTAATTAGGCCCTTATATTTCAGGTCCAGCTCCTGACTTTTGAAAGCAACAGGTGGCCGTGAACACAACAACTGCAACAATGAGCACTCCTTCCAACATGATGAAACATGTCTGCATGGAAAACCAATTTTGTTACTAAAACCCAGATACAGAGTGACAAATCAGACCATGACTGAGACGATGACCGTCAGTTGGTTAAGTCATTGCGTCACTGCAGCTGCCATTAGAAGCTCCGGATGCTATAGAAACAGTTCCGAGATGTGCACTAGGACTGCACTCTAGCCTGAAAAGTGCAATTTTTAAAGCTATTTGAGCATAAGGAACAACATTTATGGGACAGTTCAGATTTGAGATTTACTTGTGAGTTCTGCAAGCAGTATTTGAGATTTCAGAATTCCCCCATTCAAATAGATAGGACTTGGTCTTGGATGCCAAGCCGGAGACCCCAGTTAGAATCCTGCTCGGAGCGGGTCAAGTTGGACCGGTTACATTTGGTGCCGTGACCCGGATGGGAGTGAGGTTTAGGGGGTCAAGCGACTGAGCTTCGTGCAGGATTCGGCACTCTACCCGCTCCAAGCGGGATTCGAACCGGGCACAATGCACTGCAATAATGAGTGTGCAACTGATGGGTAGAGAATACCCATAATGAACTGTGAGGATCGTGCCAAATGAATTCCCGCATCTTGCCATAAGATGGCGCCTGCAGCTGAATCATCCATTTTCCAAACTGCTAGTCCAATGTGGCTGCAGCGTAATAGCATAGTTCAAGATAAATCTTTTCATTTCTATTGGAGATGTCAGTTTGCAAAGTTTCAAATGATTATTAAACAGCAAGCACAAAATATGCAAAAGCGGTAGCCCTTCCAGCGCATTTTCATTCACTCCTTCAAGTGGACTTTATTAGTGGAGTGATGTAGGGACTTGTGAATGAGGGTACAGACCTTATTCACAGAGGCCATGTTTGATTTTTAACGGGAATGAAAGCGAGGCTGTGAGGAATATAAATCTCTTTAATGGTTTAATGTGTTTTTGGATTGTTCTGCTGACGAAACACTGCAAAAATATATTTTCAAGACATTTCAGTATATAAAAAACTCCTGACAATATAAGCTGTGGAAAATTATAAGTGATCTAGGAACTTAAAGGGGTGGTAAAACGCCTTTTTTCGAATTGTGTTTCGTGGGGTGCACTGTAACATGTGTTCATGCTTCGTTTTTAAAAATTTGCATTATTTTTCACATATTTAACCATTATTCTACACTGCTCTGTCCCTCCTTGTAAAAACGGTCGGATGATTTCCACGTTCTATGAAGCCCCCCCCCTTCAAAATACGCAATGGGCTCAGATTGGTTAGCTGGCCCAGTGTGTTGTGATTCGCTAACCGCCAAGTGCACGTTGTTCTGAAACGTCACGCCCCCTTATCTTTACCGGTAGTTTGTGCTTCAGTAAACAACGGCGTCAATATTGCCAGTTTGAGCCCGAATCAGACCCAGAGAATGTTAGTGGAGAGGATCGAGCAGAAACTGTTCAAGAACGGCTGTTAAAGGACGTTTCAGAAAGGTATGTTTTTTGAGACTGCAGATCGCTATATGACACTGTTACTTTTGTATATTTAGAACGATTGTAGCTAAATATCTGTCGCCTGAACTATTAATCCAATACGAACACTAAACATTGGCTTTACAACAGTAGCCAAATCAAACACAAAACCATGTTTAGCATGCCTGTAGATAAACAAGCATGTAGATAAACAATACATAAGCTATAATCAAAGAATAATTTACACTGATCACATAAACGACAACACAACAACCACGAACATTCCAAGTTCGCTGCGCTGGTGATATGTTTGTCGGATAAGTATGAATTAACGTTAGCATTTAACAAACTGGTTTGTGGAGCCAAACAGCGTTGTCCTTCGTTTACTTCCTTGCTACAACGTACAATTAACAATACGAACTATTACAGGAAAACACAACGACGAAAAATAAATCATACTTACAGGTTGTGGCCCGTAAACAGTTTCTGTTTTTAAAGTTGGAACTGCTCCATCTTTCAGGACTAGCCTTTGTGTGAATCCTTCATCGGAGGAGGGGTTTATGTAAATATTGGGCTTAGTGATGTCAGCAAGCCCGCAGGAATGTCGTGTAGTCCCTACTGGCCGTTTTTTGTAGTTCTTAGAAATTGATTTCTTTAAAAGCAAATATCTCCCTTTGCTTTAAACTTTGAAAGTTGTAACTTTGCAGATGTTGTTTATGCTCAAACAGCAACATTACACACTAACTAAAGTTAGAAAAGTGAAATCGTGTTTTACCACCCCTTTAATACAGCTATTAACAGTGGATGCCATTGAAAACACGGTAAGTCAATCCCTCAAAGCCTCACTTTCATAAATGTCATGGCACTGCTCTGAATAAGGTCTATACGGGGCGATTTTAAACACAGCTATTGTCTTCTATGATGTTCAACACGTAACTCTGTTAAAATCTCAGTTAAGGCTGTCATGACCCTTAAAAGATGTTTCTACCAAATCAGCTAATGCTGTACAGTTTTTGTCTCAGTTTGTCTCAGTTTCAAGTTTCAGGCCATCGATAATTAAGCAGCCATAATTTACTTGTCCTGGTCTATACAGTGGAAATTAATATCTGTAATGAGTTGGTGATTAGAACTGGCCTCTCTAATTAACTTGATCATCTGGAGGGGATTTAACCAGTATACGAGTCCTATAGCACTGATTAGGAGCTGGATCTAGGCACTGAGATAAGACGAATTAGAATAAGAAGTTCTCTTAATGAAGCACGAAGCAACAGACTCGTTTTCTCAATTAACGAAATACCCCAAAGCCAAAAGAATAGAATAAATTTACACGTTGCCAATTTCAAGTGGGGGGGGATGTCATCTAAAAGAAGCAGTCAGAATGTTCTTTCTTACAGATCTAATGCATAAAATGTCATATATTATAGTGTTTGGTCATTTCTGTCATTACTGTACCATCAATTTGTTTGACCTGCTATTATTGTAATGAAGTTGAAAGGGGATACATATGTATTTAAAAAGCAAGCACAGTCAAGTCAAGTCAAGTCAAGTTTATTTGTATAGCGCTTTTCACAATACAGATTGTATCAAAGCAGCTTCACAGTATTAAATTAAAATAATACAACAAAGTTTGTTAGTGACACAGTGACACTTCTTTTAAAATGAAAATATTTTATTGAAACATTATTGAATTTATATTACAATTCTGTCATTAGTTACTCATCCTCATGTTGTTCCAAACCCGTAAGACATTCGTTTATCTTAAGAACACAAACAAAGATCTTTTTAATGAAATCTGAGAGCTTTCTGTCCCTCCATTGACAGCTACACACTTTCAAGCCCCAGAAAGGTAGTAAAGACATCATTAAATTAATCCATGTGACTCCAGTGGTTTAACCTCAATTTTTATGAAGTGACGCAAGTGCTTTGTTTGCGCAAATAAACATAGTTACAAGTTTATTAAAAAAGTTAAAAAGTTTATTTACAAAGATATTCATCTCCAACGCGAGATCATGTAACAACATCCCATCTCTCATCAAATAACAGCAAGAAACTTCTTTCTGTTGAATCTGTTGAAACAACAACATGCAACTTGCATTCGAATCAAAAACAAGCCTCTTATGACCCGGTTCTTTTTAGAGAATCAAAAATTTACAGCATGACCAGTGTGGTCCGAATCACAAAAATTTTGTGAATTAAAAAAAATACAGCGGGAAGAGTGTGATCTGAACCACAAACAAATGACTGTTATAAGCTGGTTCGTTGTTTTACCCAACTAATGAGTTTCCTATGATATGAATCAGATATTGAAATAAATTGCTGCTCTTCTGCAGATGATGTTAAGATGTTACAACAATGCACTATGGCGGTTAAGCAGTGAGTTATGTCGTTGAACGGGAAATACACCCCAGAGTTGTTAATGAAACAACATCTGCAAGTTATCTTTCGGCTGCAACACAATTACAACATTTACCAGCAGGATAACTACCCATGCAAACCAGCCAACTTTATACCCCGTTTTTGACCCAGCTATACGATCTCAGACCTTTCAGTGGCAGAGGATCACTTCTGAATGAAACGTGCTTCACCATTTGAAAGACAAGTTCCACACTTTGTACAAAAGTGCTGAGAGAGCTCATCCCAGGGCTTTAAAAAAATTAACAAAAGAAGATAATACATTTCCCGGTATACAGAAATCCATTTCTTGAAAAAGAAAAGAAAAAAAAAACATTATCCTAATCCTTGGACACAGTTTGCTTCATCTCACTGTCTGTATTACAGATTTGTAGATGCTGTGATATTCAGAATCCCCACTGTTTTTTGTTATTATTGGCTATTATTATAAGTTGTATCCCCCCTCCTCCCCTAGAGCTTGTCTGCAGGGAACCGTCGCCCGGGTCCCTTTGTTCAAGCTCATAACGGTCTCCCACAGGACTAAACCGCTGCCAATTCCATTGGAACATGCTTTTGGGATTTCATTTATTTAATTGATTTTTATATTTCTCTTGTTTTATGCAATGGGAATGAAACACGACCCCATGTCTTCATTCACATTCATTTCATCAATTTGAATAATCTGACCCACTGACACCGGAAAACTACAACATGTGGGAATTTATCGAAAGCATTTTATTCTGAACCGCAGCGCATGTAATCCATTCATTCCTGTTCGCCAGATGTGCACTTCATCGAGATGTTTTTATTGCGGTATGAATAGAGACAGACCTTGATTGCATGGTTTTCAAAAAGGGAAAGCTTTGGTCAAGGGCTTTTTATTTTTTTTATTTTTTTTTGGACATCTGCAGAAGGCCAGCAACAAATAGCCTCGAAGGATACATCATAAGAAAATACTGTTACTTGCAACAGCCATGTTCCAGGACTACACACCACATCGAGTGGAGGAAAGGCAAAGCGTGTTGCCTCAGATGTGGAGAATTTTTCTCTTCAGAAAACGAGGTCACCTTGCAGACCTCTGGGCAACAATGGTTGGAAAATTACTTACGGAAACAAAATTGCAGACATATGTCAGAACTCTCTGGCCTTGAGATAAAAAAAGTCAATAGATGCTGTGTCATTGTTAGTGTAGATAGTTCCGGGCAATGCATTTTAGGGAGAGATTACTCTCTTGCCGTCATATGCTTTGTTTCTCTTTTGAGAAAATCTTCAAAACATTAGGCAAAGAGGAGATAAGACACTTTATGTGAACTGTGCATAATGCACAAATCATTGTATAAAGTTTATTTTTTATCATTTGTTTGTTTATACTTCTTGGATTGTGTTAAATATTCTGAAATAATCATTCACCCTACAATGTACAGGTATATTATGTTGTCATTTACTTATCCTCATGTCATTCCAATTATACTTCCACAGCAACTTCTAACTTCAACTGTTCTCAGAGCAGCCTCAACTCTGATTGGTTCTGTTCACTAGCAGGGCGGGACTTGAGATTTGATTGGGTCCCTCTGCTGTTTGTCGCTAATGGAGCTGAAATAATGAATAACAAATGGACTAAACCATTTTTATGGAGGGGAAAGAGAGAGGAGATATTTGGAAAACCTATTTGGTTCCACTTTATTTTGATAGTCCACTTTAGACATTCTACTAACTATAAGTAATTTTGCAACTACATGTCATCTAACTCTCATTAGAGTATTAGTAGACTGTCAGTAGACTGTTAGGTTATGGTTAGGTGTTAGGGTTCGGGTTAGGAGAATAAGTTGACTTGTAGTTGCCAAGTTACTTATAGTCAGTAGAATATATGTTGGGGGACCAACAAAATAAAGTGTTAGCAAATATTAAGCAGACAGTCTACTATACTCTAATGACAGTTAGTTGACTCGTAGCTGCAAAGTTACTTATAGTAAGTAGAATGTCTAAAGTGGACTATCGAAATAAAATGTTACCACTTATTTAACTAAATTGTATGTTTTTGTGGTTTTCATTAAACTCTCAGGCATTCAAGCTGACATTGTAATATAGCTTACTATAATGATCCATAAGAGTAGGAGTAGGGAATATATAACTACTACATTTAGTGGGACCCCTGAGCAGTGGGGACCCCTGTAATTCTCACCACCTTTCACCCCACTACCGACGGCCCTGACTAGAGGCAATATTCGCAAACAAGAGACGGACCTTTGGCTGTATTCAGCGTTTGAATGGACTCACTGATCTTAAAGAAATTAATACTTTTATTCAAACAGCAACGACAATTTAAATTGATCAAAAGTAACAGTAAAGACATTCATGATGTTACAAAATATTTCAAATAAATGCTGTTCTTTTGAACTTTCTATTCATCAAAACATTCTGAAAAAAAAGATCACAGTTTTCACAAAAATATGAAGCAGCACAGCTGTTTTCAACTTTCATAATAATAAGAAATGTTTATTGAGCAACAAATCAGCATATTAGAATGATTTTTGAAGGATCATGTGACACTGAAGACTGGAGTAATGATGCTGAAAATTCAGCTTCGCATCACCGGAATAAATATTCAAATAGAACACAGTTACTTTAAATGGTCATACTATTCCACAATATTACTGTTTGAACTGTATTTTTAATCATATATATACATATATATTATAACCCTTAAAATTAACCTTTACGCTGTGTTGAAAACCTTAAGTAAATCAGTCAGTTAAAAAAAAAAGTAATACAAAACCTGTTCTAATTTGAAAGAAAACAAGTTGACAAAAAGGTTGAATCCAATATTTGGTAATAATATAGCATAAAGGGGGTCGCACACCCGACGCGCAGCTCGGCGGCGCGCCGCGCAGCGCCACGTCTTTTAAATTCGAACACACTATTCTCTATGAGAGTACACACACTGGCGGCGCCTTTCGGCGTCTGTCCGTGGCGGCTCAGGAACGTGTTCAAAATCCTGCAGCGCCACAGAGCGCCATTTACATAGTTTTATATTAAATTTACATGTGTGTGTCTCAAATCGTAGTTAATACGGACTTCACCCTGTGCTGCAATATACATTTAGTTTTATATTTATTTACAGAAATCTGAAAATTGCTGATGTTATCGGATTTTCAGGTGACAGTTGTTCTAGACGTGGCGCGGCGCGGCGCCGAGCTGCGCGTCCGGTGTGCGGCCGCCTTAACAAGAGATTTTTAAGCTGTTATTTTTAGGCCGGTCAATTTTGACCACGAGTGAGACTTTGCGAGTTCCATTTTGTACAAAATAAAAACATATCAAAACAAACTTAATGGTTAAACATTAAAAGCACACTAGTGTGATAAACAGTGCAATTTGTTTTCCATAATTGTATTGAATATTGACAAACTCATCGTTTTTTTTTTTTTTTTACTCAAAAACTGAGGAGCATAATCAATGAGGCCTGCGATTAATAATTAAAAAAATAAATACAAAACATGTGTTATTTGAAAGAAAACAAGTTGACAAAAAGATTGAATCTAATATTTGTTGATAAAATAGAGTAATGAGAGATTTATAAGCAATTTTTTTGTAGGCCAGACTTTTTTGACCAGGAACACAACCCAGATCTTGCACCCAGAGCAATTGACTTTACACAACGACGCATGTATCATTCCAATTTTGCACCCGACGCACATCGGACTTTTCCCTCCACAGACGCATGTCTGTAAATTAGGGAATGAACTTGCCGGGGACGGTTAATCGAAAAGAGGAGGCGTGTTCCAGCGCAAACGTTCCCTGGTGCTATTTTGCAGTTCCAGAAAACAATTCCGCCACAGGAAAAACCTAGTCTAAAGTCAGTGGCACGTTATTCAGATGCTATTTTAAGGGCGCATGCTTGGCCATAATGTAGCGTGTGCACTTTGCTTCTCTCATCTACACAGACGCAGGCAGCAGTTTCCATTTTTGCAAATACATAATTACAAAGAAAATCCTCTCTGGGTCAAAATGACCCGAACACAACATTAAACAGGATGTTTATTGCTGCTGTGTTTTGTGTAAATGTCTTTTTTGCAGGTAACAAGGCTTACTCACTGGGTTTGTCATGGGGTCCAATTCAGCTGCACCATCCTTCAATAACAGCTTATTTGCAAAGTCTGCAATACATTGTGAAAGAAAAAGAGAAACGAAAAAGAAAATGAGAAAAGAAGAACACTTAAGGAAGTTTTGTGTTATTAAAGTATAATTTTTCATTCCTTATGATGTGACCCAATTACTTTCTGCTCTGTTAATATCTGTATTATTGGAAGCTGTCACAGAACATATGGAAACAGATTGACTTGTGCTGTTAAATGTCAGCTTCTCCCATGAGCAGTGGAGGAGTATTGGAGCCAAGTTGGTTGAGGAGAAACAGAGAGAAGGAGAGTCAGAGGGAGAGAGAGACATTGTCTTCTGTAGGGCTTCATCACCACTTGCTAGATCAAAACTTTGTAAACCAGTAAAACTTTGTAAGCAACATAAACACAGCCATTAACAGGCCCTATCAGAGTCACTATATGTCTAAATAAAAACTGTAAAGTAGAATAGATAAAATTCTAATTGAGTACTGCATTTTAATTTGATTTGAAAACACTGTAAAAAATGTCAAACATTATTTTGGCATATTGCTCCAAATGATAAATTAATACAGTAGAAATAAGATTAAATAATATTTTTAATAGATGTGTTCTCTAATTAAATGTTTTATCAGATACCGTATTTAATTAAAAATAAATAAAAAGATAAATATTTTTCCACAAATATTTGGAAAATATTTCTACTTTAATCTATGATCCCATTGTACAGACACAATATTAATAATTCTTAGAACTTATATATTGGATATCTATTTCTCTAGAGAGTTTGTCCTCTTGAAGATGAAAGGCCATGTGCACCAGAAGGATTCACAGCCAGGGCTCAGGGCTTTTATGTGGTGCTGTAATACATAAGCCTTTGACTATGAAAAATGATGTGCATGAAAGATTTGATATAGAAAAATTTGTGTCAAAAGACACAAAATGCATTCGGAGGTGCAAGGTTAAAATATGTCTACAGGCTGGTATGTGATAAATGTCAAGCCTTCCTACATCATATAAGCGTTGTGTGAGGAACACAATGAAATTTTAGTAGCTATTGGCTGAAAATCTTTCCCTTCAGTACAGTAGCTCTTAAATGTTATATATATTGACTTAGGACTGTAATGAAAGTGAACTCAAATATGAGGGGGGACTGGATCCAAATGCAGATAAATGGTTTAATAACAATAAATAAAGGGATACAAAACAAGAACCAGAAGAAAGAACACCCAACAAATCACATGAGAAGACAACCAAGACCTAACAAAGCACAAAGGGGGGAAAAAAAGGGATAATAAGGAAACAAGAAACACCTGAACACAATCAATTAACTAATCAACAAAGAAGCTATGGCTACGTTCAGATTTAGCATGTGTGAACGGCAAAAAAATCACATGGAATGCGATTTTTATACATACGGTTTTGCACTACATTTATATGTGATTTGAAATCCTATCCAAATCGCATTTCTGGAAATCTGTTTTCAGTCTGATTGTTCTGATTGGATTTTGTGATGTTTATGTGACTTTCTCTTACTTTCTACTTTTTCATAATTAAATTATTTTCAAACACCTTTCTGGAAAATTACCAACTTTTGAGTGGGTGGGTCCAGTACCTTAAGACCCATTCACACCAAGAACAATAACTATAAATAAAACTATACCGATAACTATATTAGTGTCCACACCAGCGGACGATATTGTTCTGTTTATTATAAGCGC
Organism: Leuciscus leuciscus; assembly: GCF_965113295.1. Classification (NCBI taxonomy): domain Eukaryota; kingdom Metazoa; phylum Chordata; class Actinopteri; order Cypriniformes; family Leuciscidae; genus Leuciscus; species Leuciscus leuciscus. The sequence continues at coordinate 46,882,599 of NC_138729.1, forward strand.
TGCCACAGTTTTGTCGTCTGTCGCTTTAAATGCTCGAGCTCTTTAAAGCAGGATGGATTCTGATTGGCTGTCAATGTTTTTATCGCTCATCAGCTGGAAAATAAATCGTTCTAAAAGTGATTCCAATGATATCATTTACGCATTTGGCAGACGCTTTTATCCAAAGCGACTTAGGCTATGTTCACACTTAGCGTCTTTTTTGACAAGAAAAAGTTGACAACGGCGTTTTTTTTGCAAAGTTGGCTCTTGCGTTGGCTTTTGAAGTTACCGGGGAGGAGAATGTCGGTTCACAAAGACGTTTGTGGGTGCACGACAGACAGTTATTATTGTTGTTATGGAAACGACAGGTCTCGCTACTCGCTTGTCATTGGTCAGCTGTCAAAAAGGCGCTTGACGTAGGGCGTTCTTTTCAGAAAAGTTGAACTTTTTTCAACTTAAAAAGACGCTCTGAGCTGCAGAAAAAGACATCGGCGGTGGCGTCTAAAAAAGCGCTCAGGACTTTGTTGAAAAAACGGTTTACTCCATAGGGTTATAATGTAGAACAGACGCTGGCAGTTTGAAAAAAGATGCTAAGTGTGAACATAGCCTTACATTGCATTATCCTACACATTTATACATAGGTATGTGCAATCCCCTGGGATCGAACCCACAACCTTGCGTTGTTAATGCAATGCTCTTAGCACTGAGCTACAGGAAAGCTCAGTGGTATATCATTCCTCTGTGTCGTTATCATTATAGTTGTGGTGTGGACTCTGCTATTCTTTTATATTCCGAATGATTTTTAGAACTATATCTTTATCGTTATCTTTATCTTTATAGTTATCGTTCTTGGTGTGAACGGGTCTTTAACATTCCTCCAAACATCTTTCGGTTACACTTTATTTTGATGGTCCCCTTTAAATATGCCGTTGACTATAAGTAAGGTTGCACCTATAGTCCATGTCAACTAACTTTCATTGCATGTCAACCAACTCTCACTAGAGTATTAGTAGAGTATTTACTGGTAGGGTTAGGGTTAGTTGAATAAGTTGACGTACTTGCAAAATTACTTATGGTCAGTAGAATGTCTGTTGGGGAGCATCAAAATAAAGTGTTAGCAGATATTAAGCAGACATTAATACTTTAATGACTGCTATAGTTGACATGAAGGTGCAACATAACTTATAATCAACAGAATGTGTAGTGTATCCTCAAAATAAAGTGTTAAGCATCTTTCATGTTCCACAGAAGAAAAAAGTCCAATAGAATAACATTAAATTCAATAATAGGCTAAATTCTGAGGCATTAATGCAATTATATATGCATATATAAAGCATACTTAACAACTATAGATCTAATCTGTTGGTTTTGAGTTTCAACAGGAATGAATTCATCCATATAAAACCACCTTGACAGATCCGCATATCTGAAAAGATTCAAATTTCACAGATGGAATGGTTTATTCGCACCATTGGTCGCAATGTCAAATATGGGGGCATATCAAGGAAAGCTTCTGAAATTCAAACGATCAGGTGCTGATCTGATCCACATGATATCTTCATGTCCTGGAGGGCTTGAGCGGGGAACAAACCGCTCGCTGCCATATTGAGGTTACTGTTCAGAGAGGTGTCTCTGTGTGTGTGTGTCTTTGTTTGTGTTCCCTGTTTAAGACCCCTCCAAGGCTTGTACTGGGGATTGAAACCCCCTCAGCTTGCTTATGGGAAGCTGTGTTGAAATGCCGTAGATTTATTCAATAAATACCATGGGTCCTATTAGAGAGTGAACCTTAAACCTCATCAAATCCCAATCTGAAAGAAATTTCAATAATTTAATTGTAACCAGCAGCTGTAATAATAATCACAGATGTCAGAATCATACCAATATTCATGATTTTACTCCCTTAAAAGTTGGTTAGTTAGTTTTGTTAGTACTACTAATGGAAGAACTTCAGGCTCCCCAACTCTATTATTTGGCTCCAATATAATCAAAACTAAATTTAGGATTTATGCATTTGAACTGCATATAAATATTTTTTGTAAATACTTTTTGATTACAGTTTTTCTCGATTGTTTACACACATTTTCTGAAAGCATGCCTCATATTCTCAGAACTCTACACACAAATCCAAAAAAACACACACAATGGGCAAAACCCCTCAATTCTCCTGCAAAATGAAACTTTACATTCAAAACAATGTTATTTCTTCTCAAAATGGTATTTTGTTTTCAAATGACACACACAAACCATCATATGAATAGACATTTATAAGAACCAGTTGAACACTGATGTGCTCAGTGTAAAACACTATGATGAATGGAAAACACTTCTTCTCCATTTATCATAATGACTTAGGCCTTTTTTTGTTCATTGTTACACTTACTACAGACAGTACATACATAAGTGTGATGTAAAATATTTGAGAATATTGTTTTTATACTCAGAACACACAAATACATGGTAACAAATAGGCTATATTAAATTTTTCCCCACAAAAACAATGTACATTTGTACATTCCCACAATTTGTACATCCCAACCAACACAAAGTTGTACATACAGTGGTCTACATACAAAACAACAGAAGAATTTACTGTATACAGTTACAGTAAAAAAATAAAAAATCCAATGTTGGCATCCATTGCACCATTGAAGAGCCTTGTTGCCCTTTTATGCTAAAGCTCTGATTGCTAATTGTAAAACTGTGTGACGGGTGTTTGCCCATGTGAAGAGTCAGTGTGCATATTTGAATGGCAGTGTGTTCCTTGTGAAAACAAGAGATTTTCTGCATGAAAATTGTGCCAAAAGCAGAGAATTGTGTGTAGTGTTTTGAAAAAAGTGTGTTTTAGAACTGCAATTTGAGTGTAAAGCAGGAATTGTGCTTGTAGTTTAGCAGAATTGGTTCAGGGGGATGGTGAATGAGTTACATGTTGTGGTCATTGTGTCTCAAGTACCACAAAATGTGTGTAAACAATCGAGAAAAACTGTAAAGTTGATGCCAAACAAAACGAGACATAATAATAATTTTGAATATGAATGCAAAACAGCAGCAGGGTAGCAGTTCTATTCCGCCAACACCAAACATATCAACGCTGAAACATTGTCATATCCATAACCATGCCAAACACTATACATAATTACGTATCTGACCAGTTATGATTGTTGTATTTCACATTAACAATATATAAATAATTTAAATTAAAGCTTTAAGCGTATATGAAAGAATGTGTTGAGTTGTGATCCATTGGAGCAGAATAGCATGAGTTCAGTGCAAAACAAGACAGGAGGGCAAACATTGCAGGATTTCCCCGAGTTATGCTTCATGAATTGAATTTATCGCCTGAAATTACTGAATTGAAATGACAACCCTTGTCACTCCATTCATCATCTCTTTTCCTCACTGTCTCTGTATTTGCCCCTCTCTTTTCCGCTCTTACTGATACATCTGCTTGCCACTTCACATATACAATCAAAATGTGGTTAAATGCAGGACTCGGCATATACTAACACACAAGAATATGTCCAATCGGTTTGCTCAATGTTAGTGAGGGAAAAAGTCCTGCATCTCTGAATGAGGCAACTGCTAAATATTGTGTTCTGTATTGCATTTAAGCAATGGCAAATAAAACTAACACAAATAAATATAATAGCATTTGTTTCTCCATGAAAATGTATCAGTGAGCACAGGAAAATCAATTAACTTGTATGTGTTGTGTTTCAGCACGTTTCAAATGCTTGTGTGTGTGTGTGTGTGTGTGTGTGTGTGTGTGTGTGTGTGTGTGTGTGTGTGTGTGTGTGTGTGTGTGTGTGTGTGTGTGTGTGTGTGTGTGTGTGTGTGTGTGTGTGTGTCTGCTGTGACATTGATGCCTAACACATGCTCTATAAGTGTATTTCTTTTTTCAATCTGGTTACATTCAAATTAGTTGAGTAAAACTGTGCAAGTTCAGCTCCAGGATAAATACTGTAGTTTATTGATTATTTGCAAGGTATCCGATTGATTGTCTGAAATGAAGTGTACTGATATGGTTTAGTGCTTCTGATACCAGTTATCAGTCAGTCTACACATACTCCTGTGTGCAATGTCTGTTGGGCAAATTATCAAGAGTGCTTCTCCATGTTTATTTTGCTTTCTTATAATATTACCTGAATAATGCAAAAGAGTGATGCAAATGACCGATAAAACTATGATATTAAATTATGCATGCTAAAGTCCTGTTTTGCAAGAGACAGACATGTATTGGCTAACGTATGGTCTCTAAAGCATGTTTAATATTTAAAGTAATCAAATAAACCTCACACAAACAATGCTTATATCGTGACAGTAGAGTGCACAATAGTGCAGCCCTGTGATTTCAGGTTCAGCCGTCAATATGATATATTGATCGCTCTGCCTTTCTAATGCCATTGCAGTTTTATTGCTTCTCACACAGGAAAATTATTCCCCTTCAGAAAGGCAAATGAAAAATCCTGACACCGAAGATGAAAAGACTCATGCCGTCTGACTGAGTTTGCAGGGTGAGATATGGCCAAATGAGAAGAGAGTGATCGTATTGAATGTCCTGTTGCTAATATAAACTTGGCCTATAATAAAATGTGAATTGAGCCCGACTTCTCAAGACTTTATGGGTCTCAACACACTTATGACTGCAGTTAGAAGTATCGGAAAGAACCTGAGATGAAGTCGGAAATTTTTTTTTACGCATAGTTAACTTTACCGAGCTGATTGTACCTGCAGTGTTTCAATTGAAAAAACACAAATTGAATTTCTTTAAGCTTCCTTAGGCCTTTCTGAACTGAAGTGGAACCTCAAAAGTGACCGATTTGGAACGCTCTTCTCTGTGCACCATACAAATTGCATTCCTCGCACAAAATGCAACAGTGTGACACCCTATAAAAATGCACACAGCCTATACAGTCACATTTTGCAGCCTGGAATCATAAATCACATCATGTTCACTCATTTGGCCAGAGAACTGACCACCTGACTGAGCCTGGTTTCTCCTCAAGGCTCTTTTTTCTCCATTCTGTCGCTTGAGTTGGGGTCTCTTGCCACTGTCGCATCTGGCTTGCTTAGTTGGGATTTGAAAGACACTTAATATTCAGTGATTTTCTCGATTTCAATGCACTGACACTGATTTTGGATCAGAACAAAACTTGAACTGAATTGAGCTTGATGATGTTTTCTGCAGAGTTGCTTTATAGCTGATTCGAATTAGTTTAATAATTGACAAATTTCACAACATCAACACTTTTATAGAAGTATACTGAATCAACACTGAACTGACTCAAACTGAATAACGACACTATTTTCTTCTGTAGAACTGCTTATCCTTGAATATAACTAATTTCATAATTGAAATGTACAGTTATTGAACTGAACTGAACTGAATCAAAACTAAAGCAACTTCAGCTGAATCATGTCACTTAGAGCTGTTTTAGACATTCACATCTAAATTTGTAATATTTGATGAAGTTTGCAGCATTGATCATTATCTTCCTGTTTATTATAAAGCTGCTTTGAAACTGTCTGTATTGTATAAAGCGCTATAGAAATAAAGGTGACTTGACTTGAATTGATTTGAACACGTTCTAATAGTTTATGGTATTGAATTATATTTGCAATCAAATTTTCTCACACTTTGTCTGCCAACTCTTGCCTTATTTTAGTCAAAAGAATTAAGGTAAATGCTGTCCACTTAAGTAGCTCACTATTTTTCATTACAGGGCCAATGTGTATAGTGCCTCAAAGACATTTATTATGAGCAAATTCATTTAAAATTGCATGGCATTTCACCTCATCACACGCAGCAATGTCAAAAACGTCACAAATCACAGTAGGCTTCCCTGATGCCGTGATCACAATCAATGTGTGAACTGAAGCGAAACAGCCAGGATGCTTAATAGTAATGCAGTGTTATGAAGTTTTAATTTTTTTTTTTTATTAAAACTTAATTTCAGCTGAGGGACACACATTGAAAAAATCTCTATATCAGGGATGAATTTTAATGAATAAAAGAATATGATTATAAAACTAACATAGCAAACAAATCAAATGGAAACAAACTGGGCTGAAGGAAATAATTCTCCATGAAGATTCCCAAATGGAATCAGATGATCCAATAATGTAGTTCGTTAGTTTAGTTTTTAATTTACTTAATATGCTGTACAAAGTAGTAACACTGATTCTTCCCAGTATTACAATAAAAGAACCATCATGTTTAAAGTCACCATGAAATCAAAATGGATAATTTAATTAAATATTTATTATAAATGATTTATCCATGCACGTCCAGCATTATTCTTTTAATTCATGTGCTCTCATAATCTTTGATCAAAATAACTTCTCCTTTTTGCAGTGATATAATTTCTCACCTCACCTCTTCTCTTCTCTTCTCTGTCACTCATATGAGATAACCATCCAATCAATTCCCGATGGACAAAATTCTCAGATATACGTCATAAGGAAAAAAAGTCTATAAAGAAAGGGGTGAAGAGGCTGATTAGCATACCTCTGTTAGCCCCTGCTGGTGCAGTATATGCTGTAACTACACCAGGTCATTTCATTGTAGCATCCCTGTTGCAGACGGACAAAGGTTTCGAGTTAAAAAAGAAAAATAATATATAGAGACCTATAGAAATGTTCTTTTAGAGGCTCCTCGTGCGATCACCCCAGTGTCCATTCGACACACTTCAGGAACCTCTATATGAAAACCGTGGGGAATCTGAGGACATCAGAGAAAAATGCATATGAACGATAGAAAATAAGTTGTTTTGAAATGGAATATAGACATTTTCATTCCCAAGTGCTTCACTGTGATTTAACACAGCACAAATCATACAGATCACAGAGAGTTCATTCTATTATTTTTCAATGTCATTTTAGCATGACTGTTATAGTACTTCTATTCAGCTTAAATAATTTTTTATTTGATTTAGTCATGCTAGTACTTCAACTTAAACTTTGGCAACATTACTTATTTTCATTAAAATGTTTTAAAATTTCAAATCATGTATTTATATTTTACCTTTTTTCAATCGATGACAACTATTTGTAATATTTTTTGTTTTAGTTAACAATAACAACACATGTTCTTTTTTTTCTGAGAGTTGGAAACGTGTACATTGCTTTCTGAATTGTCTGAAGAAACTGAATGTGTCCACTCAACTGGAAAACACTACAGTGAACAAAATGTTGAGTCAGCTGGGAAAATGTTTGAATCCAAATGGGAATTGATATAATTCTAATTTTTAAATAGACAAAGTATATATATGTGTGTGTGTGTGTGTGTGTGTGTGTGTGTGTGTGTGTGTGTGCGTGTGCGTGTGCGTGTGTGTGTGCGTGTGTGTGTGTGCGTGCAATACTAAAGCGCAATTTGGAAAATCACTAGGCCAAGGCCAAGCATGTGGAAGCTGATCCTCACTTGGATTTGAGTCAATTGCTGCTGGAGAACATGCTATTTGGCAAAGTCCCGTTCCTCTGTGGTGTGAATCCCTGTGATATACAGCTGCACTGAAGAGTTCATCAAAATGTGATGTTCTTTAGTAGAGACATCTGACATTTCTCATAAAGAATCAAGATTTTCAACCAGTTATTCCTGCCAATGGTCCTTTAAAACTTGGCCTTCCTCCACAAACCATCTTTCGTCTACCTCATTCGTCTAGTTCTAGAAGCGTGTTCCTATGCAGAGAACTCTGGTGGTCTTGATTGATTGATTGATTGATTGATTGATTGATTGATTGATTAATTGAGTGATCAATCGATCGATCGGTAGATCCATCCATCCATCCTAGTTACACTATCTGCACCAGCCAATCACATCACTCTTATTAACAACTTCCTAAACAAAGTTCATATTATGAATTAGTTCCTAATGCAAGTTACAGCTAGTAGGTTGTAACTCTAGAAACGTGTTGCTTAATATGATTTATGATATATCATTATTGGTCCAATAAGCAGCCTTTATGTCAGAATAAAGTAGTTTTAAATATTTCACTTTTTAGTTTTTGATACAGTTGATACAGTCAAACCAAGGATGCTACATTAACAATCAAAACTGACATCACTGTTTACTTTATCAATACATGTTCCTGGTCTGATTGTAAATGCCTAAGTAACTTGCGAAATTAAGACTTGCTCCACCTCTGAAATGACTTTTAGTTTTGGTAGACATCATCAAGCCACTTGTCATATACACTCTTAAAAATAAAGGTTCAAAAAGGGGGTTTTGCAGCGATGCCATACATACATACATGCCAATGTAGATCCATTTTTGGAATGAACCTTTTATTGAAAAGTTCTTAGTTTCAAGAACATTTAAAGTTTTTCCAATACAAAGAACCTTTTGTGCATTTTAAAGGTTCCATGGATGTTCTGGAGTTTCTTCAAGGAACCATAGATGACAATAAAGAACCTTTATTTTTAAGAGTGTAGAGACAATTTTCAAGATCCAATCAATTTCTTGTGATGTATAAAACATGTAACTAAAGCCACTTTTTCACTCCGCTAGGAAAAACAGCTCTGTGTGTATATTGCAAATCATTGGTGGCTAAAATCATAATCAGTTTTTCTAAAATCAAGTACACTTGACGACCCCCAGGTTGGGAATGCCTGTTACAGGGCGTCGTCCTTTCCTAGCTGTAAACATTTCCGGATCCATTTTGCTATTTCATTATTCATTATTGATAGAAGCAGTGCAACACTTTAATTCTACCCCCCATTTTAGTGCATTAGCGCCTCCAAGCAGGGCAGCTCATCAATCAGCATGTGCAGATGCTCCTAGCAGCCTGCAGTACAACTGTTCTTACAGGACCAAGTCAATGGATCTCTCTGTGGGAGGCAGAGAGAGACCGACTGAGAGTTGTGAGGGCTCACTGTGAGAGAGAGAAGAGAAGGGGCATTGAAAATGAACTGGTGTGAGGAGCTAGCAGAATAATAAGAGGGCAAGGGGCTTCACATCGCCAAAGGAGACCAAGGGGGAACTCAGCTGGCCTGCACAGAAAGTTGAACTGACACTCCAACACAGTTCAGCTCAGGGCAGAGAGAGACAGGGGAGGAATGAAGACAGAGAGAAAGAGAACGAGAGAGAGAGAAAGGGTGATCCATGTGTTTGATGCCATCTGGCCTCTCTCACTGATCCAGAACGTGATACTGACAGCTGGAGGAGAAGTGAAAAAGAAACATGGGATGAGCAGAAAGGTGAAGAGAGAAGAGAATCAAGAAGCATTCAGATTTTGGAAAAAAATTAAGCTCCTTTTCTTTACATGGTTTAGGACACAAGAAATGTCCTCCTGTGGACAAGAGAAATGGATGGGGTTTAATTTAAAGGTTGATGTGTGTCATTTTAACAGTGTGAAAATTGGTGTTCTGAATAGGTGTGTCTGAATAAACTGTTTAGCAAGAACTCTATTATTCACCTGCATGACGTTCCAAACCCGTATGGATTTATTCTGTGGAACACAAAAGTAGAAAACAACAAATCATAATGAATTTTTAAGGATCATATGACACTGCAGACTGGAGTAATGATGCAGAAAATTCAGCTTTGACATCACAGGAATAAATTACATTTTAAAACATATTCAACTAGAAAACAGTCATTTTAAATTGTAATAATTTGTCAGAAATGTTACTGTTTTTATTGTATTTTTTAATTAAATAAATGCAGCCTGGTGAACATGAGAGACTTCTGTCAAAACATTAAGGCCCAGTTTCACTTAGATTAAGCCAGGATTACTGTAGGCCTTAGTTCAATTAGGGCATTTAAGTAGCTTTTATGAATATGTCTTAAACATTTTTTTTTTTAAATAAAAACATAACTGGTGTGTATCTTGAGACAAAACAATGGCACTAACATATTTTAAGGTATGTCAGTGCAATTGAGCTCAGTCCGCTTTTACAGCCTCATTATGCTTATAATTTTGCTCTTATAAATTATTCTACTGTAACTGTCTGGGAAAATGTTTGTCAGAAGCTTAGTGATGGTGACGATTAATTTGTGGGACCGTGGTGTAGTTCATTTTATAGCCTAACTTTAGATTTTTCTTCTGGCAACTACATTTATGCTTCGAAATTCATTAAAGTCGTGTTCGTCTGTGAAAATTATCTTGATGGACAAAACATGAAAGTTTTGTTGATCACAGAGCTTGTTTTTTGCGATAATCCAAAAGCCTATGGAAAATCTTATTGGGTTTTTGTTGAGGGAACCAGTATGCCAACTGCCGGTTGGCCTACAAAGTGACGTCATACCTGCACTGCTCTATGAAACACAAAGCGCACCATACTTTAAATGTGGCCCCAGATGCACATTATTGGAAACCAATTACTCTAATTTAATTGAGAAGTCGTGACAGGCCTTCTCACAACCGAACTGAAAAAACTATTTCGGACAAAGGGCCAATTATCACTGGTGGCCTTTTGAGCCAAATAATTCTACTTACCACACCTGAGGTTGTTGGAGTCCCATTTTATGATAGATTTTAAACACATTTGACGTGTAACCTTTAATAATGCTGTTGTGTATTCTGTATTAGTTCATGCTAATTGGATTTTTGGCATTTGTAGCTGCTAAATGGTTCACTTATTGAGACCTCAGCAAGCGTTCTCAAGCTGATGTTAATTTAATGGTTTCTGCCTGCTGAAATTCACCTCATGAACTGCCATTGTGTCATGTTGAGCCTGCAATCCTCGGTCGTCGGCTTCCAAACCTCACTCTCTCTCATTTAAAGAGACATATCATCAGTTGTCTCAAAGATACAGCAGTGCAAATAGTCTTTTCAGTGATAGTCTTTCGAAGAGTCAGTGAGGGGGGTTATTTTACCACTCACTGGATATTTCACTTTGAAAGTGTCGTGAAACATACAAGAAGCAACATAATATAATTTAGTAAAAATCTTGCCACAGGTAAGTTTTTCCAATCCGCCTGGGGTGAAAAAATTACACGCCTCTATTAAAATACAGAACATTGCACATTTAAAACATTAGCATCTGTCTGTTTTTTATTGTTTAGTTCAATTGAGAGACTCACAAAATTTAGTTTGCCAAATCAAACATCCCCTCCGGTCTTAGTTTTTAAATCTAAAGACTAATTAAGATACTAAATATCAGGGGTCTGATTATACATCAGGTACACCTAGTGCGCTTGAGGCTCCGTCTTCATGATGCAATTCAGCTCTGACAGCATCAAAGCGTATAGCACTCCTTATTTCTCAACTGTACATCAGCAAGAGCAACTCAATAGTAAATACTTGTGATTGCCAATTGTAGTCATTCAGGAACAATCATTTACAATACAGTTCTCAAAAGAAGATGCGAAATACGAGCTGTATGAAGAAGCTATTATGAATAAAAGCCACTTATTGTTGCAAAACGTATTGCATAGGAAGATGAATGCATGTACACACAAAAGAAAAGAATGGCTCAGAAAAAAGCGCAAAAGTGACTCAATGCAAAACTATTGACTATGTGTCACTGATAAAATAGTACAAAAGTCTAAAATAGCAATGTAACAATGGACAATGAAACTGAAACATTTGGTTTTAGACTACAATAATTTATTAGTATGGCATAGGGCCTCTTTTTGCAGCCAATACAGCATCCGTTTGTCTTAGGAATGACCGATACAAGTCCTTCACAGTGGCCAGAGGGATTCTGGGCCATTCCTCTTCCAGAACAGCAGTCAGTCACGTTTTCTGACTTGCTCCTCCAAAATACCCCAAAGTGGCTAAAAAATCTTTAGATCTGGTGACTGTGCAGGCCTTGGGAGATGTTCAACTTCACTTTCATGTTCATCAAACCATTCTGTCACAAGTGTTGCTGTGTGTATTGGTACATTATTATGCTGATACACGGCACCACCTTCAGGGTACAATGTTTAAAACATTAGGAGCACATGGTCCTTCAGAATGGTTCGGTAGTCCATCAGGCACAGTCGGGAATGTCATGATATTACAGCTCAAACATCACTGATCCACCGTTGTGTTTCACTCTGGGCATCAACAGTCCGGGTGTTCAGACTCTCTGGGGGATTCTCCACACCGTAACCTCCACGGAAATGGGAAAGACAGTGAACGTGGATACATCAGAGAACAATACATGTTTAACATTGTCCACAACCCAAGATTTACACTGTTGGCACCAATTGGCACGAGTGACCAAAGGTTTGGCTATAGCATCCCGACCATTAATATGGACTCTGTGGAGCTTCCCGACGAAGATTGAAACCGTTTTGGTTGAAACAGGAGAGTCGAGGTGCGCATTTAATTCTGCAGTGAGTTGGGCAGATGTGTTTTTTGTTTTTTTAGATACACTCAGGGTTAGTACCTGGACATCCCTTTCAGACAGGACAGATTCCTCATGCGTTGACAGTTACTCCTGTTGGATGCAGTTCGTCCTATGTGGAGATATGCCGACATTACCCTCGATACCAGAGCTCTCGATACACCACAAAGACTTGCTGTCCTGGTCACAGATGACTCTTCTGAACTCTGATATGTCTCTCATTATGTTGTATGGCTTGCAATTTTTGATGTACAGCTGTGCTATTACCCTGCTTATTCAACCTTCACACTCTGCTCTTACTGATGGACTGTATATAATAACAGAGCTCATATTTTGAAAGGTTTATACATTATCACTGTATGGAGAAAAGGAATGAGATTTTTGCTTCCGGAACTCTAGCTTATGCTTCAGACTGAATATTTTATCAAAACATTTATAAAATAATGCAGAGGTGTTCAGTACCTCAAGAAACAAATTATAAGGCTGTACTTAGATTACTAAACGGTCGTATTCTCCAAGCAATGTGAAAGTTTACTTTTTCTTGACTGAAGCAACATTTGATTGAGGTGTCAAGTCTTTATTCCAGTGCTTGAGGCAAACGCTTTGAGTGCAAAGCAGATCAGAAGTTCCTTTTCTACAGGACCTACACACACACACAAAAAGGCCTTTTTGTAGTGGGCCATCGGGGTGTTGGAGGGTCACAAAGAGAGAGAGGAAGATTCCTCACACTGTGTCACAAATACCTTAGAGATGGTTAAAGATGATAGCATCAATCACCACCCCCCGTAGACCACCGAAAGGTGCTCCAAGAAAATGCTGTCCTTTTTCATTGATTTGAGAGCAGTGTCTTTAAACCCAACCCATATTCTTATCACCACAAGAGGGTTTATAAAACTGGTCACAGATCAAATCACAGCAGCCTATATCTGCAAAAAAAAGGTTGCATAGGGATGGAAAGTTCACAGTAGAAACAATCTTTCAACTAGAATGCCAATGCAATATGCTTTTCAAGAGCAGTTTGATTGATTCTCTTTCTTAGTTTTATTTTTCAACAGTGTTCTTATTGTATTGTATCTGTCAGGACAGTCTTTTAACTATGTGAATGGATGAATTAATGTCCTGTTTGGTAATTGTACGGAGCATCTGCAAGAAGTTGAATGACACACATACATAACAATAAATTAACTTCAGCATTTCAACAAGAAGTGTCCGTACATGTGCAAGTTTAAATATCACGAAAACCAGGTCACATTTCACCTAAAAAGGAAAGAAAAACTGATTTTAAATCTAGCAAAATACCATTCAGATTTTCAAAAATATTTACCCTCCTTTTCATTACCACATTTACATTTATTCATTTAGCTGACGCTTTTATACAAAGCGACTTACAATTGCTATATATGTCAGAGGTCGCACGCCTCTGGAGCAACTAGGGGTTAAGTGTCTTGCTCAGGGACACATTGGTGTCTCACAGTGGATTCGAACCCGGGTCTCTCACACCAAAGGCATGTGTCTTATCCATTGCGCCACTACCACCCCTTTAACCACATTCAATGGTTTCATTTTATTTAATTGAAGCAAAAAAATATAAATTAAAATAATATAAATTATATATATATATATGTGTGTGTGTGTGTGTGTGTGTGTGTGTGTGTGTGTGTGTGTGTGTATATATATATATGTATAAATGAAAAATATTTAGAAATATATAAATTATTCTGTAATTTATAACTTAGACACAATGAGACGCAATAAAACTACCATATAAATACTTTCCCATTTATATATTATATAATGCAAATATATTATACATATTATTATTGTTAACTAAAACAAAACAAAAATTATTTCCCAATAAATGTTACTTAAACTTATTATATATTAATTAGTTACCAACATTTCTTATTTTCATTTAGTTTAAGTTTAAAGTACAAGAATTAAAACAAAATAAAATAAAACTAATAAATACAAATTTATAAATATTACGTAAACACACACATATATATATATATTATTATTATTTTTTGGGTTTTTTTTGTTGAAATATGACCCATGTTTTGTGAGATTTGTTCCCAAAGCACCTTAGCAGTGTCCCCTAATAAGCACACTTCAGAAAACTTCAAAGGAACGCCGTACCGCATTGGATCACCGTTCTGTGCCTGCTGGGGTAAAATTAGCTTAGTACTTGTGTTGGGAGTCAAATAATTGTGGCATGCGTGTGGAAATGATCTTTTTATTCACGGCATTTTTTTCATGGAATAGCTCTGAGAGATGGGCGACAGTGACTGGAACCGCGACCTCCAGCTGTTTCAATTTACTCTCTTTTTTACAGACTTAATTATTTGCTCTTTTCTTCTTGAACATAAACATGCAGAACTAATAGAACTTATTGGTGCATATAGTTGTCATGATATTCATAATGACAGTTTTGTCAAGGGAGCAAACACAACAAGTGGCACAATGCCTTGGCTGTTGAATATACCAGAGGTTTGTCTCAAAGGCATACAAACAAGGAATATCAAAGCACGGAGTATAAAAAATGTCAAACCATATACTGAAGTTACATTCGAGGAAAAGCATTTCTGAACACACGGTACATGGAAGCTTGAAGCAGCAGCAGAAGACACACCTGTGCCACTCCTGTCAGATAACAACAGGAAACAGAGACTACAATTCACACAGGCTCACCAAAATCATCAAAAGCATGGATAAATTCTGCCTTGTATCAACAATTCAGACAGCTGATGGTGTAATGGTGTGTGGGATATTTTCTCGGCACACTTTGGCCCCTTAAGTACCAATTGAGCATTGTTTGAACGCCACAGTCTACCTGAGTATTGTTGCTGACCCTGCCCATCCCTTTATGACCGCAGTGAACCATCTTCTGATGGATACTTCCAGTAGGATAATGCGCCATGTCACAAAGCTCAAATCATCTCAAACTGGTTTCTTGAATTTCTTGATAACGAGCTCACTAAACTCAAACGGCCTCCACAGTCTCCAGATCTCAATCCAGTAGAGCATCTCTGGGATGTGGTGGAATGGAAGATTTGCATCATGGATGTACAGCTGATAAATCTGCAGCAACTCTGGGATGCTATCATGTCAATATTAACCAAAATACAGGACCTTGTTGAATCTATTCCACGAATAATTAATATACAGTATATAAGTTTCAACCCGTATAAAACAAAGAGCGACCACAGCTACGATGCTAGTGCAATAGAACAAATATCATTCATTGTAGTAAACTTTGTTACATATGACAGCGATTTTGCGTCGTGTTTCAGTCCTGGTCACAAATTCGTTAAACTTCCATGATGGCGCCGGTGCGTCATTCGCATTGAGTGTAGATCAGTGTATGCTGTGTTTGCAGAGGGCTAAGTAGACGTTCCAAGTAGACGTTAGCTGTGACATACATGTAAACAAAAAAGGTCAAATGTGAGACTACAGACATTTTTCTATTTGTACAGTAATTATTTGATAGGAATACAATGTAATCATTCATTTTTTTTCATTATTCCTGTGGGCTCCTTATGGACAATGTAATACAATGTAATACAAACCTTTATTCCACTCAGGAAGTTTTCTCTCAGGACAGAACACAAAATGACCGTTGACAAAGGTACAGTTTTAACTGGACTGGCACAGACTACCCAACATTGGGTTGCATTGACCGAGTGCTGAGGGGTTTGACAGTAAAAATGACCAGCAGCTGAGTTACAGAAAAACTGCAAATGCAAAAAAAAATTAAAATAGCCCAAGAAAATGACCAGGCTGTAACCAGCATTTGCATTATATTTCAATGCATTTGCATTTGCTCACAAACCTTTTGAGTTCTTTGCGAGTGAACACAGTTTCTCGAGGGAACGCAAAGATTTTGCGAGCGACTGCAAAGTTTCACGGGGGAACTCATACCTTTTGAGAGAGAACGCGAAAGCATTGAAAAAATTTGTCCTGCCATCTCATAAGTATTCCATCAATCTTCATAATATTAAATCAAAACATAAAAAAATTATAAAAATATGATAAATAACTTCACCTCTGAAGCTAATTGTCAACACGTTCGAATGCAAACACCAACAAATTATTTACCAATAAATTAGGAGTCGTATTTTTTTTTTTCCAACATTGAATATTGTTTTACATGAAAATCACATTCGAAACAATTTTTTGTGAATGTTTCTTAAGTAAAGCATTCTCTCAGGCGACATCATTTGCATGGTTTATAACCCAAAGAACAACCACCTGGTCTGCAAAGTTAACATTCCAGCTGTGTTCTCCAAGGTGCCTTATCGTTCCAGGTTTTTAAGATGTGCAGGTCCTCCAGTGCCTTTGACAGACAGCGGGGGACAATATGCCAGTCACGTACGGGATCGAGACCAGCCCAAGCATGCATTAATTCTTACATTAAACACAGGCCCAGTCACACAGCTCTCATGCTGTTTGAAGCTCCCTCTTTGCTAGACCAGATCTTGCGCGTCCTTCTCTCCCATGATTCCCTGCTGCAGTGGTTCAGCCTGGCCTGCCATCATCTGTCACTCAAACAGAGTCCAATGTGAAACAGCCTCGTAACTCTCTGGGGACAAGAGCAAATGGTAAGGCAGGGCTTAAATAATGCACAATAAGAGCTACAGTATAGTCGGAGCCAAAAATCTCCAGTGACACGAGGAAGCAAGCGTTTGCATCTGAGTGGCCATAAATGTACATAAAAATACAAACAAAATATTATGATGCTTCACAATGTCACAATTATGTTCTGTCTTGTCTGCACCTGTTCTTGTTAATCCCTGATTGGTTAATCTTCCCCCACCTGTGTCTAGTTAGTTTCCTGATTTCACTCTGTGTATTTATACTCCCTGTTCTGTTCTATCCCTTGTCGGTTATCGTTTGAGTGAACGTGTATGTTACGCCTGAGTTTACTTTTAAATACCTTGTTTTTCTGCATATCCTTCGTCGTGCGCTTTCTGCAGCCCAGAAACACATAATAAAGGTCAGAAACCCTCAGAAAACATCATTGGAAAGAGTTTCTGATCTTTTATGTGATGCATCATAATATTTTGTTTATATTTTTATGTACAACATAATTATTTTTTGGCAGGGCATTTGATATCATAGTAATTTTATAAATGTAATAGAAATATATAAATCAGAAATTTGTTTTTGAAAAAAATTTATACTTTTATTCAGCAAGGATGCACTAAATTGATATATACTGTAATTTTTTTTTTTTAATTGCTGCTCTTTTGAACTTTCTATTTATCATAGAATTCTGAGAAAATGAATCTCGGTTAGCACAAAAATATTAAGCAGCACAACTGTTTTCAACATTGATAATAATATTAAATGTTTCTTGAGCAGCAAATCAACATATTATAATTATTTCTGAAGGATCATGACACTGAAGACTTGAGTAATATTGCTGAAAATTCAATTATACAATTATTTTAAATTGTAATAATGTTTCACAATTTAATAAGTAATAAGTCCAAACTTTTGAATGGGATACAGTGCTAAATGTACTATGCCTAAAAAACAGAAACAAAATCATTTTAAAAAGTAACGATTCTGAAAGCATTGAAGAAGATCCCATAATAATTGAATGTAGCTTTACAGTAGTAAAAATAAATATGAAATGTTATTATATAATATGATTGATATCATATAAATATGATGGTTTCATTATAATGGTGATTCTCTAAGGTGCACACCCAACCTGTATGTGTAAAATATGCGGGTCCACAACGCATGTAGGCCTATGGCGCTTTTCCACTGCATGGAACGGTACGGCTCGGTTCGGTACGGCTCACTTATGGCGCATTTCCACTGCATGGTACGGTACGGCTCGGTTCGGTACGGCTCGGTTCGGTACGGCTCACTTATGGCGCATTTCCACTGCATAGTACGGTACGGTACGGCTCGCTTCGGCTCGCTTTAAATGGTACCACCTCTGTTGAGGTTCCAAGCGTACCGTACCGATACTAAAATGTGACGTGCAAACACTGCAGATCACTGATTGGTCAGACAGAATCATCACTACCAGCGTCATTGTATTTACAACACGAGACACTAAACCCGCTAGATTTAAATAGCCAGTAGACAACAGCCAACACAGCGCCTGTTTTAAAAGTATTTGCTTAAAAAATGCTTTAAAAAAAGAAATGGCTGAATCGTGGTCAGTGGACGAGGTGCAGACGTTCCCCTCGTTGGTTGCCGAGGAGCGGATGGGGAAACACGGAATGAAAAATTCGTATTTAATATGATGATGTCATGGCAGTAGAGACGGCAACTATAACGATCAGTCCCACCCACTTTGAAGCGGTACTAACTGCAGTGGAAAAGCAACCGAGCTAAAGCGAACCGAACCGTGCCGTACCGAGCCGAGTCGTACCACGCAGTGGAAAAGCGAAGCGAGCCGAACCGTTCCGTGCCGAGTCGAACCGTACCGAGCCGTACCATGCAGTGGAAAAGCGCCACTACACTCTACTTATTACACACACAGGGTTGCGCAGCAGCACACAAACATGCCAAATATTAAAAATAAAAGGATTACAATGTAAAAGATTATTATTGTGTACATAGAGATATGTTGGAATCCGGCTTGTCCCGTATTTTCGGGATTCTGATTGACTAACATGGGCTTGAGCTTCTCGTTACACTGCCACCTACAGGTTTGGCATGCTCTTGACGGCATATACACGGGTTTGTGTAAACGAACACTTTTCTGAAAACGGAGAGGGTGAAATGTCCGTTTATGAAAATAACCGGCCACGTGTAAACGTAGCCTTAGACCATGCGCTTAGATCGTTAAAATAGGGCCCAAAGTCAGCCAGCTGTTTATTATCATGTTAATTATTGTGCCTTTAGTCCCAATTGGGGTGCCTTTTACCCCAAATACTATACTTTTACATATTCTTTCATTTTTGAAAAAAACTTTGCTTTAATTACCTTGAACAAAACTGAAAATCATTAAGAAGACCTCAAAATATATTCAACAATTCAATAAAACGATTTTCATTTGCTACTTAAATCAACAACATTTAAAAAAACATCGAATATTAGATCAAAATCAGCCACATTTCCACGTGCATCTTGAAAAGCGGATGTTTTAGAAAGTGCTGTGACAAGTTTGTGTGCCATCTAGAAAATAAAATCAAAGGCGCCTTTTACCCTGATGTGCACCTTTAGCCCCGTTGTACCCTACATGATTTGTGTACTTCGTCCACTACTTTTCCCCCTGTGAGGCACTTGAACTTCCCGACTCGGCATAAGTGGCATTTCTGCAGCCAAATCGTCCTTTCACAGTGCGAAGTCAGTGCAGTGTATAATTTAACCATCACGACCAACCCCGTCTCTTTTGTCCCCTGGGGAGGTGCTGGGGTGATAACCATCTCTGCCTCTGAGCAATTTACAGCCATCAGTTCCAGGAAGCACAACATTAGCCAGAAAATGATATCCAATGGCTAGCCAATTCACAGGAACTAAATTGAAGATGCACCTCGCCGCCGCCCTGACTATGAATCACCGATAACCCTCCGCTGGGCTTAAATAAAAAACACTGTTTTTAGGGATTACTTAAGACTTGTTGAATTACATCAGCTGTTTATTTTGAAACACGCGTTTGAAGCGAAAGGGAAAACCTAATTGAAACATCAAGCTCTCTATCAGTTTGAGGTCTGTTCGGGATCAGAGGTCAAATGAAAAAAATCTAATTACATCCCCAAATCCACATGTTATCATAGTAAATATATAAGTTTACAAGCCGACTTTGAAGAGCACTGCGAAGACTTTTCTGTCGGGGATCTTATGAGAGAGAATTTCCTGACAACTTTTTTTTTTTTTTTAAATGGCTTTGTGCCATGGGATTTGATCCTCTTTAAAAAGATGAGCGAAGAGAGATGGAGGATGAGCACTTGGACAGAACATTTTCTAAGTCTAGAAGATGAAAACGAAATTATTTTTGAGCTTTTCGTTTGCCAATATAACTAAATTACACTCAGCTCTTTTATGTCATCGCAAAGGCTTATTTTCAAATGCTTTCACCATATCTGTCTTTTGAAATACTGATATTCTCCAAAGCATTAGCTTTCAAATCACCACTGCATCTTTTATACGTCCACATGTCAGAACCGATGGCATTTGCTGTCAACAACATCAAACCTTCCGCAATGGATCTAAGGTTGAAACAAGTGAAAATGAGATCTGAGGGGAAATGTACAGATTATCAGTGAATAATGTTGTATTTTTCCTCACACAAAGCTATTGCATATATTGCCTGTAGCTTTTAAAGACTTGAAATATAGCAAGAGTCATACTCACTACTTTTATGGTCCTTACTTTTTGGAGCTTATAATTCATCATCCACTTTTAGACATTGTCTAAAATGTAAAAAAAAAAAAAAAAAAAAGTTTAACAAAATACTATAATATTGGGTCAGAACAACATAAGGATGACATTTTTTTTTTTATCGTTTTTTAAATGTTTTAATTAAGTGTAAGAAACACCACAATTTAATTTAATAGTTTCAGTCTGTTCCTTGCATGAAGCTGTCATATGACAAAGCTTGTGTGTCCTATAGATATATTAAATAAAAATGCATGTGTATGCATATATAATATATTATTTAAAAACATTTTAAGAGAGATTTTCTATCATTAAAAGTTTGTTTTTGTTTTTGTTTTTTTTACACAAAGTATAGCTGTTTTTGTTATTCAACAGTAAAAGTGATACAAAAGAAAAAATAAGAAAGTTGTATTTCAAATTTTTTACAGCTAATATTACTTTCTCTTTTTGTTATTCACTTTCATGCTTTGGACAATATCATCTGCTAAATCAATAATGTAATGTATTTTTTTTACAGCAACAATACTAATATATAATCAGATTGTGCTGGTTGGGGTGCAAAAGTTGTTCAAGTGTCATAAAGTTTTACAAATTCATAAGTTTCAAAGAACAGTGTGACAAAAAAAAAACATGGTTCCTCCTTTTATACTCTCTCATTCTCCTGTTCTTTCTCTTTCCCAAATCTTGCTGTGGAATAATAACCACAACACAGAAAATGGTGAAGAGAATCAATCAGAATAACTTTCAAATGCAGGAGGACTTTTGGGAATATCAGTGTGCGCCGGGATAGAGTCAGAAGTCGATATGGTGACCTCAGCTGTCATTACTGGTGGGTCTGTTCAATCAGACATGGGGAAGCATCTTAAAGACAATCCATATATAATTAATGACACAGACAGAATACACAATGCATACAGTCACTCTCTCATGGCATTCATTCCACTAGTTAGGCACTATTGTTTCATATGTAAAACAATAACACATTTGTAGTGGTTGAGAAGATTCCCCCTTCCATGTAAAGTGCTTTGAGTACTTAGAAAAGCGCTATATAAATGTAACGAATTATTATTATTTGTGAATTATCAATTTATTAGAGAGGGTAAAAGTTGATATTTAAACTTCTAACCCTAAAAGTATTACATTTTGACAAAACAGTGCTTGCACCATTATATTACATTTCCATTATCATTACGCAGGTTGTTTTTACAATTTAAAATGTTTGCCTGACAGATTATAAAATGCATCAAAAAAATCTCTCTGATTGTCTTGAGCATAATCTAGAGATCATAATATCCAACATCAGAGAGAATGATGAATAAATTGTAATGTACTTCAAATCTAAAAAGTATATCTGCTTGAAAAAGATATTATTAATAATGCAACTTAAGTGTAGAGAGTAAACTCAGTACACATTTAAAAAATGCATTTTGTAATAACGTCAAATTAAAAGTTTACACTTTAAAGTAGGCCTACATTTTAATAATAATTTTTGTCATGCTTTAAAGTATACTTATGTTGATCTGCTGACTAACACTAAAGCACAAGTACTTCATTTTAACTTGAACTGTTTTGTGTTATTCAGTACTACGTCTACAGTAAATATATTTTAAATATACTAAATTGCAACTTCATTAGAAATCTGTAATATATTTATGTACAAATATATTTAAATGCATAATATACAAGTTTCAATTGAAATTAGATTAAATTTTAGTTTATCATAAATGTTTGTCAGTGTAATAGACAATGCACTTTAACCATATATATAAAATTCAACTAATTTCAATGAAATAAAAAAAATTATAATAATAATACTGTAAATGAATTTTCTTTTGTACAGCAACAATACTACAGTATATAATCAGATTGTGCTGGTTGTGATGCAAATGTTGTTCAAGTTTTCAAGTAAATTTTAGTTCATCATAAATGGTTGTCAGTGTATTAGACAATGCACTTTAACCATATTTCTAAAGTTAAACTCATTTTATTTTATTTAAATTTAAACTATAATACATTTTCATTTAATCACAAACAACAAAGTGTCCGAAAACATTATATTCTGCACTTAAGTATATTCTTCGAAATTATATTATTTTAGAAATACTCTTTTTTAAATGCTAAAGTTTCCTTTTGTCACAGGGGAGCCACTGTGAAATACCACACACATGTTCTACGGGAAATGTAACAATTTGTTGCTTTTGTGCTTAACAATGTAACATTTTGCAAAGCACTTGTTAATTCAGCAGTGTTGGGGAAAGTTACTTTTAAAAGTAATGCTTTACAAAATTGCTTTACTCCCTAAAAAACAAGTAACTAATTGCATTACTTTTTATGGAAAGTAATGTGTTGGGTTACTTTGAGTTTCTTTTTCTCACCTGGGCTGGACTTGGTTGTTTGTTTTTTACTAATATTTTCTCTTAACATGGGGACAGAAGATGCGTCAGTCAATAAATGGGAAAACAACACTGTAAAAAAAAACATTTTAGATTTTACAGACTTTACCTAAATTTACAGTAATGAACCGTATTTAATTATCTGATATAATGTTAATTCACTGACCTATTGAAGTATTAATATCTGTTTTGTACCACAGTTATACACTGACAACCACCAATCACAGAGGTGATGAAAATCACATGAATTAAAGCTCAGCAGCTCTTTCACAAAAAAAGTGAATACTAATACATAGAAGCTGCACAGTGTCATTCACACAAACACTAAACACCATTATGGTAACACACATGCAATAAAAAAAATGCAATAAACATTAATTTAACAACATTAAATGTAACAAAACCCTAATGTCATAACTGATTAGAAAAAACTAAGAAAACTATGAAGAAACATAGTTATTTCAACAAAAATACATCAAATGTGAAGTGTCACACAGGGAATTGTGGGAATATCAATTAACGGTTTTTCACTGTATATTAGACTTGTAAATTAGAATAGACTTGTTCTTTTTTACTTCCAAAAACTGTAAATTTAACTGTATTTTACAGTAAAATTACATTAAATGTACTGTTAGATCTATCACAGTTGTTTACCGTATATAGTAAGGAAACTTTGTTAACCAATTAACAGTTTTTCACTGTAGCATTTTTACAGTCTTTGACCGTTAAAATCACAATATTTTTTTACAGTGAATGTAATTAATCTATATTTTGTTGTATATGCATTACTTTACTCTTTAAATACTAATTACTTATAAAATAGTTACTCGCGTTACTTGTAATTATTTACCCTACAGATTTAGACTGTAAATTTAAAAAAAGTTACAAATCTTCCAAGTCAGTGTAACTGTGAATACAGTGTAATTGGACAGTTTGATGTGTACTGTAACCTCCACAAACATTTTTCTGTCCAACTAGAAACTTTAATTTTGTCCTTTTGCGCTTACTGAACACATAGGAGGGCATCTAACTCGGGAAAGAGATCATTCGTCTTTCCCAGTGCACTACAATTTCTCTTTGACCATCAGCCTTCAAAGCAAACGAACACATCCACACATTATTCCTCTCTATGGCCAGAGAGGGGCCTGTTGTGAGTGTGAGTCGGCCATGACTGAAGAGCTCCCCACAGAACAGGCAATTTCACAATGCTGTCTCACAAGCTTATGAAAAATAATAATTCAGCTTTTCTTTTAGTCGTATTGAAAGTCTTAACTCTAACAATATTATTTAATTTCTTGAGTCTTGAAGATAAAGTTGTTGTTTTTTTATCCTTTTTTAAGGACCTATTTTTAAGAAGGTTGATGTATTAATTGCTTTTTATTGCATCTGAGACATGAGCTTCTCTTCCGTTCAATGACACATGAAACAATAATGTTCAGGATAACCCCGAAAGAGCCATTCGGATTAATTCAAACTATAATGTAACAAAATCACATCTGTATAGTTACTAGTCTCAAATATACTTCACAATCAAACTATCCTAACAGTGTATTTTTTCATCTGTTGACATGATGACGGTGAATTGCAGAGCGGGTTCAAACATATCCACATTGTTATGATCAGATGCTTTCTTAACTGCTGTTCCCTTTCGAGGGAACTCAAACTGCGTCGACTCTTTGGAGAATGCCCTTAGCATAACGTATCTGAAGAGTGAATGGAACTAATCCAATCCTGATTGGTGCTGCGTCATGACGTAACATGTGACGGCATAGACTGAAGCTACAAAGGGCTTAGCTTTTTGCTCTTCAGCAAGCGCTCTGTGTCAAACTGTCTGTCCTATTTGGTGTTGTTTGTCCCATAAGAATTGTCCCAAATAAAGGTCTGCATTCCAATAGAATCTAGGGGCTCAGATCTCGCGTTTGCCGAGGCAGCGCGTAGATTAAAGGTCTGCAGTACAATACAAAATCTATAGTGGCTCGGATCTCGCGTTTGCCGAGGCAGCGTGTAGATTAAAGGTCTGCAGTACAATACAAAATCTATAGTGGCTCGGATCTCGCGTTTGCCGAGGCAGCGCGTAGATTAAAGGTCTGCAGTACAATACAAAATCTATAGTGGCTCGGATCTCGCGTTTGCCGAGGCAGCGTGTAGATTATGAGACCATATAAATCAATATTAAAACAGTATTGTCTGGTGATTATGGCTGCATTTAAAGGAGCTGTATGTAGTTTTCAGCGGCCTCTAGCGGTGATGTTTCAGATTGCAACCAATAAGTTTACAAGCGCGTGCGTGCTCGAATTTATGATCGAGCACTGTCTGTGGGTAGCCTACCGGCCAGACTGAGATGCAACACACCGGAGAAAGTATCCCACAACATGCTGGAAACTCAGGTAAACTCCCACTGCAACGTTACAATAATAGGCTAATTTTATCAGCTTGACGTTGAATTAATGCTCCATGCTCGTACCATGATAAGTTTTGAACCCTATCAACCGTGCCGAATTTTGCCACTGCAAGCACCACTTCACATTTTCTTCAGGAAATGTACATTCTAGGTTTGTAGATAAGGTTTCTCCATGATTCAAATGCCCTGCCAATGTTGATCCGTGTTTTTTCACCTGAAGTTCACCCGAAGTTCATCCGATTCACGTCTGGCCTTACGAGCTTCAGCAGAAAAAACTTTTTTGTTTGTTTTTTATCAATATGTGGAGTTTGTGTTGGAGTCTGTGACGTGTTGTGCTGGGAGCAGGTCGTTTCTTAGTGTTATCAGACATGTCATAAGTTGCATAATTCATAAGTCCATGTCATAAGTTGCAGTGTCGCTGTTGAGTGCAAAGTCAGTAGGCTAGACGAGGCGAGAGGCTCGGGGGCGAGCATGCAGGTGACGTCACTGTATTTCGCGGTAAATCCGACCCGGCACCTTCACATAAAAATAAGAATACTTGCTTTCAGAGGTAATAGCAAAACCCGCAAAGTGGATCATTTTAATGTGAGATTACAACCCCTTCACACACAGGCAATAAAAAAAGGATTCGTTTTAGTAGAAAAAAATACATACAGCACCTTTAATTCTAAGAAATTAAAATGATAGAATATTATCTGACTTTAAGAAGTTACATGTTTTAATTCAGCCTACCACCGTGTTTCACTTATCCAGTGTTTATGGCTGCATTTAATTCTGAGGAATTAAAATGATGAGCAGCGAACGCACGCTGCTCTGTCTGCCCCACAGGCTTGTGGCCATGCAGTGTTCCGTCTGCACATCGAAAAAAAAAAATACATATATGCATATAAATAATTTTAGTAGGCTACAAATATAAAAGTAAATGCAAGTCATTTTTTTAAATAAATACATTTAGTTCACATTACAGTTGTTAGGGGAACTATGTTTAATTGTCATAGAAATTTCACAATTTAAACATAGGATTAATTTAAACATAGGATTAATTTTCTTTTCTTTTTAAAAAAAAAAATAATTTCTTTTTCATTATTATTATTTTAGAGGTGACCCAAACATTTATGAGAATCAGATATTTGTTGTTTCATAAAAATCAATATATACCTCTTTTACATATTGATTTGTCCTAGAAGTCAAATTGGACTAACACCAATCAATAAATACATACATGAAGAAGATACGTTTCTAAATGCTGAAAGTCACTGGACCACTGTTATGTTTGGGGCAGTGGTGGAGGTCAAAGAGACACGTGCAAGTGTGTAAAAACACGATTAATGTGGAGACTCTGAAGGACCAACAATGAAGCCATAATTGATTGTTTTGTCTCTGTTTAAGCTACAATACTGTACATAAGATTTTTGTAATAAAATATTCCAAAATCACTTGCACAGTGTTATATACTGTATTCCTGCAGTTGTGTACTTACAATATCCCAAAAGTTCCCAAAGATTTTTAATTTCAGAGAAATTCCAATTTTAAATAATGGCTCGTCCCTGTCACCCTGTCCCACTTGTCGCCTGTCATGATGTAATATCCGTGTTATCCCTGGATTCCGGTTGTACTGCCATAGTAACCATGGCGACAGACGTGGACAACTGCGTTACGTCTAGTGGCACGCTGACGCTGTTGTTGTTTCGTTCAAACATTATGGACCATGGCAAGCAGACTTTAGGACAAAAGGAGAACTAAAACAAGGATCAATATCAGCGTGGCGTTTTCGAGATAAACACTTGCGGGTAAATTAGTTCGGTAGAATGAAATGTCCTTATTCCTTTATAACTGCGTGACTCGTGTGTGGCGCTGATATCTGTTTCTCATTAGCAATCGTGCCTGCTTCATACCACAGTCATGTTAAACACATCAATGTATTCACTCATCCATTAACATTCTTAGATCCTTCAGCATGACGGCAAGTTCCATAATTCTGCTTATGTTTCATCAGCCTACGCCTTTGTTATTGTAAGAGATTTGCGACCCATAGTGGCGAAAAAAATTACATATGATAGCTTAAGCTTAGCCAGGCAAAATAAAAAAAGAGATTGCATGATCTAAAGTGTCTAAATCTTCCAGTTTTTAATCTACATGGAGGTGTGACACATTCATAATTCAGTGGTCCTTCTACCTGGAAAGTTAAAACACTTGAAAATGGTTCAGACCTCAGAATTATTGATCATACATGTCTGAGAGAGCTGGGTGACTCGCACTATTACACCATCTTAAGTCTCAATTGAGTGTCTTTGAACATGGTTTGTCAAAAAAAGTAGGTTTTTGTCTTGCACAGCTCTTAAAAGAATACACTGTACACAATTTTTTTTCGAAGTGGTAAATAAAACTGATTTTTTAAGTGCGTTTTACAAGAAAAAAAAAAAGTGAACTATCCGTTAAAGGTGCAGTAAGCATTTTTTCTGAGAAATGCTGTTGAAAGTGGCTCAACACTCTTGTAGCCAATCAGCAGTAGGGGGCGTGTCCACTCATTATGGGGGAGGAGAGAGAGTGAGCAAGAGGGAGATTTGAAGAACGACTGTAGAAAGAAAGATGGCTGAGAGACATTACAAAAGAGAAAAGCTCAGAGGAATATCACTGGGAAAAGAGGGGTTTTGATCAGGCAAGAGCTTTAGGACTAGGGTTGGGTACCGAAACCCGGTTCCAATGGGGAACCGGTTCCGACGTAAACGGTAGTAACGAGACCGAATAAGAACGCAACTTTCGGTCACCGCCCCCTATAAAACATCTCGCGGCACAAATGATCCAATAACAAAACATCTCCAGTTAACCAGCAGAGCATTCATTTAGTTCGTTTGTTAAATAAGAGACGATCTAGTGCTGAAATGTGTTTTTTAAATCAAGTGATCAAAGTGCTCATTGCCGCTGCGATCAGTGGCGCGGATACAGTGTTTTCTCTTGTGGCTCGCGCACACCGCACTTTCTTCACTCGGACGCGCGCTTCAATACGTTGCAGAGATCGATCTATTTATGAGGCGCCGTCTATATGAGTATGTGCGCGGAGAGTTTGTGCGTGTGTGCTCGCGTCTCAGATGAGTATGTGCGCGAGTTTGTGTGTGTGTGTGTGTGTGTGTGTGTGCTCGCGTCTCAGATGAGTATGTGCGCGGAGAGTTTGTGTGTGCTCGCGTCTCAGATGAGTATGTGCGCGAGTTTGTGTGAGTGTGTGTGTGTGTGTGTGTGTGTGTGTGTGTGTGTGTGTGTGCTCACGTCTCAGATGAGTATGTGCGTGGAGAGTTCCGCGCGTCTCGTGTGTGTAGAGTTTGCGTGTGTGTACGTGAGCGAATTTAGATGTGACGTTGTGCATTTCATATAGTTGGAGCATTCAGCAGTATACATGTATGTGTGACTACTTAGTATATGTGTATGCAAGCGTTTTATGTGTGCGTGAATGAAGTTCGATTTAAGCCCTAGACGGCGCCTCATATCTATTCGTTCTGGTAAAATCACAAAATATAATGCACACAAAGTGTTCCTGCTTGATATACAACCACTGATGAGCATAATCGGTAAAAAAACAAAAAACAAAAAAAAAAACACTATGAATGCGGATTAGAACCCAAAACCTCTGACACTCTTGACTAAAGTTCAAGTTCAGCTGCAGTGTTCCTCTTCGGGTAAGTCTAGTATTTTAATGCCAACAGCAAATCTTGCATATCAAGTATGAAGTATATCAAGTATATTTATATGAGGCTATACTATGTGTGTTATATTTCTGCTCAGTGTCAGATATTTCTCTGTTTCTATAGTCTATAATATATAATATGTAATATAATATATATATATATATATATATATATATATATATATATATATATATATATATATATATATAAATAATATGAGAAGACAAAATTTTGATCTTAACTTAAGTGTTTTCGGCTACATCAGTAGCCTTTTAAACGGCACAATTTTTTATTTAATCAGAAATCAGAAAATCTTTTTCAGAAAACACACACAGGTATTATTTTTTTGATAAAGTGTGTGCGGTTTCGTTTTCTTAAGTCCCGTTTTAGAACCGTTTAAGCACCGGAACCATTTGAAAAATACCGAGTAGGTACTGGTATCAGATAAAACCCAACCAATACCCAACCCTATTTAGGACCCATGTTAATATTAGAAAAGCTTTCCAGCGCTGGGAAGACCAAAGCGGGAAGGCCTGAAAACGGATGCCGAGGTTGCATTGTTTCTGCTCCATACGTGAGTAACATTGGTTTAGCTGTTAACAGAATGAAGATATGCTGTTGTTGTAATGTTAGCTGTAGTAACAGTAGAGTTTTGAGTATCATTGTTTGTCTGGAGCTGCTGGCGACTAGAACCAACTCGTACTTGTTCACTCTTGTGTACTGGATGATCATTTTTTGTTCTTCCTTGTCTTTCGTTTGCCATCTTCACTTTATTTTTCATGAAGCATTATATTGCTTTGCTTCAGCAATGATCAAAAGACAGCCACTCTTCCATTGCATATTTGTGCATTTTGGGGGCAGAGCAATGAATGTGATTTGAGGGGTGTAATTGTTTGGGTTGATTTAAAATATCAATAATGTTTCTCAGAAATCCCTTACTGCACCTTTAATCCTTAACATAACATTTTTGGATGTTGAAATACTTGCTTCAATCCCAGTTTAATATACAAGAGACAACTGCAGAGAACAAACCCTTCAAATCCCTAAAGAATGGGCCCATCGTCTGCTTGGGCCCCATGGACCCCACATTGGAGGAACAAGTATTGGAAGTGGCCAAAGGCAGTCATGTCTTTGCTCTGTGAGCTCCATCTGCTGCACTGGCTGGTGTTTGTGGTAAGCACTCAAGGACCTATCGCCTACTCAGAAAGATGCTCTATTCCAGCAAACATCTTTTGCAGAAACTCGGAACGTATTGTTTCTCTGCCTCTTCGTCTTTCTCCACTAATTTCACAAGTGTTCTCAGGGAGATTTTCGTGCCATTGTTGCATTTGGCTGCTCACTGGGGTCCTGGAGGGATGATTCTTTGTAAAGCTGCTGCAGAACATTATGTACCTTGAAAAGTGCTGTAAAAATAAACTGAAATGAAATAAACTTAAGGTCGGCAGAGGCTATAGCATCAACATTTTCACCCAAATAGATGATCTGCTCTGAAAGGGTCATGGACCGCAGGGAAAAATACTGCTAAATGTGAATAATAAAATGCAACTGGTCATTTACTGTAACAGTGCATAGCTAGAAATGCAAAAAAGACTTAAAGGCATAGTTCACCTACTGTAAAAATGAAAATTCTAAAAGTAGATATTTTGAAGAATATTGGGTAACCAAACAGGTTACCATACTATGTTTTTCCATAGTATGAAAAAAAGAAATACTTTGAAGTCAATGGAGTCCATCAACTGTTTGGTTTCCAACATTCTTCAAAATATCTTCTTTTGTGTTCAGCAGAAGAAAGAGCAACTTGAGTGTGAATTAATAAAAAAAATTCGGAGAGCTATCCCTTTAAGGATCGTTCACACTAAGGATGATAACTACAACTATATCTGCACAGATAAACAATATTGCTGAAAATAATTCTCATAAAAAAAAATTCCAGCTGATGAATGATTAAAATAATGAGAGCCAATCAGAATCCATCCTGCTTTAAATACCTCAAGCATTTAAAGCGACAGATGACAAAACCACAGCGTGTGTTTATAATAAACAGAACAATATTGTGCATTGGTGTGGAAGCTAATAGTTATCGTTATCTTTTTAGATGCATTCTTTTTGTGAAAGGGCCATTACAAAGGGAAGATGTTTCCCAAATCACTTGTGCATAATGTCAACTATTTCATTGTTGTGCCAATGCAGTTCATGGTTACATTGATACATTTTAAAGTTTATTTATTTTGGAACTTTTATATTATAAACTATTTTGAAACTGTGTTGGGTCATGACTTTATGTCCAATGTCAAATCATGGGACCTGATGCATAAACAGCTGAAAAGAAACAGCTATTGGAAACAAATCCTTTTTTCTTTTTTTTTCTTTTTTGGTCAAAATAATAGACAGAAATATCCTTAATCCCCATAACATATTTCTGTATAAAATATATCCACATTCAAAATATTTTATATAATAAGTGCTACGGTGTTTATCATAATTTGCTTTAGTCTGTGACAAAGCCAAGAACAAACTACAAGACCGAAGCCTGATTTGTTCCACCTATTTCCCTTGTCTTGCTCTATTTCAGGGCCGGCCCGAGGCATAAGCGAAATAAGCGGCTGCTTGGGGCCCCCTCGCCACCAGGGGGCCCCCAATCGAGTTTTTTTTTTTTTTTTTTTTTACATTTTAATTCACTTAAACAAGTGACATAAATGAATGAAAGGATTAATAATTCAAGACAAGAAAATTCTGATTTCATGATCAATATACCTGCCTACAACTGCTGCTGTGTCTGCCAGTGTTTGAGTCATGCGCATAACCTCGCGTGCATAGACAATTTGTGCGCAAAATCACGGTAATGTTAAGCCATGTCACAAAAATTTGATTTGATCAATGATTTATCCTTTAAATGTAACGATATTCAGAACAGAACAGAATAAAAAAATAACTATAAACAAGCCAAAACGAAATAATTTAAAGCGAAAGTGAAAGTAAGCGGCGTTGGGCTCACGTATCTCTCTCATTAGAATCAAAATGTTTCAACATTCGCGATGGATTTGGATGGTAAACTATTCTTTATCATAGGCTTTGTACTTCACTCACGTTCCAATATCGACGGAAAAAAATCATCCTCTTCACACGCGCAAAAATGTGCTTGGAAACATCACAGTGGAAGATTACAAAGCTGGAATATGTTGTGTGTGTGTGTGTGTGTGTGTGTGTGAGAGAGAGTCGCGGGCGCGATCGAACAGTGGAAACATAAAAACATACTCCGTCATGTTCATACAAGACATCATTCAAACTGCAAAGTGTTGCAAAACGTTGGAGGATATTTTGCAAATAATTTTTTTTTATATGTTTTGTGACAGTTTGTTTTCAGAAGTTTCCAAGAGTTAGTAAAAGAGTAAAGAAAGAGTTAAAACTTTTTTAAGTATCTATTTTTTATTAAGTATTTATTTTGTATTAATACATAACCTCATTGTATTAATTTATAATGTAACATTATAGCGTGACATTGTGTCAATAATCGTCAAGCACAGGTGACTCTGCGTGGTGGGAGGGGGGCCCCAAATCAAATTCTGCTTAGGGCCCCCAAAAGGCTCGGGACGGCACTGCTCTATTTTCTATTGCTATAGAATACAATACAATCACAATGGCTATTGCTCAATGTGATTGTGCCTCTTTCAATTAGTTTCAAAGTTTCAACTTTAGCGAAACACACCTGGCAATGAATCAACTACTATGATTTACACAAGCGTCCAAAAACAAGAAGAGTGATTCAGTGAGATTCAGTGACATGCCAACGCACCTAGTTTTTGTTGCAAACATCAAAAGGTGATATTCATGCAGTGTCTGATTTGCTTAAAAGGATTAGTTTACCCAAAAATAAAAATTCAATGGTAATGAAAACTGTTTACTCACCATCCAAACCCATATGAAAGAAGAGATCTTCAATGGTAGGCTATACTGGTTGCTCATTTCCATGCAGTCCTGAGGACCAAAAGTTTTAACAAAGTTTTTGTGCATTAAAAACACATTTAGTTTGTGCACAAAATTCCAAGTTTTCAAATGACAGCTTTGTGTGACAAACAGACCATATATTAAGTTGTTTTACACTGAAAGTCTTGACACCCCCTTTAGCAAATGTCAAAATGTCTCCTTCAGTGTTGCACGGAAGAAAAAAAAGGCCTGGCGTTTGGGAATGACATGAGGGTGAAGAGATGGCAGAATTTTCATTTTTGAGTGAACTATTACTTAAGGATGGAGTTATGAGCATCTGTCTCAATAGAAGTATTTAGCTATATGCCTCAGGCTTGATGCCATTTCAGACTGACTCAAATGCCTCTTTGCTGGTTGAATAAACTGCATATGGTAACAGCCTGCCTGATAAGGAGGTCAATAACTCTAATGTCACTGATATTGGAAAATTGATCTTTTGCAATACAATTCTGAAATGCCTTAACTCACTTTCCAGGTGTTTGCTGATATCATGAGACCACACATGATCCAAATAGAGAGCTCAGACAGTCTTTGTTGTCACAGGTTTAGCTCAAAGAAAAGCTTTCAACACAAAAGCAGACACAACATTTGTGACCTCTCAGGAGAAAAGAGCACAAAGGAATTTATTCATGTTAATGAACAGTCTGACGTAGGGTTGCCAACTTCTGGAAAGGAAAATACGGGACAATCGTGATTCTTTATAGGAAAATAAGGGACAGAATAAGGGACAATCAAAATATGTGCACTGTACCACACAGTGCATGTCATTTCAGCATCTGCAGTTAAATATGTGTACAAAAGATGTATAAAAGGTTCTCAGACAACCACATTTGGGTCCTTTCGTGTTAAAATCAACCAAATTTAACCCATTCAGACCCTGCGTCCATTACAATGGACATCAACCCCCCTTTTTTTTACTTCTGGAGCATTTCACCTAGTTTAAAGCCTGCAGTCCATTAGATTGGACGCTTGTCATCCAATCAAATGGCAGTAAAGCTCTGCATGTAGTAATTATTAAAAAAAACACTACTTTGAAGAGAAGCATGTCAGCACTTCACTCCAAACACTTTTCTATGGTTTTATATTTACATTTTTTGATATGTTTGTTAGTATTTCATAGTTTGTATGTAAAATAGAAAGATTGAACTTATTAAAGTTAAAAATCGATTGTAGAATTTCAAATTTTAAATCAGGATTTTTTCAAATGTGTCTGTCCATTAGAATGGACAGTGGGTTCAAAAGCCTGTTACTGAAATCACATTCCAGTAATTGAAGTCCAGTAATGCTGATTGAAATTTCTTATATAAAAAATCTATATCACAGTACCGCTAAATTTTTTTAACTTTTTCATATGCAGAATATATAGTTCTTGAAGTGCTTGAACATATAGCTGATGGAAGTATCTCAGATGTTGACTTTATGTGGAGTGATGATGAGGAAGATGGAGATGTAAGAAAAATATCCGTATTTAAAACTTTATAAAGTAAAATGACTAGCTTCCGGCGAAACTGTACAAAACATACAGATTTGACATAAATCTAAAACGTAACTTGAAAATGAATTCTTTTTCTTACACAAACGCATCGCTTCGCTTCAGAAGGAGCCTTTATTTACCCCCAAGAGCCGCATGGAGCACTTTTATCATGGATGGACGTTTATGGACTTTCCAAAACAGAAACAACCATTCACTGCCATTATAAAGCTTGGAAGCCAGGACATTTTTTAATATAACTCCGATTGTATTCGTCTGAAAGAAGAACGATGTCATACACACCTAGGATGGCTTGAGTGTGAGTAAATCATGGGCCAATTTAAATTTTTGGGTGAACTATCCCTTTATAGGTATAGTACACCCCAAAATTATATTTGTCATCACTCACTCATCCTTATGTTGTTCCAAATCTGTATGAGTTTCTTTATTCGGCTGAACACAAAAGAAGATATTTTGAAGAATGTCGGTAACTAGACAGTTGACAGTATAGCCATTGATTTCCATATTTTTTCCTACTATAGCCTATATTTCCTAATAACTACATATTATATTTATTATGATATAATATTATAATTATTAGTAATTATTTTGAAAATTATAATAATATTTATCAGTAATGTATCAATATAGATATTACAGTACAATACCATATAATTAATTACAGCAAAAGCAGATCAAATGACGAAAAAGTACTATTTGGTAGTTTACAGTACTGATTTTGTGTACTGTAAAGTGAATTACAGTACAGTTACTGGAAATCGAAATACATGCATCATGCATGGCAACTGTGCTGCCAGTAATGTACTGTAGAAATACAAGAAAATCGTTAACAGAGAAATTGTTTCAAAGATGCACACAGTAAATTACTCTAACGTGAATGCGTTGATTGATTCCTAGGTTTATTTTGTTATGAATAAACAAATGTGCGATCTATAAAGCAAAAACCTTACAATTAAAGTTGAAATGTTGTAATGTTCAAGTTTTTGATCTAAAAAAAAGAAAGATGCGCAAAGAAAATGACTCTAACATGACCATATTGATTGATTCTACACTGTTAGACTTTTCTGTAATTTCTACAGTTATTTACTTTAAATCCCCCAGTATTATACTGCTATTTCTCTTTACAGTAAATAACTGTGATTCCAATTGCATCATGGGAATTTTCTGTGACGTCTAACACCACATACAGAGACTTACTGTATTTTTTAAATTTGCTGTATACTACTGTATTTGACGTAACTGCCTCTCTGGCTGGCACCATTCCACCGTGCTTTTTATTTCCTAATTTTTGCCTTACACCACGTGTCTACAACGCTATAATAGCCAGAGGCTGTCTATATTGGACACATTGAAGCGACCGGACCTTTAAATGCAAACCTGTTTATCCCTTGTAAGAACTAGTGCGAGCGCTTGGACTCGTATCGGACTACGTCTGAAATATAACGGCCGCGGCGCATCACTACACTGTCTGGGATTTGTCGTGTCGCGTCAGACAGACATCCAGTGTAGGTAATGGGGTCTGTCTTTTGTTGGATCGCGACGTTCGTGTCTGGCCAGGGGAAGAGACGGAATTCACTTCACCGAGAGAGAGAGATCAGCAAGCAAGGTAAAAAACAAAAAAACAAAAAAACATTCTGTGTATGTTGACAGGATTGTGCCCAGTTTAACGTATGTTATAACGTTAACGTTAGCCTAACGTTACTCGTCGTCAACATGGCGGTAACGAACTTTACCATGGTAAACTGAGCTAACGTTTCATTTTACACACTTTGTTAGATTATTGAATTGTCGAATTAAAATATGCCAACGAGCAACGCGTTTACATTAACAATAAATGTGAATAAACTAATGTGAAATTCTGTTTATATCTTAATGTTGGCCTACTGATGAGAACCTTTATAGTTTTAGCATTAGTTTGCAAACTATACCATATTATAGTTTTTTTTTTTTATGGAATTTAATATTTACTTCCATTTTTGTGTTTAAAGGCAACTGCAACAAATCGCCAATTCGCGCCAGTGACTTAGCAAGATTCCAGAGGTAGGCCAGCCCATTTGTGATATATTTTGAGATAAGTTTGCTGAAATGATTAGCATACACTATGTGAAAATTGCTTTTGAGCCACTGGTGCAGACTAGGTAGCTAACAATATCTTATAAAATCTCTATAAAATTGGCTAACTTTATATCAAATAAGTGACCTTTGCATTATGTCTAACTTTATTACACAGCAAATGAACCAATCAGAAGATGGACCATTGTCTTTGTTCAGTCTCACCAGATTAAATGTATCCAGGTAAGCACTGCAGTAAAACTCTCACTAAGACCAAATCTAGCATTCTAAACAACTTAAGTTTATATTTTTGCATTATTTTTATATTTTATTAGCCAGCGACTCTACCATTGCAGTTCCACCTGACTAGGAAGGTCCTAATATCAGCGCACAGGTGGGTTAACTACTGTAGGAAGGAGAACGATCATCACACAGTGATTTCTTGCATGTATCTTACTGTGTATTTGTCTCAAACAGGTACTCCTTCACTGCAGACAAGCTGAAATGGGCTAAAATCATCTATTTCAGTCGTTCAACTTCTTTCTATGCATCTCAGCATTTTTGGACAGAATTTAGGATTTGTAAGTATTAAAATTTAATCTGGCATAATTTAATTTAGTTCTTTTGTATGCTATTTATTGACAAAAGCTGTTTACAAATATATATTCTTAAGTTTTTGTGAAAATAATAATAAAAATTAACAAAAAAGGAGGTTAAAAATAATGTGACACTAATATTCTCTCTCTCTCTCTCTCTCTCTCTCTCTCTCTCTCTCTCATATAGTGTTGGAACCGGGATCTCCTCTGAAGGACTGAGTACATTTGTGTTTGTGGGCACGCATGCAGACCAGGGAACACTCTGATGTTGTCAATCAAGTTCTGAACAGGAACCAATCTTTGGAGAAGTTCATTTATTCACAAAGGTGGACAAAAACATTGTGTTGGCTTTTTAAAGATTATTTTGATGACTTTTACTCCTATGCTGTAGAAAAGATGGAGTAGACAGTCAGACATTGATAATAATAATAAATGTTTCTTGAGCATCAAAGAGACTTCTTTCAAAAACATTACGCCACTTAAATACTTCTTTTGGCCACCAGTGTACATGAATCCAACACATTTTTGGAAATAAGTGAAATTATTTTTAAGGTGGGGTTATGTGTCTTGTATTGTGAAAAGAACTGTGTTTTGTCCTGTTTTGGACATTTCCTTTTTGAATGCTTAATGTATTTATATTCTGCAGTTTTATGAATGTAATGGTTGATATTTCATTATAATACTTGTATAAGCTAAACAACCAATGACTCTACATTCATTTAGTCAAATGCTAATGTTTTGTTTATGATTTTATGTATGTTTTCAAAAATGTTTGCAGTGAAGGACAGCACATAATGTGTTAATTTACTGTAACACGTTTACACATCTTTGTGCTAACCTCTCTGACATATTTACTTTGTTAAAATCATTAACACAATGAATGAGTTAAAATTAACACAAAAAATGTTGTCTCTAAACTTACCCATTAATGTGTAAAAATTTCACACATCATTTCCAGCATTGGCATGTTTATTTTGTGATATATATGAAATGTTTTAAATAAAAAAATGGTATTTTGTGATAACTTTGTCTAATTGGTTTGTATGAAAGTAGTACTTATGTAGGATAAAAATAAAATTAATCATATATCAAAATTATCAAATCTAATTTATATTTAGTACAAATAAAAATAATTACAGTAGTGTACTGATTAGCTTAGTTTTTACAGTAATGCACTGTACTGATTAGCTTCGTTTTTACAGTAATGCACTGTATTACACAAAACTGAAATACGGTTTGGTACTGTAACTCTTAATTACAGTAACTTACTGGCAACAGTGTTGCCAGTAAGTTACTGTAAAAAACCCTTGAAAAGTCTAACAGTGTAAGATATTTAGTTTGTTACAAACAATGTGCAATCTGTAAAACAAAAGCCTCAAAATTAAAGTTGAAATGATATACTGTTGAAAAGTTTTTGACCTTGAGAAAAAGCTTTAAGTATATACTAACAATTTTTATGTTTATTATTTAATTTTATGTTGGTACATTTTTGTGAAGTACACCTGGTTTGACCTGACGTCCATTGAAATGGACAAAAAAAAATTACAATTAAAGCCAAACATTTTTTATTTATTTTTAATTTGGTCTCATTTATAGAAGCCTCATGAGCTGGGAAAATGTACTTTTATATTTTTTAGAAACTTAAAACATAATTCAGGTCTGAAGGGGTTAAGAAACTTTCCCAGCTCAAATTTTAGATTTTGAAAGAATTCTGAAGAAAGACAAACATAAATGAAGAAGAAAGCCAAAATATTACATGTGATGGATGTAGGCCTATTTACTGAGAAATTTACTGTTTTGTAAAATGGGTCAAAATGACAATTTCCACCTGAGATTTGGAGTCAGATTACAGAGGGGCTAAAATGACTTTAGAACAGCATTATTTTACTTTTACACAGAGA
Organism: Leuciscus leuciscus; assembly: GCF_965113295.1. Lineage (NCBI taxonomy): Eukaryota > Metazoa > Chordata > Actinopteri > Cypriniformes > Leuciscidae > Leuciscus > Leuciscus leuciscus. The sequence continues at coordinate 46,921,693 of NC_138729.1, forward strand.
TTGTTAGGTCTATTAGAGCCATTCCACCGAATGGGTGACATTTGCTTGTTGTAACTCTTCAAACTTAAACTTTATTTTTTATATTTTTTCGACACTGAATCTTATATTACACACATTGAACTATTCAAAATGTGTATTGGTCAATCTTAGGCAACTTTATTTCATGTTTTACAAGGTTTCTAAGCAGAAGATGGACGCATGTTTTCTCAGTCCTGTTACAGAAACTCATGTGCCATTCAAAAAGCATGTTTAAAAGCATGTAAATTAATTCCTTTGTTTTCCCCACAAGAAAGTGTTTATTTGCAAGAAATTTTTGGTTATATGTTCAAATAATTGATATTTGTGACAACAACAAAAAATCACTATATATTAAGTCAAGGTGTCTTTTAATAAAAAACAAAGCCTTTTTTTTTTTTAAAGAAGACCGAAGTCTCAAGTTTATCAATTTTTTTAATTTATATAATTTAATTTATTAAACAATTGTATAAATGATGGACCAAGCAAAACTGATAAAAACAGTGGTTTACCTTTATTGTAATTGTAACAGGAATGAACACTTGGTAACAGGAATACTTTTAAATACTTTAACTCACTCCTGTATTTTTTTTTTTAATTTGAGTAACAGGACTGAAAGTAACAGGATTGAGTTTTTAAGCAAAAAGTTATCAAATAGGCTACATGACATATGGCCACATAGCATGAGGACACTGAGCAAATTCTAGTGATTTACCAAAAGTTAATATTTTTAAAATAAACAAATAGCATCTAAGAAATAATTTAGGTAACAGGACAGTATGTTGAAATTGACCTTCAATAAATCAAATTTTCGGAAATTAAAATGAGAGGACTTACTTATGGTCTTCCCCTTGCCTTCAAAAGATCCAGATGATGCAACTTCCTGTTGAAAATGTGTCTTGTGGAATGTTCCAAGTATTTCAGAGGGGGGAATGTGGGGGAACGGTTGGCAACCCTACACGTGTGATGGCTCCGGATGACTCATCCGCTCTAGTTCTCTCACCTGACAGCCATTTTAAAGCACTCAGCCTGGGTTTAGACAGGCACTGATGTAGTTGTCTGCCTTCTTCCTGACAGTATGCAAATTTTGAAACACAAGTGCTGATGCTGGTGATGCCGTTTCTCTTACTAGGGAATTGAACTTTATCACGTTTATTTGCATTTGCATTTCTTAGCATGTGTGTGAAAAGGAAGAGTGGAATATTTGGATTTACAGAATTTCATGCCATGGACCTTTAAACTCTTGGGAAAATCCCAAGCCTGAAAGCATGTAAACATGAATTTAGTTTCCAGTGAACTGACTAAACCTTTGAACTCTTGACTCCTGAGAGTTGTGTAAAGCGAAACCAATGACATGTCAACTTATGAAAGCTCTTGCCATTTTAGTATGCCATGCTTTATAGTAGGGTTATGCATAAATAAATTATTAGTTTTACTTAGCATGGACACATTCAATTGATCAAAAGTGATTGACAATGATGTTACAAAAGATTTTTTTTTTATTGCAAATAAATGTTGTTATATTGAACTTTCTATTCTTAAAATAACAGAATTCTGAAGATAAAAAAAATAATTATCACCGTTCTGAAAAAAAATTAAGATGCACAATCATTTTCAACATTTGAAAATTCATCTTTTCCCAAATTACAATATCAATTTAATAGAAAACAGTTATTGTGAAATATTATAATATTTATATATTTATATATATATATATAACTGATTTTTGATCAAATAAATGCAACGGTAACACTTTACGATAAGATCTCATTTGTTAACATCAGTTAACTACATATCATGAACTAACAATAAACAGTTGAAGCCTATTTTTATGAACTAACTTTAACAGAGATTAATAAATACTGGAACAAATGTATTGCTCTATTTTAAGTTAATGTTAGCTTATATTAACTAATGGACCGTATTGCAAAGTTTTTACCAATTCAGCCTTTTTGAGCTCAGGAAACTTTTTTCAAAAATGTAAAAAAGTCTTAACAACCCCAAACTTTTGATATGATATACTTTTTTGCTTCAAATCACAGTTTGCAATCTTGTGATTCATTTTAGAGCTGGTAGTTTTGGGCTCATGGTTTTTAGAACTCTTTACTGATGAAATGTATAAATTCTCTATGAAGAAAATGAATAGGAAAAATACTTCCGGAACCAAGGCCTCTAAAAAAGTGGGCCATCACTGTGGGTGGCTGTATATATGCGTCAGACTGGGACTAAAGCAATACAACCTCAGTAATTGTGGTTTATCTACTGTTGTTTTTATGACATAAGATGAATTTGTTCCACTAAACAACCAAATGAAAGGACAGAAGAGCTCTAACAGCCCATGAAAACAAACTGGTTACATAAAACCCAATGCAGGACAAGCGTGTATGCAAATGTTCATCATCATTCAGGGCTGCACAATTAATCAAATAAATAACTGAAAATATTGATGACAGTATTCAATTTCGGTAAATCTTATGTACAATTTGATTGATTTAAGTTAATAATCACAATTACAATATCAAGGGAAATAAATCAACAAATAAACGTGCAGTAGTCATATACACACCTCCTAAATCAGACATGAAGGTTAAGCGACCTTGGAGATGTTACCCAGTAAATATTGTGGGCTGACACTGTGGCAGATACAAGAAACTGTTAATGCATTCTTCATTAAACTTTTATCTGTTTATTTTTAAAGCACTTCCACCCCACTGGAAACAGCTAAGACTTCCTGTGTTTTGTCTGTCCAAAGAGTGACCTACTTTTTTTGTTTCAAATCCTTCTGATGCTGTTTTGACAAAAACAAGGAGCTATGGAAAATCAAGTTATTCAGAAGCCTGCAGAAAACCAGTGTTGTTGTTGAAAACTAAAACTATTCTAAATCTTTTTTGTTAATTGATATATATATATATATATATATATATATATAAACGGAAAGCGTATGTGTTTTGGCCGTTCATTTACACGACAACTGCGTTTTTTGGCCCTAATATACACTTTTGAAGATTTTGAAAACGATATGTTAAAAACATGAA